>NC_136813.1:150679042-151177971 GCF_951394365.1 Tetrao urogallus
CCATTACATGGACATTTTCAGTAAACTCCTGCTTTTAGTATCTACAAGATTAATGCAATATTTGCAATTACTTGATCAGTTTATAAAATACTCTTGTCTCAAACATTCTGAGTGAAGGTACATTTCATAAAGAAATTCACTTAGTAAACAAAACTGGAACAACTACAAATAAATACAAAAGCAAAAAACTAAGATAACAGCTAGGAAATTTTCCTATAATATAATCCTAAGTTATTATAGCTCAATTAGTAATATTTATTGAAAATCAACACAATAGGCCAAGAACTAAAGAAAATACCAGTGCAGAAGTTCATTCACCCAGAACTCCACATGTAAGGGCCACAAGTGTGTATTCCTCAAGTTATCTTGTCTCTTGTCTTGTAAGGGACTGTCTTTCAGTTACAGTGAACTCAAAAGCCGGTAAGCTAGTAATTAATGTGCATCCAGAACAGAATTTCAAATCAGTAGAACTATCAAGCAACAATACAGAAAAAGACATGGATTTGAAATTAAATCATACGTTAATCTTGGTAGAGTTTCAAATGATTTTAAAACCTCAACTCTACAACGGTTTACTCTGGGTAAGCAAAACAACGCTAAATCTGCATTTGCAGACACAGCTGTAAAAGAAAAAACAAAGCAGAATGAAATGCTCTGGTACTCTTATTGCCAAAATATCAAGATGCAACTAAAGTTCCAACAATATACTATCAGTTCTCTAACTTGACTAAAAGGAAAGAAATTGTTCCTTCAATCTCAGCCTTCAGTCTCAGTGCCTTCAATCTCAGAAAGTACTTTTCTGACATAGTCTGTCAGCTTCTTTCAGATGAGCTTCAAGTAACTATGTCTTATTCAAGCAATGATCCCCACTCAACATGAGGAAAGCTGAGGAACAGTATCATGTGGGCAATGAGGTGTAGAGATTGTGATGATGACTGCACAAACAAAGAGGTCATACTGTTCCCTTTAGTGACAACATATGTGATTAGAAATAAGATGAATGATTTAGAAGTCTACCCTGATACAAAATATTTGTGGTTTTTTTAGTAAAAGATTCACTCTGAGGTTAGTCCTTTTGGAGGGCAAAGAATGGCACTCTTGGGCATGTCTATGCCTGCTTTTGCTAGGAAGCATAAATGTCACATAAATGATGTGCTATGAGAAAAGTCACTTGTGACAGGTCTGAAAGAATCTGCTTGGACGCAAAATGTATTTGCCAGTATCTTACTCAGCCAGAAGGTATTGATTCAAAAATCAAGAAAGCTAAATGCACCATTGCTGACATTTTTTTAAAGGGTCTTAAAGCAAAATGTATCTCTGAGGAGATCAGAGTGGTTTTCCAAAATCATTTTCTTATTCCTATCTTTCTTTATGTGACAGACTCGCAGAAGACTGGAGATAGCCTAGCATTGACGTATATTATTTCCACTACCTTGTTTACCTACACTATCTACTTGAATTCCTAAAAAGTCTGCTTTAAATCATATCTGTTTTGGTTGGTTCATATAACAGAACACTTGGATTTCCCAAGAGGGCCATTCCAAACAGATAAAGATGGAGACTCATTGGTACGAGAGGATATGAAGTGACTGCTTTTTTTCTCTTTTGCAGTGATGTAAACATACAGTAGCTATGATGAATTTACAGAAGGTATAATATGTATAAAAGTGACTTCTAGACTAGGTTTGAAGTTAGAGCACCTATTAAGTTGTTCCAAAGAGCAAGTGCTTTTGAACCAGAGAATGCATCTGGATTATCTCTACTATGAAGTGATAAGCTGTGTAAATTCAAAGTACAGTGGAAGGTCTTAACTTAATCCATGTTTAATAGTACACTCCCTTGAATAAATGCACTGGGAAATGACAAAGTGACTGTGGACACAAGAACAATCTGACTGTGGGATTGTATACACCTATTATTATTTCTCTATGGGTTATTACTGAATCCCTGCTTCGGTCTCTAAGCCTGCTCCAAAGTCCAGTAGCTTTGTTATATTATCTGCCTTTAGTTTTACATGGTGAATGCTATGAAGCACTGCAATGGAATGGACAGAAACCAGGAGTAGCAACTGCTTTCTAATTCTATTGATGGAATATTTCATGTTTCATAGAGGGAAGTGGGTTGCAATCCATACATCCATACCTATATGTTCAGCTAGAAAATATGAAAAAGGTCTGAGCTTAAGGTTAATATAGACTCAGTTTGCACATACTCATGCACACATACAAAATATGCACATACTCATGCACACATATAGAACTTGCCAGCACTTATTAAAGTAATAGATTCTTGACTTATACAGTTCCACTCACATCAAGAGTGCTACACTGATCTATCCCTGCTAAAAATCTGGACTTAAATATTATCCATGGAGAAGCAGGCATGATGATTGTTGTATCTAATAGTCTGAGGAATAAGGGAAGAGAATAATGGAAGAGGCAAAATGGAAAGCCAGTAGGAATGGTTTGGGACCTACCAGGAATGGTTTTGGGCACCAATTCACAAAGGACATTGAGATGCTGGAGCAGGTCCAAAGAAGGGAAGGGCTTGGAGAATATGCCCTATGAGGAGCAACTCAAGGAACTGGGGATGTTTAGTCTGAGGAAAAGGAGGCTGACGGAAGACCTTATTGCTCTTCCAATATCTGAAAGATGATTGCAGAGACAGTGGGATTGGTTTCTTCTCCCTGTTGACAGATGACAGGACGAGGGGAAATGGCCTTATGTTGTGCTAGGGGAGGTTTAGGTTGGATATCAGAAAAACTTATTTACAGAAAGGGTTGTTAAGCATTGCAATAGGCTCCCCAGGGAGCTGGTTGAGTCACCATCCCTGAATGTGTTTAAAAACCATTTGGATGTGGTGCTCAGGGACATATTTGCCAGAGGGTTGTTAGTTAAGGTAGTATGGTTGGGTCGTGGTTGGACATGATGACCTTGAAGGTCTTTTCCAACCTGAGCAATTCTATGATTCTACCCTGCACTGGTTTACTGTCAGAATGCAATTCATCTACACTGAAGAATATTTTTAAAGGAAATCCAGCCTCAGTATAAGATTTGGAAGAAAAAGGAATTGTAAGTATTATGTTGATTCACAGTTTACTGAGAAAAAAATATACACTAATATGTCATTATTGTTACATTCATATTTTTAAGTATTTCCTAACTAATCAGGTTAGATAATTAACTTTGTATTACCAACTGCCTTCATGAGATTTTCAATTCTTTGCTTTGTCTTTGTACTGCATAGCTTGCATGGATTATTTTCTATATTTCTCTGAATCGACTCTTTCTGACTTAAGATTCTTATACGCAAACTGCTTTTTATGAGTTTATAAGTTCCAGCTGACTATTTTCTGCTTTATGTCAATAATTCTTTACTCAGCCATTTATCATGATTATTTTCTCTGTATCCAACAGGTGATGTCACAAGACAGAGTTATAATTGCAGGTGGAAAATGAAAAGGAGATCCAAAAGCTTTCAAGTAGCAAAAAATGTCTATTTATGCAAGAGTTCTAAGAAACAATGAAGGCAATAAAAAACAAGAAGACAACAAAGTAGAATTCAACTGGAAGCAAAATGATGTCTAAACATACTAATCAAAATTCAACTTGGCTTGTCAGCAGTTCTTTCAGAAAATCACGTTCCTGAAATTGAAACTGCAGAACCATTAGTCAGCTATATATGACTGAATATTTCTCTTTATCAAAGCAGATCTATGGGGTATTTTGCCTTCTAATTATATTTGCATATAATTTTTCTAATTTAGAATGTTTGAGTTATAAATAATTGGAAAATGTGGCATAAATTAGCACTGACAAGAAAGACTGACACGTTTCCCTTATAAACTGAAAATCACTTGCACATAATAAGGAAAATTGAGCTACTTTGGACTTGAGGTTCTCTGAGGTAAGAATGTATCAGTGCTTTAGGGCAGTTGCAGTGCTCTCCAGTTGTGAGATGTGCTGTCCAAATTCCTCTCCATGTTAACTGTTACTGACCTTCAGCTGTGGAAAGTAACTAGTAGGCTGTCTTTCTTTGGCACCTGTTCTGGGGATTTCTAAACAGACGAAGCCAAAAGCAATCCATATTTAGATGGCCCAGCCTGTTCTCAGCACACAAGATTTTTTATGGTGGATTTCCTACGAAAATTGTAAGGGCAATGCAATACTAGAATTCCTAAGTGTTGCCTTTCACTCCTTCAAATGCCAAATGTGAGGCTGTTTTTACCTATGTATTTTCTGTGGTAAGAGCAGTATCTGTAATTCCACACAGTTTACAAAAACTCCTCATGTGAATACACATTGCTCAGGAACTGGAAAGGAAAGGAAACTATTAATCAAGTGAAACTAGTCTTGGAGTGTAGATGTGACACTATCGGGTATGCACACTGTATGGAATTTTCTTCCCATTTATTGAGAATAATCACAGGAAAAGAGCGTGGGTGGGTTGGCTCACATATGAAAAGGCATCTCTCAGCCAAAGGAAAAGCAACATTTTAAGGCATAGAGTTTCAACACAGCCCATAAAACACGAGACAAAGGCAGAGTCTGTTCTCACACTAGTTTGCACTAAAGTTATTGTTCCAGTCTTAGTGACCAAGACAAACACTTTTTCAATTTCTGATTCTGGAATTTTGTTATCCTATTTATTTTATTTTTTTCAAATTCTTCAGAAATAGTTATTATGAATACTTGTAATGATCCTTAGTTTTCCAGAACTAAAAACTAACCATAAAGAGCTAAAAAGAATTTATTTTACTCACTATAAAGCAAAACAAAAAATGAACTCTTAAAGCTTCTGAAACAGTTCTTCCACCCATAGTCTTTTACCAAGGCACTTCACATTTCTTCCTGAAGAGGCAGTCTACAATTTTTAGTGATTATTATATATAGCAGTACAAAAGATGAAAATACTTTTATTTCTTTTCAGTTTCATAGCTGTATGCAGGCTATAATAATCTACTTAAAGAAAAGTCAGGAATCATCTTCAGATAAATGAAAGGACAAAGTTTTGAAGCTTATTTCCCTACACTACCCTCATAACATTTCTATGTTAGCACGAAATATTCTTGAGCCAGCTGGTTGTTTTGTTCACATTGGCTTTCATTGCCTAATCTAGTGAATTCATTATAGCTCCCTGCCTGAGGGCTCAATTTTCAGCTGCGCTGAGCATGACCTATATCAGCTGTGGGAAAAGAGAGGCAGAGGTTCTGCATGGGCTTCACATCTCCCTGTATCCTCAGGAAGTCATGGGGGCCCCGAACCTCACAGCCAGCTGCAGCAGCTGTAGCTGGGATGTGTTGTCTTGCAGAAGTCTCAGGAATTGTGCTGCTAGTGGGAGTTTGCTTGTCCTAATGTGATTCCTGTGACTGTGTTGTGCAGCAGAAGTTTCATGAAAGCAATACTGGCTTCACATCTGGGCTGGATACTTTCAGACCAGGGAGATCTCAATGTATTTTTGGTAGGAAATGCTGCAAGACTGTTCTTGCAACATAAAGACACCTTTCTGGAACCAGAATTTGGAGTTGAGTATGTCGTTTCTGAGGTAACCAGGCACTAATGTCACTGCAACAAGTGCTATAATTTTGTTCCTTGGTTACATGCTAGAGATATGCTATTACTGAGAACCTCTGAAGCAAATGGATTCCATTTGCTCATGTGCTACAAAAGGACAAACAGTTCTATGTTTTTAAAGCTTTTTTGGATGAGATTAGTGGTTGCAGAGACTGAGCTGTGTCCATTTTGTCCTCGCTAGCAAATGGGTGGTTGCCTCCCACACTCACGTCACTGCCACATTTGGCAGCAAGAACACTTTGGCAGCAATAATTTATCTAAGAGGTCTTAACACTGCAGTCTCACTTTTCCTTAAAAAATATCTGAGTTGGGTAATTTATCTCTTTGCATTCAGTTCAATGAGATATGGTCACTGCTGACACACATGTACACACACATATATGTGTCCATCTCCTAAGCAGTGCAAGGAAACTAAAGCTTACAAATCAACAAGACAGCACGGTCCCAGCCAAGTAAGAAGAACGAGCAAGATGAAAACATCATAAAGACCCCATGCTGGCACAGCACACTCTGACTCATACTTTCCAGTTATAAATGTCATCCATTAGGTTAAAAAAATAATAATAAAAATCAGTCTCCATTCTGGGTTGTGTTGTTTTTTTTTTTTTGTTTTTTTTTTTTTTTTTTTTTATTGCTTGCTATAATAGCTCTGCTCTTCATCAGCTCAGTATTCGGCAGCTGATCCCTCTTGCCTTGGCTAAGGACATGTGGTAGTTTTGCTGAATAGCTGCAAACATGCACTCTGCTGGGTACTAATAGCTGGCACATTAGGCTGCTTGGCGAACTGTGGCAGCCAAACAGAAATGCTTTTCAACAGACTAATTTCAGTAAAGAAGTGTATGGTTGTTTTTTTTTAACTTCTCTGCCCCTCCCCCTGCTTGGTGCCAGAGTTCTTAAAATAGTTCTCTATGAATTTTCTTGTTACCCATTTTGGAGCCCAGATGTAGGAAGCAAGCCAGCACAGCTGGTGGAGTCTGAGTGTCTCAGAGATAGGGAAGGTTTGCATGGCTTTCACTTTATTCCTGTTAGTATTGTTACGCATGTTATTGTTACAAGAATGTCTGGGCTTGTGAAGGTTGGAGGTCTACCAGCTGAAGACCCTTTTCTCCCTCCTCTCCTCATCACCACACTACTGTACTTTGCTATCGTCAATAGTTACCTCATTTCTTCCTCTCATCAGGAATGTAGATTTAATTAGTTGTTCTATTCTGAGCTCACACTGATACCTGTGCTGAGTTATTGTGAGTGATGCAGAGATGTTGTGATGTGAACTCATTCCCACAGCAGGATAGATATTAAAGCAGCAGTCTCCTTACATGCAGAAGTATGTAATAGATTTCTAATATTTTTCTGAGAAGAAAAGGTATATGGAGTGGTATCAGCCTTCCTGACGGCAAGCTAAAAATGTGCTGAAAAAATAATAAATAAATAAAAAAAATATGTCATGCAGTCTAGTTTCCTTATTGTCATCCAGTAAGTACTGGGCTGATCAGACTTGAAGACATGTTGACTTCTTTCCCCTAAGGAATCAGATCTGATCTCTGGAAGGCTCTTCACTTCTGATTTTTTTTTCCTCTGAGAGATTTGCCATCATCTCAACTCCCTCACGGGATGTTTCCTCATGCAACATGTGATAACTCCTACTAGCTCTGAGTTACTTGTAACTGTAGAGTTCCTACAGGGTGGTTTTTGAAAACAGCCCAGTCTGGGGTATTACTGTTATAGATTGCAGAACTCCATGTTCCCACTGCATCTGTGAAAGCATTTGGGGGAACAGTGATACGGGTGGAAGTAGCTCTGATTCATTCTATCTTCATATGAAAACAGAGGGAACAGTTGGCCTCTCCAAACTGGAATGATAGATACAGAGATCTGAATATGCAAAAATAGCATAGCAATTTCTAGGAGAAAACTAAACACATCTCAGAAATATATTGAAAAACAGTTCATCGAGATCCACAGGGAAACTTCTGAAAGGGGCAAACAACATTCAGGCAGACAGGTTACACTAAAGGTCAGTAGGATTCAGGCATTTAATCCCTCTTTATGCATTTGGACATATAGTGTCTTCAGCAGCTTGCTCTAGCAGGAAGCATGTCCTCTATCATAAGCAAACTTTGACTAAGGCGCTTGTGAAAGAATCTAAGAGGCTACTGGAAGATATGAAACATTCAAATTCTGCTTCAGTTTAGGGCTTTAAGAATCCATCCCCAGTGGGTGTGGGTGTTGGGCTATTTAATTACAGCCTACTGCCACTAATCTTTTTTTCCAACTTCTTCATGACAAAATCAGAATAATTCAGCTTTTGCCCACATCTCCCTCTCGGGAGCATCAGGATCTGGCATCTTAGCTCATATTAGTAATAAAAGTGGTCTTGCTCAAAGATGCAGTTCTATGAGTGGGAGCTGCTGACGAGTACATGTTCTTTTCTACCAGCATAGTTACAGGATGGCGCAGTAGTCTTCAGTAAGAAAATGGCTGGGAAGGTATTTCCTTTAACATTTTCTGCTCTTTGCACAAAGAACATGAATACAAGACCTTATACACAGTACTAATTCTCACACGTGACTGTGTTCAGGCTTATGCTGATTCTGACATTCACAGTTATTATATATAAGCAACACATGACTAGACAGTTTTAGAGTAGCTCAGGCTTTTTTACACGTTTTTTTATTACCATCTGTCTCATTTTCTAAGGAAGCTGGACATAAACTATCATCTGAGACCAGGGATTTACACGTACCTGCTAAGGACTGGTCCCAGCTTCATCAGTTGCTTGCAGGAGTTATATGTTTCTCTCTCCCTGGAGGGCTCATCCACGGCTTTAACCTTAGATGTTTTGTTGCATTCTTAAGGTGATATTTATGTTATCCAGTATCAGCTACTTAGAAATAGCTCATCCAAACTGCCACAACTTCACATCACTGTTCTCCACATAAGAAGACAGGTGTGTAAGATAGCAGAGGAATTTCCTTGCAGCATCAATAGAGAGGGCCATTATCTATCTGAAATCAAATGCTGAATCCAATCTGACTGAAACTAGATGAAGTAAAATTCTTTTTTCTGCGTTCTTCTGTCATGAGTGAGCCCACCACCGAGATACCATATTGAAACCTCAGTGTACCATCTTCCCTAATGGTTTTCTACAAAGATTCTCATTAGGTCAATTAGCCACAAAGCTAACCATAAGAAAAAAAGATCTTGTAACAGATAACAGTTGCACTTAAGAGTTACATCTTGTGATGAATGAACATAAAACTCCAGCTTAATTATAGCCAGCCCACAGAGTCACATTTTTTATTGCTCATATGTAATGATCAACAATCAACCAGGAAAAAAAAATGAGAACTTTAACACAATTGTATAAAATAAATACAATACAACACAACAAATAATCAAAACTATTTACAGTGTTTGAAGAACCTGAAGTGTGCTTGCTTACCCCTAACTACTTGACAATTTCTATCTTTTTGGTGTTCTGACCTCTCATATTTTCATCTTCCACTCTTCATTACTTCACAGTATGCCTACTCCAAATCCCACATATCATCCTCAACAATTTAAGCTTTACTTTCAAAACGTACTTAAATAGAGTATCTTTGTTTTTCACTCATGACGTTTAGTTTACTCTTAAATTTGAGTACAAGCTCTGTGATAGCCCTTGGACTCAAGTGATGTTATTTCTGTTCTGTCTGATTAGATGTGTTCATTTTTTATTGCAGAATTTTCTCTTCCTGTTGGCAACTTACTTTGAAACATTTGCAATTGCTCTATAAATCCTTATGCACCCTTTCTATGTTGATTCTTTCTTGTCTCAAAATGGCATTTCCTTTAAAGACACATTTGTCTGAACATTGAAACTACTCCACTACCAGCACTACTGCCTCACTGTTTGCAAGTAAACAAATTTAGGATACATCTACACAGATAGTTACAATTACTTTTCCATTCCACCCAAACACCAATCTGATTGAATACCATGTAGTTCAAACTACTGTATTCTGTTAGGATTAAAATATTTATTGAATCTTAGAGTCTGGAGGTTGAGTGAGGATGCATCTGGGTTCATTCATCTCATCACAGTATTTGCATGGCCAAAATCAGAAGTGAAATGTGTTTTATGCAAAGTGTTCACATTTATATGACAACTTACTTTGAAACATTTGCAATTGCTCTATAAATCCTTATGCACCCTTTCTATGTTGATTCTTTCTTGTCTCAAAATGGCATTTCCTTTAAAGACACATTTGTCTGAACATTGAAACTACTCCACTACCAGCACTACTGCCTCACTGTTATATTCTTATATAACTATTATCTAACTTATATAATAATATATAACTATTATTATAACTTATATAACTATTCTCTTATATCATAGAATCATAGAATTGATTGGGATGGAAGACATCTTAATGATCATGTGGTTCCAACCTCCCTACCACAGACAGAGCTGCCACCCATTAGATCAGCTACTAGGTCAAGCTTTTCCAGGGCCCCATCCAACCTGGCAGCCTTGAGCACCTCCAGGAATGGAGCAACCACAACTTCGCTGGACAGTGCATTCCAGTACCTCCATGTATTCTGCCCTCAAGTGAAGAATTTCACCCTAACATCTAATATAAATATCCTCTCACTTAGCTTAAAAACATTCCCCCTTGTCCTATCCCTATCAGACCATGTAAAAAATCTAAGTTCCCTTTAAGTACTGGAAGGCTGTAAGTCCAACTGCAGTGAACAGGGACACCACAGCTAGACCAGGTTGCCCAGGGCCTTATCCAGCCTCACCTTGAAAGTCTCCAAGGACAGGGCATCAACTACATCACTGGGCAATCTGTTCCAGTGCCTCACCACCCTCATTGTAAAAGATTTTTTCCTTATATCTAACCTAAATCTACCCTCCCAGAGCTTGAAGCCATTTCACTTTGTTCTACCACCACAGATGCTGCTGAAGAGTCCATCCCCTATCTGGTCACCTGGCAGTTTTCTCTTGTCCAGGCTGAACAGCCCCACCTCTCTCAGTCTGTCCTCACAGGAAGGTGTTCCACCTCTTTGATCATTTATGTGGCCCTTCTCCAGACGTGCTCCAACACGTCCGTGTCTCTCCAGTACTGAGGACTCCAAATGTGGATGCAGTACCCCAGCAGAGGTCTCACCAGTGCAGAGCAGAGGGGCAGGAACACCTCCCTGTATGGTCATACATATTTTGATGCAGCCCAGGATACAGTTGGCTTTCTAGGCTGCAAGAGCATATTGCTGGCTCATGTCCAGCTTGTCATCCACTAAGACTTTTTTGGCAGGGATACCCTCAATCCTTTAATCTTCCAGTTTGTATCGATAATGGGGATTGCTTCAACCCAGGTGCAAAACCTTGCACTTGGATTTGTTGGACCTCATATTGGCAAAATATCTTTCTGGTACTATCTCTTAGCTTGCCATGATGTTGAAAGTTACCTATATGTAGAGATAACGCGTTATAATGAAGACCATTTCTTTCCTTTTTTTTCTTCTTTTCTTCCACCTCAGCTGTACTTTTTGCAGTTTTTATATCTTGAAATCTTGGTATTAAAAGCATTTGCAGGTACAGGTCAAGACAAGCTTACAAGATGTCAAATTTTTGATGGTAATTATAATAGACTTCATCCTTCCTAGAGATGGCAGAAATAGATTCTTAAGCTAACCATGTGACGAAGGTCTATTTCATTTTCACTAGTTAAAAGAAGCATTTTAAATGCTACATGGAAATGAAGAAGCAGCAGTGACAATCATGGAGCATGAAGGCAATGCTCTCTACTGCTCAGTAAGAAGGGCCAGATATATGCTGCAATAGCACATTTCCCAGAATGTCTTGGCAAACAGTTCCCAAGCAGCACATTATGTTAGATTAATTTAAAGGTAGAAAAAGCATGAATAACTCTAAAAAGATCTGCATCCAACAATATAATGAGACATATGGCTCCAAAGAACAGTAAAGAAAAATGGTCTAAAGATGAAGCACTTGGCTGCAACAGCTACTTTTTTAATTAGTAATATGCCTGATCTAATAAAATCACCATACTGTGAATCATCTTGCCCCAGTTCATTCAACAGACGCGTCAACTATACAGCCAATGGGCATTTGTGCATTCTTTTCCTCTACCTACTACTACTTTGAGTTTTTATTCAGCCAAGACAGACACACTTTAGACAACGCATTCACAGACAAACCCTTGTTTCACATGAATTACAATACAGGATCTTCCTGGCCCCCAGTCAACTCCATTGTTTTCATGTAATAAAAAAACAGCAGTGGAAAAATTCACTACTACACAAAAAAGTAAATAACTTGAAGCACTTTAACGATTGTGTATTAGTGCTGGCATGCTTCAAAAATAACTGCAAAACATTGCTGAGAGGACTGCAGGACTATATAATTATTTATGACAAGCTTTCAACTTTTTTTCCTTCTCCTAAGTGGTTGGTGTGAGGTGAAGGCCAAAGGAATATTGTGAAAAAGAAAAGCAGTGGGATGTTTTTTATAAGGTAAATGCCCTCCATTTTCACTGGGCACAGCAATAAACATCTACTGTGGGAGAAACACTGTTCAAAGGTGTCTGGACTTCAGATTTCATAATATGAAATCTATGGGTTTAAACAGAATGAAGAACCATGAGTAAAATGAGTAGGAAACAGTTTATTCTCATTCCCGGAATATGTTCAAATTGAGGAATAGTTTTTTATTCCATACTGGCATGAAATTGAGATCTTTCAACTTTTCCAAGAAAAAAATAGAGTGAGTGAAAGCTGTAGTTTTCCCTGTCTTCCCAGTGCTTCCCTTCAGGTCCTCCAAAAGAGACAAGAAATTAAGGTGCCAGCCTCCAAGGAAAGGAAACTAGATCTAAAACCCAGTTTCACCAGCCTGATGCATTCACATGCCTGTTGCCAGTGGTTAGCAACCCCATAATGCATTGCAAAAAAGTCTCAACCTGCAGGCTAATTCTGAGGTCAAATAAAATTTATTCTTCATACTTAAAATAGCCCACCCTAGAGCACAGAAGCATTTCCAACCATCAGCTTTCTGATGCTGATGCATTCCCACTAAATGTCTTAGAGCACATTGACTCAGCTTTGGTCCTTGCTCCCAGCCTCTCTCTGCTGCAGACTGAGCAGGACTCACTGACTGTTGAGCATCCACTGCCACAAACAGGAGGGACCCTGATTCACATACACACCAGAAACAAATGAAAAATGAAAGTGAGCATGTAGAGAAAAGAGTTCTGCATATCTCACAGAAACATGCATTGTATCTGTTATAGGAATTCCAGAAAATTGAAAGATGTGCAGATGAACCATACAGTGCAATGACGGATGTAGAGCTTGGAGCAATTCTTCTATAAGGCCAGCTTACTGGAGTATGTTCACACCTCAGTGGTGTCCTCACTAACCTGCATCCCTGAGTAGCAATTCAAAGAACAGTGTTTATTTGCTTATCCATTTGCTTGCTTCTCTCTCTAAATATCAGCACCAGATTTTACTTGCATATTGCTATCTTTACTGAAGTTCACTGGACAACCTACGTGTCTAAAATTCAGCATCTCCGTAACTATGTTCAATAATACTGTGGCCACTATCTTACTCACAATACAAAATCAAAAATGTAGAAAATATGGTTTATTGTAGTGTGCTAACCTTATATTCCTTGACTGAAGGTAGATATTCTCATGTCAAATAAGAGAATTAAATTTTTTTCCTTCTTCCGAACAGTGACGAATTTGGTGCTGTATTTAAATTAAGCCATTTGTTTGCTTTTTGGAGTGACTGGACTGCTTGTGAGTAATGAGCTTGAAATCTGATTGGTGATACGTGATAATGAATGATACCAATAATAATAAAAAGATACTTCAGAAGCATTTAAAAGATGATCACCCTATATGATCATTATCATTCTGTCACTTGTTGGGGCTTTTGGGGCAAAAAAAAAAACCATAAACACAACCACTGACAGCTGCTGCCACTCTGAATGTCAGGGAAAGAAAAGCTGGATTAAATTCCATCCCACATTTTTTATTTACCAGACTGAATCAAGAGATCTAAACACTTCTTGGTATGCGGGTTTATCTGGATCTTCATTTTGCAGCTGGGTGCCAGTAAGAGTTTGAGGAACGCTACAACAACTAGCAAAGGTACAATACTGGCTGCACCTGAACATGTCTGTGTATTGCTGGGAGAAGTTAAACTGTCACAATGCTCAGTGAAATAAGCTGTGAAGAAAAGTAGGTGAATCATCATTTCTGTTGTGTTTCAGATCAAACTTTTGAAACATTTTAGTCCTGATAGTAGAGACAATAGCACAAATTAGAATTCATAAATTGTTTTGACTGGAAAACTGTGTATGCAACTGAAATAAACTGGAGTATTTCCTATGTGAAGTGGGAAAAAATAAATGTATTCCACTTCTTCCCATCTTGCAAACAGAGAAGAAACAGGGCAAATTTAGAGTTAAGTTTAGAAACTGAAAAAGCTTTCAGGTGCCCAAATATATAAATCCTCACCATGATTTTTACATATGCCTTGCTGCCTAATTCCTATTGACTTTTCATTGAATGCCCTTAAATTCTGCCTCATGAGTTTAGAACTTCATATTTTGCAGCAAGGCAGATGCTTCTCTGAGGAAAGCATTTTCCTGCAAGTTTGTATTCTCTGATTTGCATAGATTTGGTAGGTATGTTTCAGAGCAGGTTGGGAGTGGGAGAAATGCACTGCTAATGTGAAGGTCCCACATTCAGCTGCAATGAGTTTTACTTCTGGGAAAGTCAGAAATGGTGAGTGGCTACTTTTTATTTAGTATGTTCTTGATAGCTTATGGCATGTGGGAGAATGTAGATGGGTCCCTATATGGCTAGAACAGTGATCTAAGACCTGGTGGCCTACAAAGAGACCACTAAGAAAAAATGCTCAAAGTCATTTCTCCTTGGATAAATTAGGTACATGTAGTCATTACAGAAGTTTGGAATGGAGAATCCTTGAGCCTTAGAAGTCCCTTGAGATTTACAGTAGATGTCTACAGCAAATAGGAACAGTTCTTATTGAGATCACCAGCTTTGCCAGTCCGTTGTCATATCCAGTCTGACTAGAAGGGGAAAGGAATTCATAAAGGAACATTGCCCTACTGTGTCTTCCAAAAGACGCAAACCACAGAGGACCCTTTCAAAGGCATCACTGATGGGACTTCCTAGGAATTGAGAACTTCCATCTTTTCTCCTGGGGTGTCTCACACTGGGACAACTCATAGAAGAGCAATCAGAGAACACAACCATTTGAGTAGTTTTCCGAGTCATATAAATCCAAGATGCTTCAGGCTCTACATAATATGCCCAGACCTTCGGACATCCAGGTTGTTTTGCTTATGACATGGTACTGTTAAAGCAGTAAGTATAGAATAGAATTGAAAACTGCCAGTCCATAACCATGTTAAGGACATCCGTGTTGTTAGCTCCTTGGACAGTTTCTGTTCCAATGAGGCTATGGGGCTACAGTTGCTTCTCTTTGCTGTCACTGACCTTGACAGCCTGTTTCCATATTGTTCTTTATTTTCTACAGTAGAGACGATGTGAAAATTCAAACTCACTCAAATGAAACTGGCCGTGACTTTTCTTTTTGGTGATTCTGTGTTTATAAGTACCTGTCCTCCCACCTATTCTGTCCCTGAACAGTAACAGAGCAGTGCAAACAGAGTTATTATTTCCAGGCATTCTTCACAGCAAAGTACAGAAAGGCAGTAAGGACTGTGCTTGCTTTTCTCTGCACCACAAAGCCCAGATGGCCAGCTGGGTATGCAGATAAAGCTCTGAATTTCCTAAAAAGGCATCTCAGCGAGTGCTGTCTGCATGCTGGGACACTTTCAGCTAGTGCTGTCTGCATGCTGGGACACTTAGGGAGGAATTCTTCCCAAATCCTTCCCTAGGACAATAGGTCTCAACACTGCTCTCTGCCTGTGCTTATTCCTCACTCCCACAATAGCCCAGTGTGATTAATCAGTGTTGCTCCTGCAGCCAAAGGTGTGGGGAGCAGTAGGGGAGGAGAGAAAGGAAATTATACTGCGGTTCCAAACAGTACCAAATCTTGCATTAAACATCTAGACAATAGATTCCATTCTTGAGCAGTGTTTGAAAAATAACAGATTTTTCTTTTTTTTCCTTTTTTAATTCTTACTGATTAAAGTGGAATCTGCAGTTTATTTGTTTTGTGGTGGTGTTTTGTTTTTTTTTCTTCTCCAAGGTACATCAACTACGTAAGAGAACATTTCACCATAAAGAACAGGCTGATTCACTGCATTTCTCCTGAGTACAGATTGTTGACTTCTCCCACACAGTCTTCATAAATTAAGAAAGAAAGATGAAAAGCCCCACAATATATGTTTGTGATTGTTCCTGGATTAGAGTAGTTAAGTTGTTTCTCAATTCTCCAGGCTTTATCTCTAACACAAAACACAACAAATAAATAAAACCTAAATACTTAGGTGCTTCAAAGTAGCTGTCAAGCCATGGCACAGTTTAAATAGGAGATGCAGTGAGTCCAGCATCAGAGATTCACCTTCCTTTCGTAGAGTTTGAAGCTACTAAGAACCTTCATGTCTTGGGATTTGTTCCTCAGCTCTTATACAAAGACATGGGAAAGTGAGACTGTGCTATACTACGAAGTTCAAGTGGACTGAGCACTGATCAGCTTTAACTTACTGACTTCTCTCAAACAAGAGTTTAACTGTCTGTGAAAATGAAAACAAGGTTATCCACAAAAAAATCCAGTCTCCTAAATGCAATCTGCAAGAACAAGAGAAGTAGAAGACTGGGCATCCATTCCAGAAGACTGGGCATCCAAAGTTTTTTTTCCCTTCCCAACATTTGCTTTTTCTACACAGTGTATATTCAGTACAGGAAAACAGCTTGTAAAAGTAAAACTTGCCTGAAATGAGATTTGGTTCCATATTTCAGACTACAAGTGAAATGTCAGAAGTAATTCATTCAGGAGGTGGCAGGAACCCTCCAGGGTGGTTCAGCCCTCAGTTAGAGTAATAAATAAATAATCCCATAAGCTTTTTGTATTTTTTAACTACAGGCAACATGAGAAGGTTACCAGAAAGCTGCCACTGCAGGCACAAAGTGCATTCTTTCCCAGTTTCTTTAGTAAATTGCATTATTCTGTAGTAAACTGTGCTGTGATTCTGTCAACAATCACTTTGAATAATTTCTTCAGTCTTAAAAATATTCAATCCTGTTTCTCTTCTATAGAAAAATAAAGATAGTGGAAGGAAAACATAAGTTCATGATAAAATCTAACTTTCTAAATCATACGAGGGAAGTCTGTCTGCATTAGAGTATCTATGCACTCTTAGCCTTCAAGTCTGGTGAGCTTTTTACTAGGGAAGAGAAGAAATGTCACTACCTTTTCAACTTGTAATGGCACAAATGCTAGAGAGAGGGATGCATAACCAGTGAGATGAAATTCCCACAGTTTTTAACAAGGAACAAGGTTCAAGGCCTCATCTCATGAAACTACAAAGATTCTAATAATCAGATTGTCAGCAGGAATAGAGCCTTAAAATATTTTGAACAATCTTCACAGCATGAGCTAATACAGGAACTTGCAGCAAGGGAAAAAGATCTATTCATCTTTGCTTCTGCCATGAGCAGGGGACACATGGGCAATACAGTTTCATTAATATCAATTCAGAAATTAAATCAATACAGAAATAAGAGAAACTAAGATTTGGGTTTGTTGAGTTCAGTCCCAACAGGCAGAGAGGAAAGAAAAGGAATGTCTTCTAACTTCCCTTTCTTCAAGATTTTCACTTTTTCCTGTCCAGTTCCCTGCTCCTTTTTTTTTTTTTTTCTTTTTTCTTTTTCTTTTTTTCCTCCTCTTCCTTCTTGACCCAGAGAAACTTTCCTCCTTTAATCTGGGTAGGATTGGCAAAGAGAGAATCATTGGAAATACAGCCTTTTTGTTTGCAGTTTTAGTGCCAAGGAAATATCTGTAGGGAAAGTTGCTCCAAGGAAAAACATGTGCTTGCTGCTCTATGAGAGAAGTTCAATTAGGGAGGGAGCTAGTGGAGAACAATAAATATAGACAATGAACAGGGAGCACAGGTGACCAATCTAGGTAATTTTTTGTCAAAAAAAACCCCAACCTGTTGATCTCATTTTCCCCAGTAAAGAAATATCTTACTACACAGATGCATTCTAGTTGATATTTAATATGCTTTTTACTTTCACTTTATTGTGCCTCTGCCATAGTCAGCACTTAACATTTATGGCATCCCTGAAATGATGCAGCTCTTCAACAATTTTCATTTCCACTTTATTGTTTTGCATGGAAAAAAAAAAATTAGGAACTCTAAAATAGACACTAACCTACTCTTTGCTTAGAAGCTGAAAATCCAATCTCGTTAGTTGTTCTTATTTAATTAATAATGTACTTTTGGAGATGAGCATAAATGAAAAGTGAATACTTAAGAAGTGAATACTTAAGAAGCAGGAAGTGGAAAAATTAATTTTGACCTCATGGGAAAGTATTTTTAAATATGTTTTGCACTGCTGTTTAGTAAATCTTTTAGAAAATGGGCTACCTTGTTCAGTGGTGTATTGTAATTTACTAAACAGTACTGATATTTATCTTGTTCTTTACACTGGCTTTCACTCTGATGTTTATATCTTCTCCTTAGATGTAGAATCTACCCTCAGCCTTTAAAATCATAGAAGTTGTTAAATTCTGAGATTTGAGCATCCCCAGGAACCAAAATTCTCTGAGCAACTTGTTTCAATATTTGACAAACTATTTTCCTCAAATATAATTCACGGTCAAATATATATATATATCTAGCAGCATATGAACAGAAAATCCTGACACTAAAAGTAAAGTACAGTAAGTAATGCTGTACTTTCTTCCTGTATTACATGAACAGCTTGCCTGGCACAACTAATAACAGAAAAGACTGTATAGTTCACTAACATCTTCACTGAAGCACCCATTTCAGTATGCATGTATTTTTCCAAACAGAAAATGAGATTCTGCAATGGCCTTCAGCTGTATTTCTGTGCTGTGAGATCAAAGTAACTTCTTGGTATGATGAGAAGAACTGATTCTTGTGACACTAAAGCATCCGCACGTCCACAATATCAGTATCACAATCTAGTCTATTAAAATTAGTCCAAGATAGGCTGTTCAAATCATAAATCTATAGCAGCAGTGGAGCAAGCTGAGAGTTTTGTGATGATTTTGCTAAAGAATAGTACCATCTCGCAGTCAGTCCACAGGGAGCTGAGATGTTGAGACTTCTTGCTCTCTAGCTATATTACTACCTCACACCTCACGGTTCCTTCAAGTTTCCTCAGTTTCTGTGCTTTTTTTTTTTTTTTTTTACTTAGATGTGGAATTTAGACATGATTTAATTCATCTTTCGAAAGAGTGGGTTTTTTTTACTTTTTTCACTACTTTCTGTAGCATATTTCTGAGAAGATATCAAGTGCTTTTCAGAGCCTGACCACAGCAGAATTACTTCAGATCATGTTTGAAAGGAATTCCAGTTTCCAATTGTACTGAATGTTTGTCACTTCCATTAGCTGGTGACGAGGACAATTTGCAACCAAACATTGGATTTTAAGACTAGAATTCTTCTGGTTCCACACTGATACTTGTAAGCTGGATATTTATAATCAGTGCCCATTTGAAGAGCTTTGGGCTCCAGGAAATCTGTGGAAGTGTCAGAATCCATCATTCCTGACTTTTTGTCCAGTCGCATGGAATGCATTCTCCACTCTTCCTCTTCATTTACTTTACAAAGCCTCCAATTTGAATTCATCTTTCATCCACAATTACTGACTCTGTTATCCTTTCATAAGTATACCATGTCTACCATAACCAAAGACACTGATCTGTATTGTCCTATCTGGCAAGTAGAAGGTCTTCTCAAGGTCAAACTGACAAGACCCACAGTCGTCAATTATGAAAGACCAAAAATAAAGATGAGCTTTATATAGCAAATAGGATTTATTTGGATATCAACTATCACCTCAAAATAGCAAAAGGCATGGTTGCTGAGAGAAAGAGATACAAATATACTCTAGAAACCTTATGTGGTTTTATAAATAACCAGGTAAATTTATATATAGACAGTTATTAAATAGTTTTGTCACTATAAGGAACTCCATTTTTCTCTCCATATACAGAGTCACATTTGCGAGACTACAAATTAGTATGAGGTATTCAGAAAATGTGATTGACCTTATCTGAAGCACTTTTATTGCTCATTAGAATGCTGGGCTTTAGTGATTTACATGGCCTTTGCAAACATGGCACATAAGCTTTCCAAGTTTTCATTATCACAACATAGTTAAGCAATGTTTCCAATGTTGCATGTGTAGTCCTTACTGTTTGAGTAATGGTTGTTATTTTCACTGAAATAAATATATTCACACATCACAGTATTTGTAAGTGAACAAAAAAATCTTGGTCAACTAAGGCGAATTCCAAGAAGTGTTTAACCTCACTAAAGTAAAGCAAAAAGTATGCCCTCTAAAATTCCTTATTTGGTACCATTGAGACAACAGAACCGACAGACTGCTGGGTAAAAGACCTGTTGTACAATGCAAATACATTCAGTGAAAAGTGATACATTTATATTTTTAAAAAATAAAAAGAAGAAGAGTAAAACATTTGTTGAACAGCAAAACAAGTACAATTTTTTTTTTTTTTTCAAAATGAAAAGAAAAACAACAGCTTGAAAATAATAGAAGGAATGCAATGTGAACAGTTACACCTTTATTTTTACTGGGTGTTAACAATCTACTTTGTATTAAGAGGAATCTCATCAGACTAACACAGTTTAAGAAACTTTTCATTTGGATGGAGGCTGAGACGAGGAGAGGTACAATTCTTAAAGAAATGTAATATCTCAGTATTGCAGCTACTCACAAGACAAGTGACAAAAACTGCCACTGACTTGGTGGAAACTGATTCAGTTTTGAGAAATTTTAAGGAACAAATCTCTGGCCGATATCGGTGGTTCTGAGTAAGGACGTTTTCTATTTTCAGTCTGACTGAGAGTGGACCTGAAAACATTTTGAACACACTAGTACAGTTTCTCACATCAATATTCTTCATATTGCCAAAACAGGTGGAAATAAATTGCAGGAAATGTCCCAGGTGTCGTTTTTTAAAAAAATGTTCTGACAGATGAGTGTTATTTCCCACAGCATGTTGTTTTTCCTGTTTGTAGATAGGAAGCTATGAGCAATCAAAAATAAGATAAGCTTTATGTTATATTACTGTCTGTGTATATGTTACAGAAATAGAAAGATCATAAATAAGAAGTGCATGTGATAATCCATGTCAGGACTCCTGTACGCATTATAAAGCAAGAGAAGAAGGGGAGATTAAAGCAATCTTAAATTGTTAATGCCACAGTCGAATCTAGCATCATTAGAACAGGACTTTAAAAAAGATCTCACTCCAACACATCAGCAGAGCTAAGAAATAACAAGGGTGGAAACCATCTTTTTTTTTTTTTTTTTCATTCAAAGTGTAATGAACTATTTTCAAATACAGCAATTGCTTGAGATAATTCACTCCAGATTATCCCAGACGAAAAGCAGACTCATAGAAAGAAAGCAGACATATTAGAATTTCACCAGTCTAGAGATACCCTTCAGGCTGACCCAAAGCACTAGCTGTTCTTTTCTAAAATAGGGTCAAATAATAGACCTGAAAATTCTGAGTGGAGTGGCATTTCTGCTCAATGAAAGCAAGCCTGAGCTGTCTGCTTGACACTTGTATTGATTCAAAAGGTTTCAGTTGTGGATTTTTTGTGCAAATGTAATGAAGATGCTGTCACTGATGGTGATGCTACCAAAGCTACTTTCCAAACTGACTGGTTGAGAGCTTGTAGAAGAAGTGGCTTTTTACTGTCTCTGATGAGTCTGAAGTAAGAAGAATCAAGAGGGGGAAAAAAAAGGAAAAAAATAAAAAAAGGAAAAAAACAACAAAATTTAATAATGTTAATCTAGATTGCTCTTTGTTTCACTTTATAAACTGTTATACCATTTTTGCTGTTCACATTTGTATCTAAATATGTTGTTCATTCTCTTGCTCCAGGAAATGTTTTGAAATTGCCATGCAATTTCTTCGCCACTGATACAGTGAACTTGTCTGGGCATGACCTCCAGTACAAATCATAGAATCATAGAATCACAAGGTTGGAAACGACCTATAAGATCATCCAGTCCAACCGTCTCCTCATCACCATTGCCAGCACTAGCAATAAACCATCTCACACAGCACGTCATCCAGATGCCTCTTGAACACTGCCAGGGATGGCGACTCCACCACCTCCCTGGGTAGGCCATTCCAGTGCCTGAACACTCTCTGAGAAAAAAAGTTCTTCCTTATGTCCAACCTAAACCTCCTCTGATACAACTTGTGATACAAGTCACAGAATCACAGAATCACAGAATCACAGAATTGTAGGGGTTGGAATGGACCTCCAGAGATCATCGAGTCCAAGCCCCCTGCCAAAGCAGGTTCCCTACAGCAGGTCGCACAGGTAGGCATCCAGGCAGGTCTTGAACATCTCCAGAGAAGGAGACTCCACCACCTCCCTGGGCAGCCTGTTCCAGTGCTCCGTCACCCTCACCGTAAAGAAGTTCTTGCGCATGTTTGTGCGGAACTTCCTATGCTGCAGTTTCCAGCCGTTTCCCCTTGTCCTGTCTCCACTCACCACTGAAAACATTCTGGCCTCGCCATTCTGAAGTCCACACCTTAGATATTTATAGACCTGGATCAGGTCCCCTCTCAGTTTTTTCTTTTCTCAAGGCTGAACAGACCCAGTTCACTCAGCCTTTCCTCATAGGAGAGATGCTCGAGGCCCTTCACCATCTTCGTGGCCCTCCGCTGGACTCTTTCCAAGAGATCCTTGTCTTTTTTGTACTGGGGAGCCCAGAACTGGACGCAGTACTCCAGATGAGGCCTTACCAGGGCAGAGTAGAGGGGGAGGATCACCTCCCTCGACCTGCTGGACACGCTCTTTTTAATACACCCCAGTATGCCATTGGCCCTCTTGGTCACAAGGGCACACTGCTGGCTCATGGCCAACCTGTCGTCCACCAGGACACCCAGGTCCCTTTCCGCAGAGCTCCCCTCCAGCAGGTCATCCCCCAACCTGTACTGGTGCATGGAATTACTCCTCCCCAGATGCAAGACTCTACACTTGCAAGTCTGTGATACAACTCTGATACAACAAATGGAAAGAAGGGGACAGAGAATGTGTGAGAAAGTGCAGATTCAGAATCTTACCCACTTCTTACCGCTTCTTGCACTGCTGGCATCCAATCTTTCTGAAAAAGTGAAACATAAAGTTTAAGTCTAAACAGGAACGCTATGATGGTCAGACCTGAATCCCTGGAAACCACAGCGTAGATATCTCATCCCAGGAACTGCTGCACACCCTCGTGCCTCCATGCACCGCCAATCACTTCCCAGTGCCGTGTCATGAAGTTGAAGCCTGTAGCAGAAGAACAAATGTCACATTTTACTGTGTTTCTCAAGCAGAGTTCAATTAACTAAGACCACCAATCCCAGAAGACCCCGAAAGTAACTCAGATTTTGTTCAACAGGACTCCAGAAGGGCCAAAAAAGTCCCAGAAGGGACTGATCGCAGAATACAGGGAGGGTTTCGGTTGGTTCCGCCATCCAGGGAGCCCCGGGATAACGGAGCAGTCCGGCAGCTGTCGCGAGAGCGGCGGACGTGATGCGAGCGTTGCCAGGGCAACGGCGGGAGATTTGAACGGGCACAAACCCAGAAGAAGCCCTTGATCACCAAGATTTGCTGCTTTGGAGCTGTCCCGGGCAGAACCGCAGCGAATGATCGCGAGGTACAGGGAGGAGGTCGGTCTGTTCCTTCATCCAGGGAGCCCCGAGATAACGGAGCAGCCTGGCAGCTCTAGCGAGAGCAGCTGACGAGGCGTGAGGGTTGCCAGGGCAACGTCTCTGCATCCACGCCCCCTTACCTAGAAAAAGCCTCCGGGAGGGCAGTGATCGTCGGGAGGAGTTAGGGGGGTGTGAAGCATGTGGGCCGGTCGAATGTGGAGACACCGTAAGCCACCCATTTACGGGACAACGCATTTAGAAAGGTTGTTTTTGACATAAAGAGAGTAATAGGTGTGGGGCACTTGTTAACGGCCTGGTAATGGGGCAAGGGTGGTGCCAGCATTACTGCCAGGGCAGGGCTGATCAGTCACACCCTGTTAAGGCTAGGTGAATAGTGCTAATGAGTCTGCTGGGGGAAATGCTGTCTGGATGGCTGGGCCCAAAGAGTTGCGCTCAGTGGAGTTAAATCCTGTTAGCTGGATGCTGCTCATCAGTGGTGTACCCCAGGGCTTGGTGCTGGGGCTGCTATTTAACATCTTTAATAATGATTTTGATGAGGAGATTGAGTATGCCCTTGGTAAGCTTGCAGATGGTGCCAAGTTGGGCAGGAGTGTTGATCTGCCTGCGGGAAGAAGGGCACTACAGAGGGACCTGGACAGACTGGATTGATGGGCCAAGGTGAACTGTATGAGTTTCATTAGGGCTGACTGTTGGGTCCTGCATTTTGGTCACAGTAACCCCAGGCAACCCTACAGCCTTGGGGAGTGTCTGGAAAGCTGCCTGATGGCAAGAGACCTTGGTGTACTGATGGACAGTTGGCTAAATATGAGCCAGCACAGGATCCTGGCTTGTATCAGGAATGGTGCAGTGAACAGGAATAGAGAATTAATCCTGCCCCTATACTCAACATCAGTGAGGCCTCACCTTGAGTACTGTGTTCAGTTTTGGACACCTCAGTACAGAAAAGAAATCAAAGTGCTGGACAGGCCCAAAGAAGGGCAATAAGGCTTGTGAAGGGCTTAGAGAATATGCCCTATGAGGAGCAACTCAAGGAACTGGGGCTGTTTAGTCTGGGGAAAGGGAGTCTGAGGGGAGAGCATATTGCTCTCTTCCAATACCTGAAAGGTGCTTACAGCGAGAGCAGGGTTGATCTCTTCTCACTGGTGACAGGTGACAGGACGAGGGGAAATGGCCTCAAGTTGTGCCAGGGGAGGTTTAGGTTGGATATCAGGAAAAACTTATTTACAGAAAGGGTTGTTAAGCACTGCAATAGGCTCCCCAGGGAGCTGGTTGAGTCACCATCCCTGAATGTGTTTAAAAACCATTTGGATGTGGTGCTCAGGAACATATTTGCCAGAGGGTTATTAGTTAAGGTAGTATGGTTGGGTCGTGGTTGGACTTGATGATCTTTAAGGTCTTTTCTAACCTGACTGATTCTGTCTGTGAGAGATTGGCTGGCATCTAAAGGTTTAAATTACACATCTGATTTCCTATTCCCAGGAATTACTGGATTATACAACACCTTCCATTTGCAGCTGTGAACCTTTTCCTTTGCAATGGTTTAGTAGATTTTTTTTTTTTTTTTAAAAAAAGGATTTCCTGACATTTTAAAATCTTAAAATACACTTTCATTTCACTTCCAAAAAGTTATGAAATAGCTTCCTGTGCAGCATATGCTTTTTGAAAGTGGAGCCACAGTCTAAAAGTCAAAGGAACATTATTATGTGGGAAGCCTGACATACTTGCTAAGCAAATGTCCGTACCTAGGAACTTATGTCTCATTTCTTACATCTAGAAGAAGAATAGGTTGTAAATATAAGCATATGAGATCTTGATACCATCCACAGTATATTATAAAAGAAAGCTCAAGAGATGAGTAACTGGATGATGTTCTCTACTGGTAATTTATATAGTACCCTTTCCATAGCATAGAAACATGTTAAATATTTCATAAACCTCAGCTCACTGCATATATTCTTAGAGAAGGACGTAACTCCTTTCATGGCACATGATCAGAAAATATTGAAAATACTACTGTGAATAGCCACTGAAAAAGCTTGAGCTCATGCTTGACTTAAGAATGTTGCTTTCATTATGGTGACTTGCTTATTTTCGGGTCACCTGTTTTCTAAAAGGCCTGCAGAAACGTTCTACATCTGATTTTTTTTTTTATTATTTGTTTTTTGTGTTTTTTGTGTTTTTTTTTGTTTGTTTGTTTTTGTTTTTTTTTGGGGGGGGGAGGGAAGCAATGTCTATGGGTAAGTTCCCTCAAAAAACTCCAAGATCCCCACTGCAGTCACATGTTACTTTTCTTTATGAAATGATTATTCTTTGTCTTCTTCTGCCATGCAGAGAAAGAAAGGTTTTAAGATTTTATTTCCAGACTTCTGGAAGCTGATGTGATTCTGTTTAGTCACTCTAGGGAATGATCTCAGTTACATAATGTTTGCTTCTTATCTCACAGGACACAAACCTCAGGTTTGGAAGCATAGATGATATGTTTGAGGAGAATCTGCCATTTCTCTTATACAGTAGTGAAACAACATAATAAAAGGGAGAAAGGGAAGACCTTTTCTTATATAGTCATAGCACTGTCTAATTTGTGACGATATTCTTTCCTATGCTCAATTGCTCTCTAGCAGGAAAAGGCACAAGCTTTGGGGCTTTTCCATCTTTTCTTTTACTGATTACAGTTCTGTTGCTATGCATACGATGGGAAATATCCTCAGTTAGCACTGTACTAGCTAATTCAGGTATAGGTTGCAGAGAAAATGTTGGGCTTAATGAAAGATTAAAAACTGATGAAGCAAATTGTATGTGTGTAGTTAGGTTTTGTTGAGCCCCATACTGTTACCATTCTATTGACTGTAGGCTATATAGCTTTAACTTAATTTTGTTGTATCTGTAATATATAAGCATTATAGCTTAATGGAATATAGGTGGCTGTTGTTAGGAATCACATTTTGGATCAAAAAAAAAAAAGTAATTTATTTCTTTTAACAGGGAAAATTGTATCACCATGTGTTCAGAGCAAAGATAATGCAAACCACTACAAAGATTTTTATTCCTTGTCAAGGCAAGAATGGGAAATTGTAATGGATTTTTGTTCACAGCTGATTTTATAACCTATCGCATTAAATGGCATCACATTCACATGACCTGGCTTTACGTAACAGAGTTATAATAGCTCAACTGAGCACAGAACCTGCATTTTGCTGTAGCAGTCGATGTTTAGTCCAACCCAATATTAATTACTCTGAGCAGGTTTTAAATTTTCTTGTTTCTGTGAAATTAAAAGTAGTTTTCTTCACATTAAAAGGATCTGGTATCTATATGCTGTACACCAAAGTAACTGAGGCCATGGTAAAATTGGTTCCCGGAACATTGTTTTAATTTTTAGCTGTATTTAGTAAATAAGATCTTTGAATCCCTCTGTCAGTACCACATAATAACTGCTTAATTAGTTACCCAGTTATAATAAGATACGACAAAAAGTAAAGGTCTCAAAGATATGATGTTCCTGTACATTTTGTAAAGACTGAGGGTTAGAGAGTAGAGAAGGATCCAGATTGGTGCCAGTAGGGGTGGAGCATGGTCTCAGCCACAGGTGATCAACTTGCCCTGCTAAAGCACCCATCAGTGCTCCTTCACTAAGCAGTCAGTTTGTGGGTGGGTCTAAACCCACCACAGCAAGTACTTTTACCTCATGTGACAGACAAACAGATATCCCTACTGTAGTGCAGGGCCCAAGGGTCCTGAGCACAGTAATCAAACTGCAGTCACAGCAGCACTGCGTACAAGGGCGCAATCACTTCCCTAACCCTGCTGTCCACGCTATTTCTGATTCAAGACAGTGTGACACCGTTGGCCTTCTTGGCAACCTGAGCCCACTGCTGGCTCATGCTCAGCCAGCTGTCAACCAGCACCTCCAGATCCATTTCTGCCAGACTTGACAGCCTCTCTTCCCCAAGCCAGTAGTGCTGTATGGAATTGTTGGGACAGAAGTGCAGCACTGAGTCTTGTTGGAAGACATGGAACTGGACATGACTCATAGATCTGGCCTATCCAGATCCTTCTGAGGATCCTTCCTGCCCTCCAGCATATCAGCAATGCTGCCTAAATTAGTATAATCCACAGATTTATTGAGAAAGGACTCAATATACTATTGTCCACATTGATAAAAATATTAAGCAAAAGTAGCTGCAGTGCAGAGCCCTGGGGAATGTGACTGGTGAACATTTACCCAGAAAACTGTACATCTGTCCCAGCTATTCTCCAGAATGCCATGAGGAACGGTGTTGAATGCCTTACTAAAGCTGAGATAGACAACACAGCCTTTTCCTCACTTTTTTTTTTTTTTTTTTTTTTTTTGCCTCCATGAATTTCTCATGGAAACTTTGCAGTGTACATAGCTCAACAAACTGTTCATACTGATACATTGCAGAATGTCTTTGGATGACCACAGGAGCTGCACTAGTTCTAGTCTAATCATTTTCACATGCTTACTGTTCTTCCAAGGTCTCCTGGTCAAAAATGCTGCATCAGTGCACATCTTTATCCTCACAGTTTAATAAGTAAATACAAGTGAACACTGAAAATTAAGGTAGATTAAAAGGGATGATTTTCCCTACCATACTTTTTCAAGACAACGCTCAGACTGTTTCATTCTAAATGATTAAATAGTTATGTGCATGATCCACACAGTAGGTTGGACAGCAAGTGACATTAAGGTCTTATCACTGAGGCATAATATTATTAATATGTGCAGAACATGATGTCTGACAGAGAACATTAACCACAGTTGGAGAGTATGAGAGGCCTTTCAGAGAGGAAGTATTTTAACAAATGTTCTTATTGAATACTAAAGTGAAAAATAAGTCTGGGCACTCAAGTCAATGAGAAAAAGATTTTTTAAAAAGTGTAAAAAAGTCTAAATCTACCATTTTCCTCACATTATATGGCAAAGTACATGCATAGAAATTGGAAACTTTACATATTCTAAATGTTAACCTCAGTTATCAGGAGCTGCTTGGATCTAGTAAAGCACTTTTTCTTCTTATAGGTTCTCTTGACTTAACATCCACTGTCAGTAATAAACATACCTAAAGCCTTGGAAAGAGCTTCAGGCCAAACAAAGGGCTGCATTCATGTTCATCAGACATACCTCTCCCCTCTTGCTTTAAAAACCCTGCTAGAGAACAAATCAAGGAAAGGAGGGGGGAAAAAAAGAAAAAGGAGAAAAAAAAAAAGAAGAAATAGAGGGAGAAGGACCAATGAAAGCTGGTCAGACCATCTGATACTGCATGCAACGTTTTCTTTTCTGGTCTCGCATGAGTAATCTTAAGAACTTGGAGTTTAGGTAGCACAAGATGTCTAACAAAAGTACAGTTACTTATGAATAATTTGGATTTCAGTGTGTACGTGAAGAAAATGGCTCAACACAAGGCTTTTTGTACTAAAGCCATCTGTGACTCACAGTATCATCAAGCATGATATTGGGTCATTGTGTAAAAGCAGCAGTGCATGAAGGGCCATGGAAATGGCATATGAAAAGACACTTCAGGATGCCCTGTAAAGTTCTTGGAAATGGTAATCATATGGTGTTTGAGGAACAGTGATTTGTTTACACATCCAGCTGGTACTGGAATCAGATGTCTCTTCCATCCATGCCATAGTTTGGGTGAGATTTTAGTGCAGCGTACAGATGCTATTAGCGCAAGTCTTTTACTTGGGTATGAGAAAGATATGAGTCATGCAGCCTTTACAAAAGAGAGTAGATGAGCTGTTGATGATACACTAACGTTTATGCTGTGTGTGTGATATGTATCCCAGTTCAAAAAAAAAAAAAAAAAAAAGCTGATTTGGCATGGTAGAGTGCCCTTAAATACTATGTTGTACAGTTTTTTGTAGTCGTGTCTGCCCATTAGCTTTCATAGATGAATTCTGTAGCCCATTAAAATTACATATAATACTCAATGATTTCTGTATCTCCAAATTTAATCCTGTAAGTTCTCAAGCATTGCAGAGATATTGAACAGATTTGAAACCTGAAATAGATTTTCTACACAAAAAGAATAATTTGCATATAAATAAATATTGTTTTCTTCTTCCATAGCCTCTTTCACATGAATTTGAAGAATGCAGTGAGACTGCATAAATATATTCATGAAAGTTTGACTGCAGATTATATAAAGATTCCTCCATTTTGACATAAATCAAATTAATCCTCTTTGAATCTTCACTGAAATGATGATGCTAGGCTAAATAAATCTCTTTGAATTCTCATTAACGGTTAGTACAGCGGATTCTTTGACTGGTTCATTAGCATGCTTGGTGGCATATGCTTAAAAAGGAGGAAAAAAAAAGAGAACTATACAACTTAATGCAGAATAGAACAAAGATGTAGATTTCAGCCTTTGCCTTTTCCATATTGCAAAGTACATAGAATAATGATCTAACTTCAGCAGCACATAAGGTTCCTCTGAATTGCCATTCAAATTGTTTCTTAACTTTAACATAGTATAAATTAATCAGTCAGTTGCATATAGATTTTCACTGTTCAAACATAGAACTGCAGAGAAAGAAAGCTTTAAAATATCTGCAATATGACATTAACAAAACAGATATAATCAAATAAATTTGCTACTTCATAATGGCAAAACATGCTAGTTCAGCTCCAGTGGTTCTTAGAAAGTAGAAGAACAGTGAAAAAAGAGAAAAAGATTAAAACAGGCCTTTTTTTCTATGAAAATCTCAGTGATGATGGGAAATTCTTGTCCAGTTCCTTGTCAGTCACACAGATAGGCTATAGCTATTACCTACTAAAGAAAATGTGTAATCTGGATAAAGCACTGCTATATTTAATAGTCAGTCATCCACTGTCAAAATACATAACTTGATGGAATACTACTCTGTTTAACAGAATTTAGAAGAAATAAATGTACAAGATTTTAAAGAAAACTGAACAATCAACAGCCATTTTACATGTTATGCACCAGCAACACCAGAGCTGCACAAAGCTCTTTTCATTCTGTTTCCATGATCTAATAGTGCTCCACAAAACAAGTTTATTTCCTTGTCTTGTGTCAAAGGAGGGTGGGATTTCTGAGAGGTCCCCGTTTACACAAAGACCCTGTACAGCCTAAATTAGTACACATGATTGGATGTGATGGGGTTCACCCCATTAGGCAGAGCCACAGGCATCAAGCTCTCTGGTTGCTGTTTTCGGAGAACAGGATACTGTATTATTTAAACCATCATTAATATGTTCCACGTTAAGCATAATGCCTGCTGTCATGTTTCTTGGATTTCACATGCTAATCAAAGTAGCTGCTTCTTATTACATAACTGTACTGCAGTGTAATCCTAAAGGCTACTTCAGCATGTTTCTTACAGCTTCCCATTATTTATGTAACATCCCAGAAAACTGCTCCAAAGTCATGTCTAGAGAAGGGGAAGATTTATCAGCTCTTCTCAGCCCAAATGGAGGAAAACTTCTGATTGTATGTGTATCTCCACAGAAAACATTAATCCTTAAAATTCACATGGCAGATAAACTTGTGTTGTTCCTCTTAATAGTACATTGAAAAACTGTTGCTATTGTTTTCTTTTTGTGATAACCAGAAGACTCCCCGTCCTCCCAGTTCACAAGAGCGATGCCATAAGTGATCTTCTTTGATGGGGTTGGCATCCAGCTCCTTTTCCTTCTGGAGATACATGTTCTTGCTCAGCTCCTTCTGTCCACTCCTACTTCAAACACTTTTTGTGCTAGTTACATTGGAAGCTGCTATAAGAATCCTAGAATAACTGGATGAAAGTTTTATTTCACAGATCTTTCTAATCCCAATAGATTCTGAAAGTTATCTAATAGAGTATCTAATAGAGGAGTTCATTTCTTCTTCTCCTTTTTTTTTTTGTCCTTACCTTGGGGAAAAGTGAGGAACAGCAGCCTCACCTAGGGGAAGTGTGAGCAGTGCGTCAGGCCTTGTGGAAACAAAAAGGAAGCAGTAGATCATCTCAGCAAGAGCATTAAGTTTTGGCGTCTTTCCTTGACACCACCCTCGCTATCCCAGCCTCCTCTGCCCCTCCCACACTCACACATCTAAAAAGCAGATGGAAAATATTCTGCCAGAAGACATTGAAACACAGTGTTAGAAAGTTACTCTCTTCAGGCTGGGGAAAGTGATAGAGAACTCTGGCAAGCAAATTAAGTTATTCATAGTCAATGGCATTTTGGAAGGAAAAGCAGGAAGGAAGTAGGAGAAGTTATAGGGATTGTACAAGAACCATCTGGGACATTAGAAACAGATGCTCTTCAGCTAGCTACGCTTCAGAGAGAGACCTATGTGGCTAATACTGGGTGAAGGAGGCATTACTGGTCTTCCCAGTTTGTTTTCAGAACTGAGCATACTCTAACACTGCCATGACATTAGGAATATAAGTGTCACTGTTGCAAAATGTAACTTCCACAAACAGATTTTATGATGATCAGATCCTGAAGGTCCTTATTTTACCTAATTTCATGTTTTTTTTATACATCCTAGAAAGTCTATGAAACCCCACTCTCACAAGAACTAAGCTCTCTACAGTCAAAATGGAAGGTGTCTTTTCTTGATATGACTCATACTGAAAACTGCATTGCATATTTTGGAAAAATGGGATATCCTCAGTTGGGAGGGACCCGTAAAGATCATTGAGTCCAACTGCTAGCTCAACACAGGAGCAGCCAAACTGCAAACTACATGTCTATGAACACTGCCCAAAAACTCCTTGAACTCAAGGCTCAGGGCAATGACTATTGTCCTGGGAAGACTGTGCGCCAGGGCCCAGCCACTCTCCAGTAGGGAACCTTACCCTACCAGCCAACTTGACCCTTCCTTGGGGTCCTGTTGCTGTTAGAGAGCTCAGTGCTGCCCCTCTGCTCCCTGTGAGGAGCTGCAGCCACCATGAGGCCCTCAGCTGCTATGCTCTGAGCTGAGCAAACCTAGGGACTCCAGACACTTTATAACAACTTATAGAAATTAATCCAATTCCATCCACTAACTCTTGCACAGGAAAAGAAGGAAGAATAAAAATGAAGAACCATGTGTGAGGGAAAACAGATGCATCAATGTTCTTGTGAACATACTGAGATACCATGGTGACAAGCACAGGAGGTCAACCTGGAAAGGGTATTTTCTTTTTGTTATTTCTTTTGCGTTTTAGACATATGAAGTAGGCAAACATCTAATATATTTTCCATTAATTAACAAATACATTCTACCATGTATGTTTTATACCAAAGATAAAATAGAGATTGAATTTGTCCACATGAATATATAGATGTACAGAGATGTACACACACAGACAGATACTAGAAAAATCAAGCAAAAGCATCTCTTCTTTCCATCCTATCACAATATTTTGAATTTGACTCCATTAACAGTCATATTTTTACTGCCCAGAATTACAATGGACTAGCACTGTAGTTAGATCAGAATAAATACAAAAATCAACACTGTACAAAATTCATCAGAAGCATTTACATTTATATTTTTCCTCTCTGTTTCCAAAAACAGCACAATCTGCTATGGACTTTCTTGTCCAGCCTATGGAAATAAATTATACGGCACATGTTGTAGAAATAGTCCAAGCATTGTAATTTTCCCATCATTACAGTCTGACATTGCAGGAAAATCACTTTTTGTTGGAATTTACAGATAAAATAGCACCTGCTACAGTAACCTCAGGACCTGAAGGAATTGTTACACAATTAATCCTTATGATTCTTACTGTAGAAATCAGTGAAGTGCATCAGTGTCCTGCAGCATATTGTCTCACATTGTTTTCAGCATGCAAATATTTAAGGCCAGAGATCAGACTTTTGGTTATAAATCACATGGGAAATATTGTATAAAATGAAAAGAAAGAAAGAAAGAAAAGTAATAAAAAAGAAAATAGTAACCAACATAAAGAACCAGAAAGGAATCAGTATAGAAAAGATAAATGGATGCCGGAAGGAATGTTAGGCATGTCTGCCTGTGTGTAGATAAACAGTGACTAGATTTCTTGCTTAAACTGATTGTAATAAATGTATTTGTCTTGAATGTGTGTGTTTCTTGAGCCAGAAGTGCACTTGCAGCCCAGAAGACCAACTGAATCCTCTGCTGCATCAAGAGAGGAGTGGCTAGCAGGGAGAGCAGGTAACTCTCCCCCTTCATTCTGCCCTCATGAGACCTAATTTGGAGTACTGTGTCCAGGCCTGGGGCCTTAAAAACCAGAAGGTTTATGAATCAGTTGGATTGGGTCCTGGGGAGGGCCACAAAGATGATCAGAGGGCTGGAGTGCCTCTCTGACACAGAAAGGTTGAGGGAGCTGGAGACACAGAAAGATTCAGCCTGGAGAAGAGAACCTCCTTGCAGCCTTCCTGTACTTAAAGAGAGCTTGTAATCAGGAGGGGGACCAAATTTTTACATAGTTTGATAGTGATAGTAATGGGAATGATTTTAAACTAAAAGAGGGAGACTTACATTAGATGTTAGAGAAATGTTTTACTGAGAGGGTGGCGAGGCTCTGGCCAGGCTGCCTAGAGAAGCTGTGAATGCCCATCCCTGGAGGTGTTCAAGGCCAGGTTGGATGGGGATCTGGGCAGCCTGATCTAATGCTTGATGTAGTGGTTGGCTACCCTGCCCACGTCAGGGGGTTGGAACAGGATGATCTTTAAAGTTTTTTCCAACCCAAATTGTTCTACGATGCTATGATACATGGCATAACCCAGGAAAGCCATTGAAATCATCATTCCAAAATGGTGTTCCATTAAAATGAAATAATGAACAGCATTTTTTGTTGTCTATAGCTAATTTCCACAAATAATTATCAAAACAGAACAGAATCTCTAAAAACTGCCTAAATATTTTCAATATACATTTAATACAAATCCTAAATAATCATTTTGTGAAGGAATAAATAATATATTTAACACTGAAAAATTACTAAGTCCACAAGGATTTGAAGTAAGAATAGTTTTGTCATGTGACTGCAATTAGATATTAATATAGGACTAAGCATCCTAATCTTTTTAGATGAGTACTTGGAAAATGGAAGTCACTTTTTTTTTTTTTTTTTAATGAAACTTCAATTGCTAGATTGTCCATTCTATTAAAACAATTTTAGTGCTTACACATATAAGCAGACATGCAGCATGCAAGCCTAGCTTATAGGCTGAATTAAAGTTATATTATGTGATGAGTAGAAGGTATTTATAAATCCCATTAATTCTTAATCTGTATGCACATCTAGTGTCGTTATTGACAATTCATGCTTGGAACTTGTGAAGCAGGCTTTCATCATGCTAGAACATGACTGCCATTCTCTGTGCAGAGAACACTGCAGACTCAATCTTTGAACATGTTAATATTATTCACTTTCCCTCAAAAATGTAATTTTCAGCTAACTAGCATAAATTGCTTACAATGTTTGCAGTAGCATTATTTTGCATAGGGGTAAACTGAAACATCTAGGTAGATTTCCCAACTAGAATTCATCCACAGGAGATAAAAAGTACAGATCTGTGCTTTTGCTTTCCACTTGTCAAAACTAGTTATTTTCAAAATCATTCCCATGAGAGATAAAAAGAAATTCTACCAAGCTGTGACAGGCAGATTGGCCTCAAGGGAAAGAACTTTGGGAGATGGCACTCAAGACAAAGCTAGACTAAAAAATCTGTTGAGGGTTAAAGGAAAGAAATTGCTTCGGGCAAAAAGACAGGATAAAGAGATGGTCCATGTACTTAGGACGCGCAGAGCAGGTGCTTGTAGAAGAGGCTGAGTAAGAATTTCTACTTGAACACCTCTTCTTACATCACACCAAGCGGTCTAATATGCATTAACATTTTTTTATTACATGGATAGCAGAATGCAGCAGCCCCATTCCAGGCAACGCCAGCCCCACAATATCATGAACAAATTATAAGAGGCAGAAAAAAGCTCCAGAAACCACCCTAAAGCTACCAAAGACTTGTCACAAAACAAATAGGAGTGGCTGTGTTCCAGAATGAACTTGGTGTCATGGCAACCTAGAACGAAGACCAGAAGGGCAGTTGCACTGGTAATTTCAACACACAGCTGAAGAAATAACTGGAAAAAAAGTAATCTGGAAACAAGGGCCATGCAGATGAAGACAGAAATTGGAAGTAGGGAAGGTGGCTGCTCCTCTATTCCTTCCCATCTACCTTGGATATGGCCATCTCTGCCATATGGAAACACAGAAGGACACAGGCCTATCCTCAGCCCTGCAAATCTTCTAAATCCTCTCCATGCCCAACACAGAAAAGGTAAGTCAGAAACACAGTGTAACATTTTAACAGTTCTTGGTAGATCCCCTTGATGCCCCTGCTCTAAGCCCAGTGTTTCATAGCACTTTGCTGATTCTTTGGCCTGACTGCAGGTGCTGGCACTGGACTTGAAGTGTTCAGCAGATGGGCAAGCAGGTGAGCATGGCCACTTAGGGGTGGGCAGCACATGGAAGCAGGGCAGGTGGCTGCTCCTTTATTCCTTCCGATCTGCCTGGCAGATGGGCTTCTGCTCAAGATGGAATGGCAGCAGGACACAGGCCTATCCTCAGCCTCCTAAATCGTGTCCATGCTCCACACAGAAACGGTATGTCAGACACAGAGTGTAACATTTCTAGTCCTATGTAGACCTTGGTAGACCCCCAAGATGCACCTGCCCTAATCCCAAGATTTTGTATGAGAGTGCTGATCCTCTGGCCACTGCTCAGGTGCTGGCACTGGTCCTGAAGTTTTAAAGAGATGAGCAAGCAGGTGAGCATGGCCACTTAGGGGTGGGCAGCACATGGAAGCAGGGCAGGTGGCTGCTCCTTTATTCCTTCCCATCTGCCTTGCAGATGGGCTTCTGCTCAAGATTGATCCTGAGAAGGGCACACGCCTATCCTACAGCCCTGTAAATATCCATGCTCCCCACTGAAAAGGTGTGTCAGACACACAGTGTAACATTTCTAGTCCTATATGCACCTTATGTAGATCCCCTTGTTGCCCCTCCCTAAGCCGAACATTTCATAGCACTTCTTGACCGTCTGCCTCTCCTGCAGGTGCTGGCATTGGACCTGCAGATTTAAAGAGATGAGCAAGCAGGTGAGCATGGCCACTTAGGGGTGGGCAGCACATGGAAGCAGGACAGGTGGCTGCTCCTTTATTCCTTCCCATCTGCCTTGCAGATGGGCTTCTGCACAAGATGGAGCTGGAGCAGGACGCACGCCTATCCACCGCCCCGTAAATCGTTTCCATGCCCAACACAGAAAAGGTATGTCAGACACACAGTGTAACATTTTTAGTCCTTGGCAGTCCTTGGTAGATCCCCTTGATGCCCCTGCTCTAAGCCCAGTGTTTCATAGCACTTTGCTGATTCTTTGGCCTGACTGCAGGTGCTGGCACTGGACCTGAAGTATTCAGCAGATGGGCAAGCAGGTGAGCATGGCCACTTAGGGGTGGGCAGCACAAGGAAGCAGGGCAGGTGGCTGCTCCTTTATTCCCTCCCATCTGCCTTGCAGATGGGCTTCTGCTCAAGATGGAGCCGGAGCAGGACACCCGCCTATCCACCGCCCCGTAAATCCTCTCCAAGTTCCCCACTGAAAAGGTGTGTCAGACACACAGTGTAGCACTTCTAGTCCTTGAGAGTCTTTGGTATATCCCTGAGATGCCCCTGCCCTAATCCCAAGATTTAGTATGACACGGCTGTTATTTGGTCCCTGTGCAGGTGCTGGCGCTGGTCCTGAAGTTTTAAAGAGATGAGCAAGCAGGTGAGCATGGCCACTTAGGGGTGGGCAGCACATGGAAGCAGGACAGGTGGCTGCTCCTTTATTCCCTCCCATCTGCCTTGCAGATCGGCTTCTGCTCAAGATGGAGCCAGAGCAGGACACCCGCCTATCCACCGCCCTGTAAATCCTCTCTATGCTCCCCACTGAAAAGGTATGTCAGATACACAGTGTAGCATTTCTAGTCCTTGACAGTCTTTGGTAGATCCCTGAGATGCCCCTGCCCTAATCCCAAGATTTAGTATGACACGGCTGACCTCTGGCCCCTGTGCAGGTGCTGGCACTGGTCCTGAAGTTTTAAAGAGATGAGCAAGCAGGTGAGCATGGCCACTTAGGGGTGGGCAGCACATGGAAGCAGGGCAGGTGGCTGCTCCTTTATTCCCTCCCATCTGCCTTGCAGATGGGCTTCTGCTCAAGATGGAGCCAGAGCAGGACACCCGCCTATCCACCGCCCTGTAAATCCTCTCCATGCTCCCCACTGGAAAGGTGTGTCAGACACACAGTGTCGCATTTCTAGTCCTTGACAGTCTTTGGTAGATCCCTGAGAAGCCCCTGCCCTAATCCCAAGATTTAGTATGACACGGCTGTTATTTGGTCCCTGTGCAGGTGCTGGCACTGGTCCTGAAGTTTTAAAGAGATGAGCAAGCAGGTGAGCATGGCCACTTAGGGGTGGGCAGCACATGGAAGCAGGGCAGGTGGCTGCTCCTTTATTCCCTCCCATCTGCCTTGCAGATGGGCTTCTGCTCAAGATGGATCCAGAGAAGGGCATGCCTATCCACCGCCCTGTAAATCTTCTCCATGCTCCACACAGAAAAGGTGTGTGAGACACACAGTGTAACATTTCTAGTCTAATATAGACCTTATCTCCATCCTCTTGATGCCCCTGGCCTACGCCGAGCATTTCATAGCACTTCTTGATCCTTTGCCCCTCCTGCAGGTGCTGGCATTGGACCTGCAGTTTTAAAGAGATGAGCAAGCAGGTGAGCATGGCCACTTAGGGGTGGGCAGCACATGGAAGCAGGGCAGGTGGCTGCTCCTTTATTCCCTCCCATCTGCCTTGCAGATGGGCTTCTGCTCAAGATGGAGCCAGAGCAGGACACCCGCCTATCCACCGCCCTGTAAATCGTCTCCATGCTCCCCACTGAAAAGGTGTGTCAGACACACAGTGTAGCATTTCTAGTCCTTGACAGTCTTTGGTAGATCGCTGAGATGCCCCTGCCCTAATCTTAAGATTTTGTATGACACGGCTGACCTCTGGGCCCTGTGCAGGTGCTGGCACTGGTCCTGAAGTTTTAAAGAGATGAGCAAGCAGGTGAGCATGGCCACTTAGGGGTGGGCAGCACATGGAAGCAGGACAGGTGGCTGCTCCTTTATTCCTTCCCATCTGCCTTGCAGATGGGCTTCTGCACAAGATGGAACTGGAGCAGGACGCACGCCTATCTACCGCCCCGTAAATCGTCTCCATGCCCAACACAGAAAAGGTATGTCAGACACACAGTATAACATTTCTAGTCCATGCCAGTCCTTGGTAGATCTCCTTGATGCCCCTGCTCTAAGCCCAGTGTTTCATAGCACTTTGCTGATTCTTTGGCCTGACTGCAGGTGCTGGCACTGGACCTGAAGTGTTCAGCAGATGGGCAAGCAGGTGAGCATGGCCACTTAGGGGTGGGCAGCACATGGAAGCAGGGCAGGTGGCTGCTCCTTTATTCCCTCCAATCTGCCTTGCAGATGGGCTTCTGCTCAAGATGGAGCCAGAGCAGGACACCCGCCTATCCTCCGCCCTGTAAATCCTCTCCATGCTCCCCACTGAAAAGGTGTGTCAGACACACAGTGTAACATTTCTAGTCCTTGACAGTCTTTGGTAGATCGCTGGGATACCCCTGCCCTAATCCCAAGATTTTGTATGACACGGCTGACCTCTGGCCCCTGTGCAGGTGCTGGCACTGGTCCTGAAGTTTTAAAGAGATGAGCAAGCAGGTGAGCATGGCCACTTAGGGGTGGGCAGCACATGGAAGCAGGACAGGTGGCTGCTCCTTTATTCCCTCCCATCTGCCTTGCAGATCGGCTTCTGCTCAAGATGGAGCCAGAGCAGGACACCCGCCTATCCACCGCCCTGTAAATCCTCTCCATGCTCCCCACTGGAAAGGTGTGTCAGACACACAGTGTAGCATTTCTAGTCCTTGACAGTCTTTGGTAGATCCCTGAGAAGCCCCTGCCCTAATCCCAAGATTTAGTATGACACGGCTGTTATTTGGTCCCTGTGCAGGTGCTGGCACTGGTCCTGAAGTTTTAAAGAGATGAGCAAGCAGGTGAGCATGGCCACTTAGGGGTGGGCAGCACATGGAAGCAGGGCAGGTGGCTGCTCCTTTATTCCCTCCCATCTGCCTTGCAGATGGGCTTCTGCTCAAGATGGAGCCAGAGAAGGGCATGCCTATCCACCGCCCTGTAAATCTTCTCCATGCTCCACACAGAAAAGGTGTGTGAGACACACAGTGTAACATTTCTAGTCTAATATAGACCTTATCTCCATCCTCTTGATGCCCCTGGCCTACGTCGAGCATTTCATAGCACTTCTTGATCCTTTGCCCCTCCTGCAGGTGCTGGCATTGGACCTGCAGTTTTAAAGAGATGAGCAAGCAGGTGAGCATGGCCACTTAGGGGTGGGCAGCACATGGAAGCAGGGCAGGTGGCTGCTCCTTTATTCCCTCCCATCTGCCTTGCAGATGGGCTTCTGCTCAAGATGGAGCCAGAGCAGGACACCCGCCTATCCACCGCCCTGTAAATCCTCTCCATGCTCCCCACTGGAAAGGTGTGTCAGACACACAGTGTCGCATTTCTAGTCCTTGACAGTCTTTGGTAGATCCCTGAGAAGCCCCTGCCCTAATCCCAAGATTTAGTATGACACGGCTGTTATTTGGTCCCTGTGCAGGTGCTGGCACTGGTCCTGAAGTTTTAAAGAGATGAGCAAGCAGGTGAGCATGGCCACTTAGGGGTGGGCAGCACATGGAAGCAGGGCAGGTGGCTGCTCCTTTATTCCCTCCCATCTGCCTTGCAGATGGGCTTCTGCTCAAGATGGAGCCAGAGCAGGACACCCGCCTATCCACCGCCCTGTAAATCCTCTCCATGCTCCCCACTGGAAAGGTGTGTCAGACACACAGTGTCGCATTTCTAGTCCTTGACAGTCTTTGGTAGATCCCTGAGAAGCCCCTGCCCTAATCCCAAGATTTAGTATGACACGGCTGTTATTTGGTCCCTGTGCAGGTGCTGGCACTGGTCCTGAAGTTTTAAAGAGATGAGCAAGCAGGTGAGCATGGCCACTTAGGGGTGGGCAGCACATGGAAGCAGGGCAGGTGGCTGCTCCTTTATTCCCTCCCATCTGCCTTGCAGATGGGCTTCTGCTCAAGATGGATCCAGAGAAGGGCATGCCTATCCACCGCCCTGTAAATCTTCTCCATGCTCCACACAGAAAAGGTGTGTGAGACACACAGTGTAACATTTCTAGTCTAATATAGACCTTATCTCCATCCTCTTGATGCCCCTGGCCTACGCCGAGCATTTCATAGCACTTCTTGATCCTTTGCCCCTCCTGCAGGTGCTGGCATTGGACCTGCCGTTTTAAAGAGATGAGCAAGCAGGTGAGCATGGCCACTTAGGGGTGGGCAGCACATGGAAGCAGGGCAGGTGGCTGCTCCTTTATTCCCTCCCATCTGCCTTGCAGATGGGCTTCTGCTCAAGATGGAGCCAGAGCAGGACACCCGCCTATCCACCGCCCTGTAAATCCTCTCCATGCTCCCCACTGAAAAGGTGTGTCAGACACACAGTGTAGCATTTCTAGTCCTTGACAGTCTTTGGTAGATCGCTGAGATGCCCCTGCCCTAATCTTAAGATTTTGTATGACACGGCTGACCTCTGGGCCCTGTGCAGGTGCTGGCACTGGTCCTGAAGTTTTAAAGAGATGAGCAAGCAGGTGAGCATGGCCACTTAGGGGTGGGCAGCACATGGAAGCAGGACAGGTGGCTGCTCCTTTATTCCTTCCCATCTGCCTTGCAGATGGGCTTCTGCACAAGATGGAACTGGAGCAGGACGCACGCCTATCTACCGCCCCGTAAATCGTCTCCATGCCCAACACAGAAAAGGTATGTCAGACACACAGTATAACATTTCTAGTCCATGCCAGTCCTTGGTAGATCTCCTTGATGCCCCTGCTCTAAGCCCAGTGTTTCATAGCACTTTGCTGATTCTTTGGCCTGACTGCAGGTGCTGGCACTGGACCTGAAGTGTTCAGCAGATGAGCAAGCAGGTGAGCATGGCCACTTAGGGGTGGGCAGCACATGGAAGCAGGACAGGTGGCTGCTCCTTTATTCCCTCCCATCTGCCTTGCAGATCGGCTTCTGCTCAAGATGGAGCCAGAGCAGGACACCCGCCTATCCACCGCCCTGTAAATCCTCTCCATGCTCCCCACTGGAAAGGTGTGTCAGACACACAGTGTAGCATTTCTAGTCCTTGACAGTCTTTGGTAGATCCCTGAGAAGCCCCTGCCCTAATCCCAAGATTTAGTATGACACGGCTGTTATTTGGTCCCTGTGCAGGTGCTGGCACTGGTCCTGAAGTTTTAAAGAGATGAGCAAGCAGGTGAGCATGGCCACTTAGGGGTGGGCAGCACATGGAAGCAGGGCAGGTGGCTGCTCCTTTATTCCCTCCCATCTGCCTTGCAGATGGGCTTCTGCTCAAGATGGAGCCAGAGAAGGGCATGCCTATCCACCGCCCTGTAAATCTTCTCCATGCTCCACACAGAAAAGGTGTGTGAGACACACAGTGTAACATTTCTAGTCTAATATAGACCTTATCTCCATCCTCTTGATGCCCCTGGCCTACGTCGAGCATTTCATAGCACTTCTTGATCCTTTGCCCCTCCTGCAGGTGCTGGCATTGGACCTGCAGTTTTAAAGAGATGAGCAAGCAGGTGAGCATGGCCACTTAGGGGTGGGCAGCACATGGAAGCAGGGCAGGTGGCTGCTCCTTTATTCCCTCCCATCTGCCTTGCAGATGGGCTTCTGCTCGAGATGGAGCCAGAGCAGGACACCCGCCTATCCACCGCCCTGTAAATCCTCTCCATGCTCCCCACTGAAAAGGTGTGTCAGACACACAGTGTAGCATTTCTAGTCCTTGACAGTCTTTGGTAGATCGCTGAGATGCCCCTGCCCTAATCTTAAGATTTTGTATGACACGGCTGACCTCTGGGCCCTGTGCAGGTGCTGGCACTGGTCCTGAAGTTTTAAAGAGATGAGCAAGCAGGTGAGCATGGCCACTTAGGGGTGGGCAGCACATGGAAGCAGGACAGGTGGCTGCTCCTTTATTCCCTCCCATCTGCCTTGCAGATCGGCTTCTGCTCAAGATGGAGCCAGAGCAGGACACCCGCCTATCCACCGCCCTGTAAATCCTCTCTATGCTCCCCACTGAAAAGGTATGTCAGATACACAGTGTAGCATTTCTAGTCCTTGACAGTCTTTGGTAGATCCCTGAGATGCCCCTGCCCTAATCCCAAGATTTAGTATGACACGGCTGTTATTTGGTCCCTGTGCAGGTGCTGGCAGTGGTCCTGAAGTTTTAAAGAGATGAGCAAGCAGGTGAGCATGGCCACTTAGGGGTGGGCAGCACATGGAAGCAGGGCAGGTGGCTGCTCCTTTATTCCCTCCCATCTGCCTTGCAGATGGGCTTCTGCTCAAGATGGAGCCAGAGCAGGACACCCGCCTATCCACCGCCCTGTAAATCCTCTCCATGCTCCCCACTGGAAAGGTGTGTCAGACACACAGTGTAGCATTTCTAGTCCTTGACAGTCTTTGGTAGATCCCTGAGAAGCCCCTGCCCTAATCCCAAGATTTAGTATGACACGACTGTTATTTGGTCCCTGTGCAGGTGCTGGCACTGGTCCTGAAGTTTTAAAGAGATGAGCAAGCAGGTGAGCATGGCCACTTAGGGGTGGGCAGCACATGGAAGCAGGGCAGGTGGCTGCTCCTTTATTCCCTCCCATCTGCCTTGCAGATGGGCTTCTGCTCAAGATGGAGCCAGAGCAGGACACCCGCCTATCCACCGCCCTGTAAATCCTCTCCATGCTCCCCACTGGAAAGGTGTGTCAGACACACAGTGTAGCATTTCTAGTCCTTGACAGTCTTTGGTAGATCGCTGAGATGCCCCTGCCCTAATCTTAAGATTTTGTATGACACGGCTGACCTCTGGGCCCTGTGCAGGTGCTGGCACTGGTCCTGAAGTTTTAAAGAGATGAGCAAGCAGGTGAGCATGGCCACTTAGGGGTGGGCAGCACATGGAAGCAGGACAGGTGGCTGCTCCTTTATTCCTTCCCATCTGCCTTGCAGATGGGCTTCTGCACAAGATGGAACTGGAGCAGGACGCACGCCTATCTACCGCCCCGTAAATCGTCTCCATGCCCAACACAGAAAAGGTATGTCAGACACACAGTATAACATTTCTAGTCCATGCCAGTCCTTGGTAGATCCCATTGATGCCCCTGCTCTAAGCCCAGTGTTTCATAGCACTTTGCTGATTCTTTGGCCTGACTGCAGGTGCTGGCACTGGACCTGAAGTGTTCAGCAGATGGGCAATCGTGTGAGCATGGCCACTTAGGGGTGGGCAGCACATGGAAGCAGGGCAGGTGGCTGCTCCTTTATTCCCTCCAATCTGCCTTGCAGATGGGCTTCTGCTCAAGATGGAGCCAGAGCAGGACACCCGCCTATCCTCCGCCCTGTAAATCCTCTCCATGCTCCCCACTGAAAAGGTGTGTCAGACACACAGTGTAACATTTCTAGTCCTTGACAGTCTTTGGTAGATCGCTGGGATACCCCTGCCCTAATCCCAAGATTTTGTATGACACGGCTGACCTCTGGCCCCTGTGCAGGTGCTGGCACTGGTCCTGAAGTTTTAAAGAGATGAGCAAGCAGGTGAGCATGGCCACTTAGGGGTGGGCAGCACATGGAAGCAGGACAGGTGGCTGCTCCTTTATTCCCTCCCATCTGCCTTGCAGATCGGCTTCTGCTCAAGATGGAGCCAGAGCAGGACACCCGCCTATCCACCGCCCTGTAAATCCTCTCCATGCTCCCCACTGGAAAGGTGTGTCAGACACACAGTGTAGCATTTCTAGTCCTTGACAGTCTTTGGTTGATCCCTGAGAAGCCCCTGCCCTAATCCCAAGATTTAGTATGACACGGCTGTTATTTGGTCCCTGTGCAGGTGCTGGCACTGGTCCTGAAGTTTTAAAGAGATGAGCAAGCAGGTGAGCATGGCCACTTAGGGGTGGGCAGCACATGGAAGCAGGGCAGGTGGCTGCTCCTTTATTCCCTCCCATCTGCCTTGCAGATGGGCTTCTGCTCAAGATGGAGCCAGAGAAGGGCATGCCTATCCACCGCCCTGTAAATCTTCTCCATGCTCCACACAGAAAAGGTGTGTGAGACACACAGTGTAACATTTCTAGTCTAATATAGACCTTATCTCCATCCTCTTGATGCCCCTGGCCTACGTCGAGCATTTCATAGCACTTCTTGATCCTTTGCCCCTCCTGCAGGTGCTGGCATTGGACCTGCAGTTTTAAAGAGATGAGCAAGCAGGTGAGCATGGCCACTTAGGGGTGGGCAGCACATGGAAGCAGGGCAGGTGGCTGCTCCTTTATTCCCTCCCATCTGCCTTGCAGATGGGCTTCTGCTCGAGATGGAGCCAGAGCAGGACACCCGCCTATCCACCGCCCTGTAAATCGTCTCCATGCTCCCCACTGAAAAGGTGTGTCAGACACACAGTGTAGCATTTCTAGTCCTTGACAGTCTTTGGTAGATCGCTGAGATGCCCCTGCCCTAATCTTAAGATTTTGTATGACACGGCTGACCTCTGGGCCCTGTGCAGGTGCTGGCACTGGTCCTGAAGTTTTAAAGAGATGAGCAAGCAGGTGAGCATGGCCACTTAGGGGTGGGCAGCACATGGAAGCAGGACAGGTGGCTGCTCCTTTATTCCCTCCCATCTGCCTTGCAGATCGGCTTCTGCTCAAGATGGAGCCAGAGCAGGACACCCGCCTATCCACCGCCCTGTAAATCCTCTCTATGCTCCCCACTGAAAAGGTATGTCAGATACACAGTGTAGCATTTCTAGTCCTTGACAGTCTTTGGTAGATCCCTGAGATGCCCCTGCCCTAATCCCAAGATTTTGTATGACACGGCTGACCTCTGGCCCCTGTGCAGGTGCTGGCACTGGTCCTGAAGTTTTAAAGAGATGAGCAAGCAGGTGAGCATGGCCACTTAGGGGTGGGCAGCACATGGAAGCAGGGCAGGTGGCTGCTCCTTTATTCCCTCCCATCTGCCTTGCAGATGGGCTTCTGCTCAAGATGGAGCCAGAGCAGGACACCCGCCTATCCTCCGCCCTGTAAATCCTCTCCATGCTCCCCACTGAAAAGGTGTGTCAGACACACAGTGTAACATTTCTAGTCCTTGACAGTCTTTGGTAGATCGCTGGGATACCCCTGCCCTAATCCCAAGATTTTGTATGACACGGCTGACCTCTGGCCCCTGTGCAGGTGCTGGCACTGGTCCTGAAGTTTTAAAGAGATGAGCAAGCAGGTGAGCATGGCCACTTAGGGGTGGGCAGCACATGGAAGCAGGACAGGTGGCTGCTCCTTTATTCCCTCCCATCTGCCTTGCAGATGGGCTTCTGCTCAAGATGGAGCCAGAGCAGGACACCCGCCTATCCACCGCCCTGTAAATCCTCTCTATGCTCCCCACTGAAAAGGTATGTCAGATACACAGTGTAGCATTTCTAGTCCTTGACAGTCTTTGGTAGATCCCTGAGATGCCCCTGCCCTAATCCCAAGATTTAGTATGACACGGCTGTTATTTGGTCCCTGTGCAGGTGCTGGCACTGGTCCTGAAGTTTTAAAGAGATGAGCAAGCAGGTGAGCATGGCCACTTAGGGGTGGGCAGCACATGGAAGCAGGGCAGGTGGCTGCTCCTTTATTCCCTCCCATCTGCCTTGCAGATGGGCTTCTGCTCAAGATGGAGCCAGAGCAGGACACCCGCCTATCCACCGCCCTGTAAATCCTCTCCATGCTCCCCACTGGAAAGGTGTGTCAGACACACAGTGTAGCATTTCTAGTCCTTGACAGTCTTTGGTAGATCCCTGAGAAGCCCCTGCCCTAATCCCAAGATTTAGTATGACACGGCTGTTATTTGGTCCCTGTGCAGGTGCTGGCACTGGTCCTGAAGTTTTAAAAAGATGAGCAAGCAGGTGAGCATGGCCACTTAGGGGTGGGCAGCACATGGAAGCAGGGCAGGTGGCTGCTCCTTTATTCCCTCCCATCTGCCTTGCAGATGGGCTTCTGCTCAAGATGGAGCCAGAGCAGGACACCCGCCTATCCACCGCCCTGTAAATCCTCTCCATGCTCCCCACTGGAAAGGTGTGTCAGACACACAGTGTAGCATTTCTAGTCCTTGACAGTCTTTGGTAGATCGCTGAGATGCCCCTGCCCTAATCTTAAGATTTTGTATGACACGGCTGACCTCTGGGCCCTGTGCAGGTGCTGGCACTGGTCCTGAAGTTTTAAAGAGATGAGCAAGCAGGTGAGCATGGCCACTTAGGGGTGGGCAGCACATGGAAGCAGGGCAGGTGGCTGCTCCTTTATTCCCTCCCATCTGCCTTGCAGATGGGCTTCTGCTCAAGATGGAGCCAGAGCAGGACACCCGCCTATCCACCGCCCTGTAAATCCTCTCCATGCTCCCCACTGGAAAGGTGTGTCAGACACACAGTGTAGCATTTCTAGTCCTTGACAGTCTTTGGTAGATCGCTGAGATGCCCCTGCCCTAATCTTAAGATTTTGTATGACACGGCTGACCTCTGGGCCCTGTGCAGGTGCTGGCACTGGTCCTGAAGTTTTAAAGAGATGAGCAAGCAGGTGAGCATGGCCACTTAGGGGTGGGCAGCACATGGAAGCAGGACAGGTGGCTGCTCCTTTATTCCTTCCCATCTGCCTTGCAGATGGGCTTCTGCACAAGATGGAACTGGAGCAGGACGCACGCCTATCTACCGCCCCGTAAATCGTCTCCATGCCCAACACAGAAAAGGTATGTCAGACACACAGTATAACATTTCTAGTCCATGCCAGTCCTTGGTAGATCCCATTGATGCCCCTGCTCTAAGCCCAGTGTTTCATAGCACTTTGCTGATTCTTTGGCCTGACTGCAGGTGCTGGCACTGGACCTGAAGTGTTCAGCAGATGGGCAATCGTGTGAGCATGGCCACTTAGGGGTGGGCAGCACATGGAAGCAGGGCAGGTGGCTGCTCCTTTATTCCCTCCAATCTGCCTTGCAGATGGGCTTCTGCTCAAGATGGAGCCAGAGCAGGACACCCGCCTATCCTCCGCCCTGTAAATCCTCTCCATGCTCCCCACTGAAAAGGTGTGTCAGACACACAGTGTAACATTTCTAGTCCTTGACAGTCTTTGGTAGATCGCTGGGATACCCCTGCCCTAATCCCAAGATTTTGTATGACACGGCTGACCTCTGGCCCCTGTGCAGGTGCTGGCACTGGTCCTGAAGTTTTAAAGAGATGAGCAAGCAGGTGAGCATGGCCACTTAGGGGTGGGCAGCACATGGAAGCAGGACAGGTGGCTGCTCCTTTATTCCCTCCCATCTGCCTTGCAGATCGGCTTCTGCTCAAGATGGAGCCAGAGCAGGACACCCGCCTATCCACCGCCCTGTAAATCCTCTCCATGCTCCCCACTGGAAAGGTGTGTCAGACACACAGTGTAGCATTTCTAGTCCTTGACAGTCTTTGGTTGATCCCTGAGAAGCCCCTGCCCTAATCCCAAGATTTAGTATGACACGGCTGTTATTTGGTCCCTGTGCAGGTGCTGGCACTGGTCCTGAAGTTTTAAAGAGATGAGCAAGCAGGTGAGCATGGCCACTTAGGGGTGGGCAGCACATGGAAGCAGGGCAGGTGGCTGCTCCTTTATTCCCTCCCATCTGCCTTGCAGATGGGCTTCTGCTCAAGATGGAGCCAGAGAAGGGCATGCCTATCCACCGCCCTGTAAATCTTCTCCATGCTCCACACAGAAAAGGTGTGTGAGACACACAGTGTAACATTTCTAGTCTAATATAGACCTTATCTCCATCCTCTTGATGCCCCTGGCCTACGTCGAGCATTTCATAGCACTTCTTGATCCTTTGCCCCTCCTGCAGGTGCTGGCATTGGACCTGCAGTTTTAAAGAGATGAGCAAGCAGGTGAGCATGGCCACTTAGGGGTGGGCAGCACATGGAAGCAGGGCAGGTGGCTGCTCCTTTATTCCCTCCCATCTGCCTTGCAGATGGGCTTCTGCTCGAGATGGAGCCAGAGCAGGACACCCGCCTATCCACCGCCCTGTAAATCGTCTCCATGCTCCCCACTGAAAAGGTGTGTCAGACACACAGTGTAGCATTTCTAGTCCTTGACAGTCTTTGGTAGATCGCTGAGATGCCCCTGCCCTAATCTTAAGATTTTGTATGACACGGCTGACCTCTGGGCCCTGTGCAGGTGCTGGCACTGGTCCTGAAGTTTTAAAGAGATGAGCAAGCAGGTGAGCATGGCCACTTAGGGGTGGGCAGCACATGGAAGCAGGACAGGTGGCTGCTCCTTTATTCCCTCCCATCTGCCTTGCAGATCGGCTTCTGCTCAAGATGGAGCCAGAGCAGGACACCCGCCTATCCACCGCCCTGTAAATCCTCTCTATGCTCCCCACTGAAAAGGTATGTCAGATACACAGTGTAGCATTTCTAGTCCTTGACAGTCTTTGGTAGATCCCTGAGATGCCCCTGCCCTAATCCCAAGATTTTGTATGACACGGCTGACCTCTGGCCCCTGTGCAGGTGCTGGCACTGGTCCTGAAGTTTTAAAGAGATGAGCAAGCAGGTGAGCATGGCCACTTAGGGGTGGGCAGCACATGGAAGCAGGGCAGGTGGCTGCTCCTTTATTCCCTCCCATCTGCCTTGCAGATGGGCTTCTGCTCAAGATGGAGCCAGAGCAGGACACCCGCCTATCCTCCGCCCTGTAAATCCTCTCCATGCTCCCCACTGAAAAGGTGTGTCAGACACACAGTGTAACATTTCTAGTCCTTGACAGTCTTTGGTAGATCGCTGGGATACCCCTGCCCTAATCCCAAGATTTTGTATGACACGGCTGACCTCTGGCCCCTGTGCAGGTGCTGGCACTGGTCCTGAAGTTTTAAAGAGATGAGCAAGCAGGTGAGCATGGCCACTTAGGGGTGGGCAGCACATGGAAGCAGGACAGGTGGCTGCTCCTTTATTCCCTCCCATCTGCCTTGCAGATGGGCTTCTGCTCAAGATGGAGCCAGAGCAGGACACCCGCCTATCCACCGCCCTGTAAATCCTCTCTATGCTCCCCACTGAAAAGGTATGTCAGATACACAGTGTAGCATTTCTAGTCCTTGACAGTCTTTGGTAGATCCCTGAGATGCCCCTGCCCTAATCCCAAGATTTAGTATGACACGGCTGTTATTTGGTCCCTGTGCAGGTGCTGGCACTGGTCCTGAAGTTTTAAAGAGATGAGCAAGCAGGTGAGCATGGCCACTTAGGGGTGGGCAGCACATGGAAGCAGGGCAGGTGGCTGCTCCTTTATTCCCTCCCATCTGCCTTGCAGATGGGCTTCTGCTCAAGATGGAGCCAGAGCAGGACACCCGCCTATCCACCGCCCTGTAAATCCTCTCCATGCTCCCCACTGGAAAGGTGTGTCAGACACACAGTGTAGCATTTCTAGTCCTTGACAGTCTTTGGTAGATCCCTGAGAAGCCCCTGCCCTAATCCCAAGATTTAGTATGACACGGCTGTTATTTGGTCCCTGTGCAGGTGCTGGCACTGGTCCTGAAGTTTTAAAAAGATGAGCAAGCAGGTGAGCATGGCCACTTAGGGGTGGGCAGCACATGGAAGCAGGGCAGGTGGCTGCTCCTTTATTCCCTCCCATCTGCCTTGCAGATGGGCTTCTGCTCAAGATGGAGCCAGAGCAGGACACCCGCCTATCCACCGCCCTGTAAATCCTCTCCATGCTCCCCACTGGAAAGGTGTGTCAGACACACAGTGTAGCATTTCTAGTCCTTGACAGTCTTTGGTAGATCGCTGAGATGCCCCTGCCCTAATCTTAAGATTTTGTATGACACGGCTGACCTCTGGGCCCTGTGCAGGTGCTGGCACTGGTCCTGAAGTTTTAAAGAGATGAGCAAGCAGGTGAGCATGGCCACTTAGGGGTGGGCAGCACATGGAAGCAGGACAGGTGGCTGCTCCTTTATTCCTTCCCATCTGCCTTGCAGATGGGCTTCTGCACAAGATGGAACTGGAGCAGGACGCACGCCTATCTACCGCCCCGTAAATCGTCTCCATGCCCAACACAGAAAAGGTATGTCAGACACACAGTATAACATTTCTAGTCCATGCCAGTCCTTGGTAGATCTCCTTGATGCCCCTGCTCTAAGCCCAGTGTTTCATAGCACTTTGCTGATTCTTTGGCCTGACTGCAGGTGCTGGCACTGGACCTGAAGTGTTCAGCAGATGGGCAATCGTGTGAGCATGGCCACTTAGGGGTGGGCAGCACATGGAAGCAGGGCAGGTGGCTGCTCCTTTATTCCCTCCAATCTGCCTTGCAGATGGGCTTCTGCTCAAGATGGAGCCAGAGCAGGACACCCGCCTATCCTCCGCCCTGTAAATCCTCTCCATGCTCCCCACTGAAAAGGTGTGTCAGACACACAGTGTAACATTTCTAGTCCTTGACAGTCTTTGGTAGATCGCTGGGATACCCCTGCCCTAATCCCAAGATTTTGTATGACACGGCTGACCTCTGGCCCCTGTGCAGGTGCTGGCACTGGTCCTGAAGTTTTAAAGAGATGAGCAAGCAGGTGAGCATGGCCACTTAGGGGTGGGCAGCACATGGAAGCAGGGCAGGTGGCTGCTCCTTTATTCCCTCCCATCTGCCTTGCAGATCGGCTTCTGCTCAAGATGGAGCCAGAGCAGGACACCCGCCTATCCACCGCCCTGTAAATCCTCTCTATGCTCCCCACTGAAAAGGTATGTCAGATACACAGTGTAGCATTTCTAGTCCTTGACAGTCTTTGGTAGATCCCTGAGATGCCCCTGCCCTAATCCCAAGATTTAGTATGACACGGCTGACCTCTGGGCCCTGTGCAGGTGCTGGCACTGGTCCTGAAGTTTTAAAGAGATGAGCAAGCAGGTGAGCATGGCCACTTAGGGGTGGGCAGCACATGGAAGCAGGGCAGGTGGCTGCTCCTTTATTCCCTCCCATCTGCCTTGCAGATGGGCTTCTGCTCAAGATGGAGCCAGAGCAGGACACCCGCCTATCCACCGCCCTGTAAATCCTCTCCATGCTCCCCACTGGAAAGGTGTGTCAGACACACAGTGTAGCATTTCTAGTCCTTGACAGTCTTTGGTAGATCCCTGAGAAGCCCCTGCCCTAATCCCAAGATTTAGTATGACACGGCTGTTATTTGGTCCCTGTGCAGGTGCTGGCACTGGTCCTGAAGTTTTAAAGAGATGAGCAAGCAGGTGAGCATGGCCACTTAGGGGTGGGCAGCACATGGAAGCAGGGCAGGTGGCTGCTCCTTTATTCCCTCCCATCTGCCTTGCAGATGGGCTTCTGCTCAAGATGGAGCCAGAGAAGGGCATGCCTATCCACCGCCCTGTAAATCTTCTCCATGCTCCACACAGAAAAGGTGTGTGAGACACACAGTGTAACATTTCTAGTCTAATATAGACCTTATCTCCATCCTCTTGATGCCCCTGGCCTACGCCGAGCATTTCATAGCACTTCTTGATCCTTTGCCCCTCCTGCAGGTGCTGGCATTGGACCTGCAGTTTTAAAGAGATGAGCAAGCAGGTGAGCATGGCCACTTAGGGGTAGGTAGCACATGGAAGCAGGGCAGGTGGCTGCTCCTTTATTCCCTCCCATCTGCCTTGCAGATCGGCTTCTGCTCAAGATGGAGCCAGAGCAGGACACCCGCCTATCCACCGCCCTGTAAATCCTCTCCATGCTCCCCACTGGAAAGGTGTGTCAGACACACAGTGTAGCATTTCTAGTCCTTGACAGTCTTTGGTAGATCCCTGAGAAGCCCCTGCCCTAATCCCAAGATTTAGTATGACACGGCTGTTATTTGGTCCCTGTGCAGGTGCTGGCACTGGTCCTGAAGTTTTAAAAAGATGAGCAAGCAGGTGAGCATGGCCACTTAGGGGTGGGCAGCACATGGAAGCAGGGCAGGTGGCTGCTCCTTTATTCCCTCCCATCTGCCTTGCAGATGGGCTTCTGCTCAAGATGGAGCCAGAGCAGGACACCCGCCTATCCACCGCCCTGTAAATCCTCTCCATGCTCCCCACTGGAAAGGTGTGTCAGACACACAGTGTAGCATTTCTAGTCCTTGACAGTCTTTGGTAGATCGCTGAGATGCCCCTGCCCTAATCTTAAGATTTTGTATGACACGGCTGACCTCTGGGCCCTGTGCAGGTGCTGGCACTGGTCCTGAAGTTTTAAAGAGATGAGCAAGCAGGTGAGCATGGCCACTTAGGGGTGGGCAGCACATGGAAGCAGGACAGGTGGCTGCTCCTTTATTCCTTCCCATCTGCCTTGCAGATGGGCTTCTGCACAAGATGGAACTGGAGCAGGACGCACGCCTATCTACCGCCCCGTAAATCGTCTCCATGCCCAACACAGAAAAGGTATGTCAGACACACAGTATAACATTTCTAGTCCATGCCAGTCCTTGGTAGATCTCCTTGATGCCCCTGCTCTAAGCCCAGTGTTTCATAGCACTTTGCTGATTCTTTGGCCTGACTGCAGGTGCTGGCACTGGACCTGAAGTGTTCAGCAGATGGGCAATCGTGTGAGCATGGCCACTTAGGGGTGGGCAGCACATGGAAGCAGGGCAGGTGGCTGCTCCTTTATTCCCTCCAATCTGCCTTGCAGATGGGCTTCTGCTCAAGATGGAGCCAGAGCAGGACACCCGCCTATCCTCCGCCCTGTATATCCTCTCCATGCTCCCCACTGAAAAGGTGTGTCAGACACACAGTGTAACATTTCTAGTCCTTGACAGTCTTTGGTAGATCGCTGGGATACCCCTGCCCTAATCCCAAGATTTTGTATGACACGGCTGACCTCTGGCCCCTGTGCAGGTGCTGGCACTGGTCCTGAAGTTTTAAAGAGATGAGCAAGCAGGTGAGCATGGCCACTTAGGGGTGGGCAGCACATGGAAGCAGGGCAGGTGGCTGCTCCTTTATTCCCTCCCATCTGCCTTGCAGATCGGCTTCTGCTCAAGATGGAGCCAGAGCAGGACACCCGCCTATCCACCGCCCTGTAAATCCTCTCTATGCTCCCCACTGAAAAGGTATGTCAGATACACAGTGTAGCATTTCTAGTCCTTGACAGTCTTTGGTAGATCCCTGAGATGCCCCTGCCCTAATCCCAAGATTTAGTATGACACGGCTGACCTCTGGGCCCTGTGCAGGTGCTGGCACTGGTCCTGAAGTTTTAAAGAGATGAGCAAGCAGGTGAGCATGGCCACTTAGGGGTGGGCAGCACATGGAAGCAGGGCAGGTGGCTGCTCCTTTATTCCCTCCCATCTGCCTTGCAGATGGGCTTCTGCTCAAGATGGAGCCAGAGCAGGACACCCGCCTATCCACCGCCCTGTAAATCCTCTCCATGCTCCCCACTGGAAAGGTGTGTCAGACACACAGTGTAGCATTTCTAGTCCTTGACAGTCTTTGGTAGATCCCTGAGAAGCCCCTGCCCTAATCCCAAGATTTAGTATGACACGGCTGTTATTTGGTCCCTGTGCAGGTGCTGGCACTGGTCCTGAAGTTTTAAAGAGATGAGCAAGCAGGTGAGCATGGCCACTTAGGGGTGGGCAGCACATGGAAGCAGGGCAGGTGGCTGCTCCTTTATTCCCTCCCATCTGCCTTGCAGATGGGCTTCTGCTCAAGATGGAGCCAGAGAAGGGCATGCCTATCCACCGCCCTGTAAATCTTCTCCATGCTCCACACAGAAAAGGTGTGTGAGACACACAGTGTAACATTTCTAGTCTAATATAGACCTTATCTCCATCCTCTTGATGCCCCTGGCCTACGCCGAGCATTTCATAGCACTTCTTGATCCTTTGCCCCTCCTGCAGGTGCTGGCATTGGACCTGCAGTTTTAAAGAGATGAGCAAGCAGGTGAGCATGGCCACTTAGGGGTAGGTAGCACATGGAAGCAGGGCAGGTGGCTGCTCCTTTATTCCCTCCCATCTGCCTTGCAGATGGGCTTCTGCTCAAGATGGAGCCAGAGCAGGACACCCGCCTATCCACCGCCCTGTAAATCCTCTCCATGCTCCCCACTGAAAAGGTGTGTCAGACACACAGTGTAGCATTTCTAGTCCTTGACAGTCTTTGGTAGATCGCTGAGATGCCCCTGCCCTAATCTTAAGATTTTGTATGACACGGATGACCTCTGGCCCCTGTGCAGGTGCTGGCACTGGTCCTGAAGTTTTAAAGAGATGAGCAAGCAGGTGAGCATGGCCACTTAGGGGTGGGCAGCACACGGAAGCAGGGCAGGTGGCTGCTCCTTTATTCCTTCCCATCTGCCCTGCAGATGGGCTTCTGCACAAGATGGAACTGGAGCAGGACGCACGCCTATCCACCGCCCTGTAAATCGTCTCCATGCCCAACACAGAAAAGGTATATCAGACACACAGTGTAACATTTCTAGTCCATGCCAGTCCTTGGTAGATCCCCTTGATGCCCCTGCTCTAAGCCCAGTGTTTCATAGCACTTTGCTGATTCTTTGGCCTGACTCCAGGTGCTGGCACTGGACCTGAAGTGTTCAGCAGATGGGCAAGCAGGTGAGCTTGGCCACTTAGGGGTGGGCAGCACATGGAAGCAGGGCAGGTGGCTGCTCCTTTATTCCCTCCCATCTGCCTTGCAGATGGGCTTCTGCTCGAGATGGATCCAGAGAAGGGCATGCCTATCCTACAGCCCTGTAAATCTTCTCCATGCTCCACACAGAAAAGGTGTGTCAGACACACAGTGTAACATTTCTAGTCCTATATAGACCTTATCTCGATCCTCTTGATGCCCCTGGCCTACGCCGAGCATTTCATAGCACTTCTTGATTCTTTGCCCCTCCTGCAGGTGCTGGCACTGGACCTGAAGATTTAAAGAGATGAGCAAGCAGGTGAGCATGGCCACTTAGGGGTGGGCAGCACATGGAAGCAGGACAGGTGGCTGCTCCTTTATTCCTTCCCATCTGCCTTGCAGATGGGCTTCTGCACAAGATGGAACTGGAGCAGGACGCACGCCTATCCACCGCCCTGTAAATCCTCCCCATGCCCAAAACAGAAAAGGTATGTCAGACACACTGTGTAACATTTCTAGTCCTTGGCCGTCCTTGGTAGATCCCCTTGATGCCCCTGCTCTAAGCCCAGTGTTTCATAGCACTTTGCTGATTCTTTGGCCTGACTGCAGGTGCTGGCACTGGACCTGAAGTGTTCAGCAGATGGGCAAGCAGGTGAGCATGGCCACTTAGGGGTGGGCAGCACATGGAAGCAGGGCAGGTGGCTGCTCCTTTATTCCCTCCCATCTGCCTTGCAGATGGGCTTCTGCTCATGGTGGAGCCAGAGCAGGACACCCGCCTATCCACCGCCCTGTAAATCCTCTCCATGCTCCCCACTGAAAAGGTGTGTCAGACACACAGTGTCGCATTTCTAGTCCTTGACAATCTTTGGTAGATCCCTGAGATGCCCCTGCCCTAATCCCAAGATTTTGTATGACACGGCTGACCTCTGGCCCCTGTGCAGGTGCTGGCAGTGGTCCTGAAGATTTAAAGAGATGAGCAAGCAGGTGAGCATGGCCACTTAGGGGTGGGCAGCACATGGAAGCAGGGCAGGTGGCTGCTCCTTTATTCCTCCCCATCTGCCTTGCAGATGGGCTTCAGCACAAGATGGAACTGGAGCAGGACGCACGCCTATCCACCGCCCCGTAAATCGTCTCCATGCCCAACACAGAAAAGGTATGTCAGACACACAGTGTAACATTTCTAGTCCATGACAGTCCTTGGTAGATCCCATTGATGCCCCTGCTCTAAGCCCAGTGTTTCATAGCACTTTGCTGATTCTTTGGCCTGACTGCAGGTGCTGGCACTGGACCTGAAGTGTTCAGCAGATGGGCACGCAGGTGAGCATGGCCACTTAGGGGTGGGCAGCACATGGAAGCAGGGCAGGTGGCTGCTCCTTTATTCCCTCCCATCTGCCTTGCAGATGGGCTTCTGCTCGAGATGGATCCAGAGAAGGGCATGCCTATCCTACAGCCCTGTAAATCTTCTCCATGCTCCTCACAGAAAAGGTGTTTCAGACACACAGTGTAACATTTCTAGTCCTATATAGACCTTATCTCGATCCTCTTGATGCCCCTGGCCTACGCCGAGCATTTCATAGCACTTCTTGATCCTTTGCCCCTCCTGCAGGTGCTGGCAATGGACCTGAAGTTTTAAAGAGATGAGCAAGCAGGTGAGCATGGCCACATAGGGGTGGGCAGCACATGGAAGCAGGGCAGGTGGCTGCTCCTTTATTCCCTCCCATCTGCCTTGCAGATGGGCTTCTGCTCAAGATGGATCCAGAGAAGGGCATGCCTATCCTACAGCCCTGTAAATCTTCTCCATGCTCCACACTGAAAGGTTGTGTCAGACACACAGTGTAACATTTCTAGTCCTATATAGACCTTATCTCGATCCTCTTGATGCCCCTGGCCTACTCCGAGCATTTCATAGCACTTCTTGATCCTTTGCCCCTCCTGCAGGTGCTGGCATTGGACCTGAAGTTTTAAAGAAATGAGCGAGGAGGTGAGCATGGCCACTTAGGGGTGGGCAGCACATGGAAGCAGGGCAGGTGGCTGCTCCTTTATTCCCTCCCATCTGCCTTGCAGATGGGCTTCTGCACAAGATGGAACTGGAGCAGGACGCACGCCTATCCACCGCCCCGTAAATCGTCTCCATGCCCAACACAGAAAAGGTATGTCAGACACACAGTGTAACATTTCTAGTCCATGCCAGTCCTTGGTAGATCCCCTTGATGCCCCTGCTCTAAGCCCAGTGTTTCATAGCTCTTTGCTGATTCTTTGGCCTGACTGCAGGTGCTGGCACTGGACCTGAAGTGTTCAGCAGATGGGCAATCGTGTGAGCAAGGCACTTAGGGGTGGGCAGCACATGGAAGCAGGGCAGGTGGCTGCTCCTTTATTCCCTCCCATCTGCCTTGCAGATGGGCTTCTGCTCGAGATGGATCCAGAGAAGGGCATGCCTGTACTACAGCCCTGTAAATCTTCTCCATGCTCCACACAGAAAAGGTGTTCAGATACACAGTGTAACATTTCTAGTCCTATATAGACCTTATCTCGATCCTCTTGATGCCCTGGCCTACGCCGAGCATTTCACAGCACTTCTTGATCCTTTGCCCCTCCTGCAGGTGCTGGCAATGGACCTGAAGATTTAAAGAGATGAGCAAGCAGGTGAGCATGGCCACATAGGGGTGGGCAGCACATGGAAGCAGGGCAGGTGGGCTGCTCCTTTATTCCTTCCCATCTGCCTTGCAGATGGCTTCTGCACAAGATGGAACTGGAGCAGGACGCACGCCTATCCACCGCCCCGTAAATCGTCCCCATGCCCAACACAGAAAAGGTATGTCAGACACACAGTGTAACATTTCTAGTCCATGCCAGTCCTTGGTAGATCCCCTTGATGCCCCTGCTCTAAGCCCAGTGTTTCATAGCACTTTGCTGATTCTTTGGCCTGACTGCAGGTGCTGGCACTGGACGTGAAGTGTTGCAGCAGATGGGCAAGCAGGTGAGCATGGCCACTTAGGGGTGGGCAGCACATGGAAGCAGGGCAGGTGGCTGCTCCTTTATTCCCTCCCATCTGCCTTGCAGATGGGCTTCTGCTCATGATGGAGCCAGAGCAGGACACCCGCCTATCCACGCCCTGTAAATCCTCTCCATGCTCCCCACTGAAAAGGTGTGTCAGACACACAGTGTAACATTTCTAGTCCTTGACAGTCTTTGGTAGATCCCTGAGATGCCCCTGCCCTAATCCAAGATTTTGTATGACACGGCTGACCTCTGGCCCCTGTGCAGGTGCTGGCACTGGTCCTGAAGTATTAAAGAGATGAGCAAGCAGGTGAGCATGGCCACTTAGGGGTGGGCAGCACATGGAAGCAGGGCAGGTGGCTGCTCCTTTATTCCCTCCCATCTGCCTTGCAGATGGGCTTCTGCTCGAGATGGATCCAGAGAAGGGCATGCCTATCCTACAGCCCTGTAAATGTTCTCCATGCTCCACACAGAAAGGGTGTGTCAGACACACAGTGTAACATTTCTAGTCCTATATAGACCTTATCTCGATCCTCTTGATGCCCCTAGCCTACTCCGAGCATTTCATAGCACTTCTTGATCCTTTGTCCCTCCTGCAGGTGCTGGCATTGGACCTGAAGTTTTAAAGAAATGAGCAAGGAGGTGAGCATGGCCACTTAGGGGTGGGCAGCACATGGAAGCAGGGCAGGTGGCTGCTCCTTTATTCCCTCCCATCTGCCTTGCAGATGGGCTTCTGCACAAGATGGAACTGGAGCAGGACGCACGCCTATCCACCGCCCCGTAAATCGTCTCCATGCCCAACACAGGAAAGGTATGTCAGACACACAGTGTAACATTTCTAGTCCATGCCAGTCCTTGGTAGATCCCCTTGATGCCCCTGCTCTAAGCCCAGTGTTTCATAGCACTTTGCTGATTCTTTGGCCTGACTGCAGGTGCTGGCACTGGACCTGAAGTGTTCAGCAGATGGGCAAGCAGGTGAGCATGGAAACTAAGGGGTGGGCAGCACATGGAAGCAGGGCAGGTGGCTGCTCCTTTATTCCCTCCCATCTGCCTTGCAGATGGGCTTCTGCTCAAGATGGATCCAGAGAAGGGCATGCCTATCCACCGCTCTGTAAATCTTCTCCATGCTCCACACAGAAGAGGTGTGTCAGACACACAGTGTAACATTTCTAGTCCTATATAGACCATATCTCGATCCTCTTGATGCCCCTGGCCTACGCCGAGCATTTCATAGCTCTTCTTGATCCTTTGCCCCTCCTGCAGGTGCTGGCTTTGGACCTGAAGTTTTAAAGAGATGAGCAAGCAGGTGAGCATGGCCACTTAGGGGTGGGCAGCACATGGAAGCAGGGCAGGTGGCTGCTCCTTTATTCCTTCCCATCTGCCTTGCAGATGGGCTTCTGCACAAGGTGGAACTGGAGCAGGACGCACGCCTATCCACCGCCCCGTAAATCGTTTCCATGCCCAACACAGAAAAGGTATGTCAGACACACAGTGTAACATTTCTAGTCCTTGACAATCTTTGGTAGATCCCTGAGATGCCCCTGCCCTAATCCCAAGATTTTGTATGACACGGCTGACCTCTGGCCCCTGTGCAGGTGCTGGCACTGGTCCTAAAGATTTAAAGATATGAGCAAGCAGGTGAGCATGGCCACTTAGGGGTGGGCAGCACATGGAAGCAGGGCAGGTGGCTGCTCCTTTATTCCCTCCCATCTGCCTTGCAGATGGGCTTCTGCACAAGATGGAACTGGAGCAGGACGCACGCCTATCCACCGCCCTGTAAATCGTCTCCATGCCCAACACAGAAAAGGTATGTCAGACACACAGTGTAACATTTCTAGTCCTTGACAATCTTTGGTAGATCCCTGAGATGCCCCTGCCCTAATCCCAAGATTTTGTATGACACGGCTGACCTCTGGCCCCTGTGCAGGTGCTGGCACTGGTCCTAAAGATTTAAAGATATGAGCAAGCAGGTGAGCATGGCCACTTAGGGGTGGGCAGCACATGGAAGCAGGGCAGGTGGCTGCTCCTTTATTCCCTCCCATCTGCCTTGCAGATGGGCTTCTGCTCGAGATGGATCCAGAGAAGGGCATGCCTATCCTACAGCCCTGTAAATCTTCTCCATGCTCCACACAGAAAAGGTGTTTCAGACACACAGTGTAACATTTCTAGTCCTATATAGACCTTATCTCGATCCTCTTGATGCCCCTGGCCTACGCCGAGCATTTCACAGCACTTCTTGATCCTTTGCCCCTCCTGCAGGTGCTGGCAATGGACCTGAAGATTTAAAGAGATGAGCAAGCAGGTGAGCATGGCCACATAGGGGTGGGCAGCACATGGAAGCAGGGCAGGTGGCTGCTCCTTTATTCCTTCCCATCTGCCTTGCAGATGGGCTTCTGCACAAGATGGAACTGGAGCAGGACGCACGCCTATCCACCGCCCCGTAAATCGTTTCCATGCCCAACACAGAAAAGGTATGTCAGACACACAGTGTAACATTTCTAGTCCATGCCAGTCCTTGGTAGATCCCGTTGATGCCCCTGCTCTAAGCCCAGTGTTTCATAGCACTTTGCTGATTCTTTGGCCTGACTGCAGGTGCTGGCACTGGACGTGAAGTGTTCAGCAGATGGGCAAGCAGGTGAGCATGGCCACTTAGGGGTGGGCAGCACATGGAAGCAGGGCAGGTGGCTGCTCCTTTATTCCTTCCCATCTGCCTTGCAGATGGGCTTCTGCTCAAGATGGATCCAGAGAAGGGCATGCCTATCCACCGCTCTGTAAATCTTCTCCATGCTCCACACAGAAGAGGTGTGTCAGACACACAGTATAACATTTCTAGTCCTATATAGACCATATCTCGATCCTCTTGATGCCCCTGGCCTACGCCGAGCATTTCATAGCTCTTCTTGATCCTTTGCCCCTCCTGCAGGTGCTGGCTTTGGACCTGAAGTTTTAAAGAGATGAGCAAGCAGGTGAGCATGGCCACTTAGGGGTGGGCAGCACATGGAAGCAGGGCAGGTGGCTGCTCCTTTATTCCTTCCCATCTGCCTTGCAGATGGGCTTCTGCACAAGATGGAACTGGAGCAGGACGCACGCCTATCCACGGCCCCGTAAATCGTTTCCATGCCCAACACAGAAAAGGTATGTCAGACACACAGTGTAACATTTCTAGTCCTTGACAATCTTTGGTAGATCCCTGAGATGCCCCTGCCCTAATCCCAAGATTTTGTATGACACGGCTGACCTCTGGCCCCTGTGCAGGTGCTGGCACTGGTCCTAAAGATTTAAAGATATGAGCAAGCAGGTGAGCATGGCCACTTAGGGGTGGGCAGCACATGGAAGCAGGGCAGGTGGCTGCTCCTTTATTCCCTCCCATCTGCCTTGCAGATGGGCTTCTGCACAAGATGGAACTGGAGCAGGACGCACGCCTATCCACCGCCCCGTAAATCGTCTCCATGCCCAACACAGAAAAGGTATGTCAGACACACAGTGTAACATTTCTAGTCCATGCCAGTCCTTGGTAGATCCCCTTGATGCCCCTGCTCTAAGCCCAGTGTTTCATAGCACTTTGCTGATTCTTTGGCCTGACTGCAGGTGCTGGCACTGGACGTGAAGTGTTCAGGAGATGGGCAAGCAGGTGAGCATGGCCACTTAGGGGTGGGCAGCACATGGAAGCAGGGCAGGTGGCTGCTCCTTTATTCCTTCCCATCTGCCTTGCAGATGGGCTTCTGCTCAAGATGGAGCCAGAGCAGGACACCCGCCTATCCACCGCCCTGTAAATCCTCTCCATGCTCCCCACTGAAAAGGTGTGTCAGACACACAGTGTAGCATTTCTAGTCCTTGACAGTCTTTGGTAGATCCCTGAGATGCCCCTGCCCTAATCCCAAGATTTTGTATGACACGGCTGACCTCTGGCCCCTGTGCAGGTGCTGGCACTGGTCCTGAAGATTTAAAGAGATGAGCAAGCAGGTGAGCATGGCCACTTAGGGGTGGGCAGCACATGGAAGCAGGGCAGGTGGCTGCTCCTTTATTCCCTCCCATCTGCCTTGCAGATGGGCTTCTGCTCGAGATGGATCCAGAGAAGGGCATGCCTATCCACCGCTCTGTAAATCTTCTCCATGCTCCCCACTGAAAAGGTGTGTCAGACACACAGTGTAACATTTCTAGTCCTATATAGACCTTATCTCGATCCTCTTGATGCCCCTGGCCTACGCCGAGCATTTCATAGCACTTCTTGATCCTTTGCCCCTCCTGCAGGTGCTGGCATTGGACCTGAAGTTTTAAAGAGATGAGCAAGCAGGTGAGCATGGCCACTTAGGGGTGGGCAGCACATGGAAGCAGGGCAGGTGGCTGCTCCTTTATTCCCTCCCATCTGCCTTGCAGATGGGCTTCTGCACAAGATGGAACTGGAGCAGGACGCACGCCTATCCACCGCCCCGTAAATCGTCTCCATGCCCAACACAGGAAAGGTATGTCAGACACACAGTGTAACATTTCTAGTCCATGACAGTCCTTGGTAGATCCCCTTGATGCCCCTGCTCTAAGCCCAGTGTTTCATAGCACTTTGCTGATTCTTTGGCCTGACTGCAGGTGCTGGCACTGGACCTGAAGTGTTCAGCAGATGGGCAATCGTGTGAGCATGGCCACTTAGGGGTGGGCAGCACATGGAAGCAGGGCAGGTGGCTGCTCCTTTATTCCCTCCCATCTGCCTTGCAGATGGGCTTCTGCTCGAGATGGATCCAGAGAAGGGCATGCCTATCCTACAGCCCTGTAATCTTCTCCATGCTCCACACAGAAAAGGTGTTTCAGACACACAGTGTAACATTTCTAGTCCTATATAGACCTTATCTCGATCCTCTTGATGTCCCTGGCCTACGCCGTGCATTTCATAGCACTTCTTGATCCTTTGCCCCTCCTGCAGGTGCTGGCACTGGACCTGAAGATTTAAAGAGATGAGCAAGCAGGTGAGCATGGCCACTTAGGGGTGGGCAGCACATGGAAGCAGGGCAGGTGGCTGCTCCTTTATTCCCTCCCATCTGCCTTGCAGATGGGCTTCTGCACAAGATGGAACTGGAGCAGGACGCACGCCTATCCACCGCCCAGTAAATCGTCTCCATGCCCAACACAGAAAAGGTATGTCAGACACACAGTGTAACATTTCTAGTCCATGCCAGTCCTTGGTAGATCCCCTTGATGCCCCTGCTCTAAGCCCAGTGTTTCATAGCGCTTTGTTGATTCTTTGGCCTGACTGCAGGTGCTGGCACTGGACCTGAAGTGTTCAGCAGATGGGCAAGCAGGTGAGCATGGCCACTTAGGGGTGGGCAGCACATGGAAGCAGGGCAGGTGGCTGCTCCTTTATTCCCTCCCATCTGCCTTGCAGATGGGCTTCTGCACAAGATGGAACTGGAGCAGGACGCACGCCTATCCACCGCCCCGTAAATCGTCTCCATGCCCAACACAGAAAAGGTATGTCAGACACACAGTGTAACATTTCTAGTCCATGACAGTCCTTGGTAGATCCCCTTGATGCCCCTGCTCTAAGCCCAGTGTTTCATAGCACTTTGCTGATTCTTTGGCCTGACTGCAGGTGCTGGCACTGGACCTGAAGTGTTCAGCAGATGGGCAATCGTGTGAGCATGGCCACTTAGGGGTGGGCAGCACATGGAAGCAGGGCAGGTGGCTGCTCCTTTATTCCCTCCCATCTGCCTTGCAGATGGGCTTCTGCTCGAGATGGATCCAGAGAAGGGCATGCCTGTACTACAGCGGCATGCCTGTACTACAGCCCTGTAAATCTTCTCCATGCTCCACACAGAAAAGGTGTTTCAGACACACAGTGTAACATTTCTAGTCCTATATAGACCTTATCTCGATCCTCTTGATGCCCCTGGCCTACGCCAAGCATTTCATAGCACTTCTTGATCCTTTGCCCCTCCTGCAGGTGCTGGCTTTGGACCTGAAGATTTAAAGAGATGAGCAAGCAGGTGATCATGGCCACTTAGGGGTGGGCAGCACATGGAAGCAGGATAGGTGGCTGCTCCTTTATTCCTTCCCATCTGCCTTGCAGATGGGCTTCTGCACAAGATGGAACTGGAGCAGGACGCACGCCTATCCACCGCCCTGTAAATCGTCCCCATGCCCAAAACAGAAAAGGTATGTCAGACACACAGTGTAACATTTCTAGTCCATGGCCGTCCTTGGTAGATCCCCTTGATGCCCCTGCTCTAAGCCCAGTGTTTCATAGCACTTTGCTGATTCTTTGGCCTGACTGCAGGTGCTGGCTCTGGACCTGAAGTGTTCAGCAGATGGGCAATCGTGTGAGCATGGCCACTTAGGGGTGGGCAGCACATGGAAGCAGGGCAGGTGGCTGCTCCTTTATTCCCTCCCATCTGCCTTGCAGATTGGTTTCTGCTGAAGATGGAGCCAGCGCAGGACACCCGCCTATCCACCGCCCTGTAAATCCTCTCCCTGCTCCCCACTGAAAAGGTGTGTCAGACACACAGTGTAGCATTTCTAGTCCTTGACAGTCTTTGGTAGATCCCTGAGATGCCCCGGCCCTAATCCCATGATTTAGTATGATACGGCTAACCTCTGGCCCCTGTGCAGGTGCTGGCACTGGTACTGATGTTTTAAAGAGATGAGCAAGCAGGTGAGCATGGCCACTTAGGGGTGGGCAGCACATGGAAGCAGGGCAGGTGGCTGCTCCTTTATTCCCTCCCATCTGCCTTGCAGATGGGCTTCTGCACAAGATGGAACTGGAGCAGGACGCACGCCTATCCACCGCCCCGTAAATCGTCTCCATGCCCAACACAGAAAAGGTATGTCAGACACACAGTGTAACATTTCTAGCCCATGACAGTCCTTGGTAGATCCCCTTGATGCCCCTGCTCTAAGCCCAGTGTTTCATAGCACTTTGCTGATTCTTTGGCCTGACTGCAGGTGCTGGCACTGGACCTGAAGTGTTCAGCAGATGGGCAATCGTGTGAGCATGGCCACTTAGGGGTGGGCAGCACATGGAAGCAGGGCAGGTGGCTGCTCCTTTATTCCCTCCCATCTGCCTTGCAGATGGGCTTCTGCTCGAGATGGATCCAGAGAAGGGCATGCCTGTACTACAGCGGCATGCCTGTACTACAGCCCTGTAAATCTTCTCCATGCTCTACACAGAAAAGGTGTTTCAGACACACAGTGTAACATTTCTAGTCCTATATAGACCTTATCTCGATCCTCTTGATGCCCCTGGCCTACGCCAAGCATTTCATAGCACTTCTTGATCCTTTGCCCCTCCTGCAGGTGCTGGCATTGGACCTGAAGATTTAAAGAGATGAGCAAGCAGGTGAGCATGGCCACTTAGGGGTGGGCAGCACATGGAAGCAGGATAGGTGGCTGCTCCTTTATTTCTTCCCATCTGCCTTGCAGATGGGCTTCTGCACAAGATGGAACTGGAGCAGGACGCACGCCTATCCACCGCCCTGTAAATCGTCCCCATGCCCAAAACAGAAAAGGTATGTCAGACACACAGTGTAACATTTCTAGTCCTTGGCCGTCCTTGGTAGATCCCCTTGATGCCCCTGCTCTAAGCCCAGTGTTTCATAGCACTTTGCTGATTCTTTGGCCTGACTGCAGGTGCTGGCTCTGGACCTGAAGTGTTCAGCAGATGGGCAATCGTGTGAGCATGGCCACTTAGGGGTGGGCAGCACATGGAAGCAGGGCAGGTGGCTGCTCCTTTATTCCCTCCCATCTGCCTTGCAGATTGGTTTCTGCTGAAGATGGAGCCAGCGCAGGACACCCGCCTATCCACCGCCCTGTAAATCCTCTCCCTGCTCCCCACTGAAAAGGTGTGTCAGACACACAGTGTAGCATTTCTAGTCCTTGACAGTCTTTGGTAGATCCCTGAGATGCCCCGGCCCTAATCCCATGATTTAGTATGATACGGCTAACCTCTGGCCCCTGTGCAGGTGCTGGCACTGGTACTGATGTTTTAAAGAGATGAGCAAGCAGGTGAGCATGGCCACTTAGGGGTGGGCAGCACATGGAAGCAGGGCAGGTGGCTGCTCCTTTATTCCCTCCCATCTGCCTTGCAGATGGGCTTCTGCACAAGATGGAACTGGAGCAGGACGCACGCCTATCCACCGCCCCGTAAATCGTCTCCATGCCCAACACAGAAAAGGTATGTCAGACACACAGTGTAACATTTCTAGCCCATGACAGTCCTTGGTAGATCCCCTTGATGCCCCTGCTCTAAGCCCAGTGTTTCATAGCACTTTGCTGATTCTTTGGCCTGACTGCAGGTGCTGGCACTGGACCTGAAGTGTTCAGCAGATGGGCAATCGTGTGAGCATGGCCACTTAGGGGTGGGCAGCACATGGAAGCAGGGCAGGTGGCTGCTCCTTTATTCCCTCCCATATGCCTTGCAGATGGGCTTCTGCTAGAGATGGATCCAGAGAAGGGCATGCCTGTACTACAACCCTCTAAATCTTCTCCATGCTCCACACAGAAAAGGTGTTTCAGACACACAGTGTAACATTTCTAGTCCTATATTGACCTTATCTCGATCCTCTTGATGCCCCTGGCCTACGTCGAGCATTTCATAGCACTTCTTGATCCTTTGCCCCTCCTGCAGGTGCTGGCATTGGACCTGAAGATTTAAAGAGATGAGCAAGCAGGTGAGCATGGCCACTTAGGGGTGGGCAGCACATGGAAGCAGGATAGGTGGCTGCTCCTTTATTCCTTCCCATCTGCCTTGCAGATGGGCTTCTGCACAAGATGGAACTGGAGCAGGACGCACGCCTATCCACCGCCCTGTAAATCGTCCCCATGCCCAACACAGAAAAGGTATGTCAGACACACTGTGTAACATTACTAGTCCTTGGCCTTCATTGGTAGATCCCGTTGATGCCCCTGCTCTAAGCCCAGTGTTTCATAGCACTTTGCTGATTCTTTGGCCTGACTGCAGGTGCTGGCTCTGGACCTGAAGTGTTCAGCAGATGGGCAATCGTGTGAGCATGGCCACTTAGGGGTGGGCAGCACATGGAAGCAGGGCAGGTGGCTGCTCCTTTATTCCCTCCCATCTGCCTTGCAGATGGGTTTCTGCTGAAGATGGAGCCAGCGCAGGACACCCGCCTATCCACCGCCCTGTAAATCCTCTCCCTGCTCCCCACTGAAAAGGTGTGTCAGACACACAGTGTAGCATTTCTAGTCCTTGACAGTCTTTGGTAGATCCCTGAGATGCCCCGGCCCTAATCCCATGATTTAGTATGATACGGCTGACCTCTGGCCCCTCCTGCAGGTGCTGGCACTGGTCCTGAAGTTTTAAAGAGATGAGCAAGCATGTGAGCATGGCCACTTAGGGGTGGGCAGCACATGGAAGCAGGGCAGGTGGCTGCTCCTTTATTCCCTCCCATCTGCCTTGCAGATGGGCTTCTGCACAAGATGGAACTGGAGCAGGACGCACGCCTATCCACCGCCCCGTAAATCGTCTCCATGCCCAAAACAGAAAAGGTATGTCAGACACACTGTGTAACATTTCTAGTCCATGGCCGTCCTTGGTAGATCCCCTTGATGCCCCTGCTCTAAGCCCAGTGTTTCATAGCACTTTGCTGATTCTTTGGCATGACTGCAGGTGCTGGCACTGGACGTGAAGTGTTCAGCAGATGGGCAAGCAGGTGAGCATGGCCACTTAGGGGTGGGCAGCACATGGAAGCAGGGCAGGTGGCTGCTCCTTTATTCCCTCCCATCTGCCTTGCAGATGGGCTTCTGCTCGAGATGGATCCAGAGAAGGGCATGCCTGTACTACAGCCCTGTAAATCTTCTCCATGCTCCACACAGAAAAGGTGTTTCAGACACACAGTGTAACATTTCTAGTCCTATATAGACCTTATCTCGATCCTCTTGATGCCCCTGGCCTACGCCGAGCATTTCATAGCACTTCTTGATCCTTTGCCCCTCCTGCAGGTGCTGGCATTGGACCTGAAGATTTAAAGAGATGAGCAAGCAGGTGAGCATGGCCACTTAGGGGTGGGCAGCACATGGAAGCAGGATAGGTGGCTGCTCCTTTATTCCTTCCCATCTGCCTTGCAGATGGGCTTCTGCACAAGATGGAACTGGAGCAGGACGCACGCCTATCCACCGCCCTGTAAATCGTCCCCATGCCCAAAACAGAAAAGGTATGTCAGACACACTGTGTAACATTTCTAGTCCTTGGCCGTCCTTGGTAGATCCCCTTGATGCCCCTGCTCTAAGCCCAGTGTTTCATAGCACTTTGCTGATTCTTTGGCATGACTGCAGGTGCTGGCTCTGGACCTGAAGTGTTCAGCAGATGGGCAATCGTGTGAGCATGGCCACTTAGGGGTGGGCAGCACATGGAAGCAGGGCAGGTGGCTGCTCCTTTATTCCCTCCCATCTGCCTTGCAGATGGGCTTCTGCTCGAGATGGATCCAGAGAAGGGCATGCCTATCCACCGCCCTGTAAATCTTATCCATGCTCCACACAGAAAAGGTGTGTCAGACACACAGTGTAACATTTCTAGTCCTATATAGACCTTATCTCGATCCTCTTGATGCCCCTGGCCTACGCCGAGCATTTCATAGCACTTCTTGATCCTTTGCCCCTCCTGCAGGTGCTGGCACTGGTCCTGAAGTTTTAAAGAGATGAGCAAGCAGGTGAGCATGGCCACTTAGGGGTGGGCAGCACATGGAAGCAGGGCAGGTGGCTGCTCCTTTATTCCCTCCCATCTGCCTTGCAGATGGGCTTCTGCACAAGATGGAACTGGAGCAGGACGCACGCCTATCCACCGCCCTGTAAATCGTCTCCATGCCCAACACAGAAAAGGTATGTCAGACACACAGTGTAACATTTCTAGTCCATGACAGTCCTTGGTAGATCCCCTTGATGCCCCTGCTCTAAGCCCAGTGTTTCATAGCACTTTGCTGATTCTTTGGCCTGACTGCAGGTGCTGGCACTGGACCTGAAGTGTTCAGCAGATGGGCACGCAGGTGAGCATGGCCACTTAGGGGTGGGCAGCACATGGAAGCAGGGCAGGTGGCTGCTCCTTTATTCCCTCCCATCTGCCTTGCAGATGGGCTTCTGCTCGAGATGGATCCAGAGAAGGGCATGCCTGTACTACAGCGGCATGCCTGTACTACAGCCCTGTAAATCTTCTCCGTGCTCCACACAGAAAAGGTGTTTCAGACACACAGTGTAACATTTCTAGTCCTATATTGACCTTATCTCGATCCTCTTGATGCCCCTGGCCTACGTCGAGCATTTCATAGCACTTCTTGATCCTTTGCCCCTCCTGCAGGTGCTGGCATTGGACCTGAAGATTTAAAGAGATGAGCAAGCAGGTGAGCATGGCCACTTAGGGGTGGGCAGCACATGGAAGCAGGATAGGTGGCTGCTCCTTTATTCCTTCCCATCTGCCTTGCAGATGGGCTTCTGCACAAGATGGAACTGGAGCAGGACGCACGCCTATCCACCGCCCTGTAAATCGTCCCCATGCCCAACACAGAAAAGGTATGTCAGACACACTGTGTAACATTACTAGTCCTTGGCCTTCATTGGTAGATCCCGTTGATGCCCCTGCTCTAAGCCCAGTGTTTCATAGCACTTTGCTGATTCTTTGGCCTGACTGCAGGTGCTGGCTCTGGACCTGAAGTGTTCAGCAGATGGGCAATCGTGTGAGCATGGCCACTTAGGGGTGGGCAGCACATGGAAGCAGGGCAGGTGGCTGCTCCTTTATTCCCTCCCATCTGCCTTGCAGATTGGTTTCTGCTGAAGATGGAGCCAGCGCAGGACACCCGCCTATCCACCGCCCTGTAAATCCTCTCCCTGCTCCCCACTGAAAAGGTGTGTCAGACACACAGTGTAGCATTTCTAGTACTTGACAGTCTTTGGTAGATCCCTGAGATGCCCCGGCCCTAATCCCATGATTTAGTATGATACGGCTAACCTCTGGCCCCTGTGCAGGTGCTGGCACTGGTACTGATGTTTTAAAGAGATGAGCAAGCATGTGAGCATGGCCACTTAGGGGTGGGCAGCACATGGAAGCAGGGCAGGTGGCTGCTCCTTTATTCCCTCCCATCTGCCTTGCAGATGGGCTTCTGCACAAGATGGAACTGGAGCAGGACGCACGCCTATCCACCGCCCCGTAAATCGTCTCCATGCCCAACACAGAAAAGGTATGTCAGACACACAGTGTAACATTTCTAGTCCATGACAGTCCTTGGTAGATCCCCTTGATGCCCCTGCTCTAAGCCCAGTGTTTCATAGCACTTTGCTGATTCTTTGGCCTGACTGCAGGTGCTGGCACTGGACCTGAAGTGTTCAGCAGATGGGCAATCTTGTGAGCATGGCCACTTAGGGGTGGGCAGCACATGGAAGCAGGGCAGGTGGCTGCTCCTTTATTCCCTCCCATCTGCCTTGCAGATGGGCTTCTGCTCGAGATGGATCCAGAGAAGGGCATGCCTGTACTACAGCCCTGTAAATCTTCTCCATGCTCCACACAGAAAAGGTGTTTCAGACACACAGTGTAACATTTCTAGTCCTATATAGACCTTATCTCGATCCTCTTGATGCCCCTGGCCTACGCCGAGCATTTCATAGCACTTCTTGATCCTTTGCCCCTCCTGCAGGTGCTGGCATTGGACCTCAAGATTTAAAGAGATGAGCAAGCAGGTGAGCATGGCCACTTAGGGGTGGGCAGCACATGGAAGCAGGGCAGGTGGCTGCTCCTTTATTCCTTCCCATCTGCCTTGCAGATGGGCTTCTGCACAAGATGGAACTGGAGCAGGACGCACGCCTATCCACCGCCCTGTAAATCGTCCCCATGCCCAAAACAGAAAAGGTATGTCAGACACACTGTGTAACATTTCTAGTCCTTGGCCGTCCTTGGTAGATCCCCTTGATGCCCCTGCTCTAAGCCCAGTGTTTCATAGCACTTTGCTGATTCTTTGGCATGACTGCAGGTGCTGGCTCTGGACCTGAAGTGTTCAGCAGATGGGCAATCGTGTGAGCATGGCCACTTAGGGGTGGGCAGCACATGGAAGCAGGGCAGGTGGCTGCTCCTTTATTCCCTCCCATCTGCCTTGCAGATGGGCTTCTGCTCGAGATGGATCCAGAGAAGGGCATGCCTATCCACCGCCCTGTAAATCTTATCCATGCTCCACACAGAAAAGGTGTGTCAGACACACAGTGTAACATTTCTAGTCCTATATAGACCTTATCTCGATATTCTTGATGCCCCTGGCCTACGCCGAGCATTTCATAGCACTTCTTGATCCTTTGCCCCTCCTGCAGGTGCTGGCACTGGTCCTGAAGTTTTAAAGAGATGAGCAAGCAGGTGAGCATGGCCACTTAGGGGTGGGCAGCACATGGAAGCAGGGCAGGTGGCTGCTCCTTTATTCCCTCCCATCTGCCTTGCAGATGGGCTTCTGCACAAGATGGAACTGGAGCAGGACGCACGCCTATCCACCACCCCGTAAATCGTTTCCATGCCCAACACAGAAAAGGTATGTCAGACACACAGTGTAACATTTCTAGTCCATGACAGTCCTTGGTAGATCCCCTTGATGCCCCTCCTCTAAGCCCAGTGTTTCATAGCACTTTGCTGATTCTTTGGCCTGACTGCAGGTGCTGGCACTGGACCTGAAGTGTTCAGCAGATGGGCAAGCAGGTGAGCATGGCCACTTAGGGGTGGGCAGCACATGGAAGCAGGGCAGGTGGCTGCTCCTTTATTCCCTCCCATCTGCCTTGCAGATGGGCTTCTGCTCAAGATGGAGCCAGAGCAGGACACCCGCCTATCCACCGCCCTGTAAATCCTCTCCATGCTCCCCACTGAAAAGGTGTGTCAGACACACAGTGTCGCATTTCTAGTCCTTGACAATCTTTGGTAGATCCCTGAGATGCCCCTGCCCTAATCCCAAGATTTTGTATGAAACTGCTGACCTCTGGCCCCTGTGCAGGTGCTGGCACTGGTCCTGAAGATTTAAAGAGATGAGCAAGCAGGTGAGCATGGCCAATTAGGGGTGGGCAGCACATGGAAGCAGGGCAGGTGGCTGCTCCTTTATTCCCTCCCATCTGCCTTGCAGATGGGCTTCTGCTCGAGATGGATCCAGAGAAGGGCATGCCTATCCTACAGCCCTGTAAATCTTCTCCATGCCCAACACAGAAAAGGTGTGTCAGACACACAGTGTAACATTTCTAGTCCTATATAGACCTTATCTTGATCCTCTTGATGCCCCTGGCCTACGCCGAGCATTTCATAGCACTTCTTGATCCTTTGTCCCTCCTGCAGGTGCTGGCATTGGACCTGAAGTTTTAAAGAGATGAGCAAGCAGGTGAGCATGGCCACTTAGGGGTGGGCAGCACATGGAAGCAGGGCAGGTGGCTGCTCCTTTATTCCCTCCCATCTGCCTTGCAGATGGGCTTCTGCACAAGATGGAACTGGAGCAGGACGCACACCTATCCACCGCCCCGTAAATCGTTTCCTTGCCCAACACAGAAAAGGTATGTCAGACACACAGTGTAACATTTCTTGTCCATGCCAGTCCTTGGTAGATCCCCTTGATGCCCCTGCTCTAAGCCCAGTGTTTCATAGCACTTTGCTCATTCTTTGGCCTGACTGCAGATGCTGGCACTGGACGTGAAGTGTTCAGCAGATGGGCAATCGTGTGAGCATGGCCACTTAGGGGTGGGCAGCACATGGAAGCAGGGCAGGTGGCTGCTCCTTTATTCCCTCCCATCTGCCTTGCAGATGGGCTTCTGCACAAGATGGAACTGGAGCAGGACGCACGCCTATCCACCGCCCTGTAAATTGTCCCCATGCCCAAAACAGAAAGGGTATGTCAGACACACTGTGTAACATTTCTAGTCCTTGGCCGTCCTTGGTAGATCCCCTTGATGCCCCTGCTCTAAGCCCAGTGTTTCATAGCACTTTGCTGATTCTTTGGCATGACTGCAGGTGCTGGCTCTGGACCTGAAGTGTTCAGCAGATGGGCAATCGTGTGAGCATGGCCACTTAGGGGTGGGCAGCACATGGAAGCAGGGCAGGTGGCTGCTCCTTTATTCCCTCCCATCTGCCTTGCAGATGGGCTTCTGCTCGAGATGGATCCAGAGAAGGGCATGCCTATCCACCGCCCTGTAAATCTTCTCCATGCTCCACACAGAAAAGTTGTGTCAGACACACAGTGTAACATTTCTAGTCCTATATAGACCTTATCTCGATCCTCTTGATGCCCCTGGCCTACGCCGAGCATTTCATAGCACTTCTTGATCCTTTGCCCCTCCTGCAGGTGCTGGCACTGGTCCTGAAGTTTTAAAGAGATGAGCAAGCAGGTGAGCATGGCCACTTAGGGGTGGGCAGCACATGGAAGCAGGGCAGGTGGCTGCTCCTTTATTCCCTCCCATCTGCCTTGCAGATGGGCTTCTGCACAAGATGGAACTGGAGCAGGACGCACGCCTATCCACCGCCCCGTAAATCGTCTCCATGCCCTACACAGAAAAGGTATGTCAGACACACAGTGTAACATTTCTAGTCCATGACAGTCCTTGGTAGATCCCCTTGATGCCCCTGCTCTAAGCCCAGTGTTTCATAGCACTTTGCTGATTCTTTGGCCTGACTGCAGGTGCTGGCACTGGACCTGAAGTGTTCAGCAGATGGGCAATCGTGTGAGCATGGCCACTTAGGGGTGGGCAGCACATGGAAGCAGGGCAGGTGGCTGCTCCTTTATTCCCTCCCATCTGCCTTGCAGATGGGCTTCTGCTCAAGATGGATCCAGAGAAGGGCATGCCTGTACTACAGCGGCATGCCTGTACTACAGCCCTGTAAATCTTCTCCATGCTCCACACAGAAAAGGTGTTTCAGACACACAGTGTAACATTTCTAGTCCTATATAGACCTTATCTCGATCCTCTTGATGCCCCTGGCCTACGCCGAGCATTTCATAGCACTTCTTGATCCTTTGCCCCTCCTGCAGGTGCTGGCATTGGACCTCAAGATTTAAAGAGATGAGCAAGCAGGTGAGCATGGCCACTTAGGGGTGGGCAGCACATGGAAGCAGGGCAGGTGGCTGCTCCTTTATTCCTTCCCATCTGCCTTGCAGATGGGCTTCTGCACAAGATGGAACTGGAGCAGGACGCACGCCTATCCACCGCCCTGTAAATCGTCCCCATGCCCAAAACAGAAAAGGTATGTCAGACACACTGTGTAACATTTCTAGTCCTTGGCCGTCCTTGGTAGATCCCCTTGATGCCCCTGCTCTAAGCCCAGTGTTTCATAGCACTTTGCTCATTCTTTGGCCTGACTGCAGGTGCTGGCTCTGGACCTGAAGTGTTCAGCAGATGGGCAATCGTGTGAGCATGGCCACTTAGGGGTGGGCAGCACATGGAAGCAGGGCAGGTGGCTGCTCCTTTATTCCCTCCCATCTGCCTTGCAGATTGGTTTCTGCTGAAGATGGAGCCAGCGCAGGACACCCGCCTATCCACCGCCCTGTAAATCCTCTCCCTGCTCCCCACTGAAAAGGTGTGTCAGACACACAGTGTAGCATTTCTAGTACTTGACAGTCTTTGGTAGATCCCTGAGATGCCCCGGCCCTAATCCCATGATTTAGTATGATACGGCTAACCTCTGGCCCCTGTGCAGGTGCTGGCACTGGTACTGATGTTTTAAAGAGATGAGCAAGCATGTGAGCATGGCCACTTAGGGGTGGGCAGCACATGGAAGCAGGGCAGGTGGCTGCTCCTTTATTCCCACCCATCTGCCTTGCAGATGGGCTTCTGCACAAGATGGAACTGGAGCAGGACGCACGCCTATCCACCGCCCCGTAAATCGTCTCCATGCCCAACACAGAAAAGGTATGTCAGACACACAGTGTAACATTTCTAGTCCATGACAGTCCTTGGTAGATCCCCTTGATGCCCCTGCTCTAAGCCCAGTGTTTCATAGCACTTTGCTGATTCTTTGGCCTGACTGCAGGTGCTGGCACTGGACCTGAAGTGTTCAGCAGATGGGCAATCTTGTGAGCATGGCCACTTAGGGGTGGGCAGCACATGGAAGCAGGGCAGGTGGCTGCTCCTTTATTCCCTCCCATCTGCCTTGCAGATGGGCTTCTGCTCGAGATGGATCCAGAGAAGGGCATGCCTGTACTACAGCCCTGTAAATCTTCTCCATGCTCCACACAGAAAAGGTGTTTCAGACACACAGTGTAACATTTCTAGTCCTATATAGACCTTATCTCGATCCTCTTGATGCCCCTGGCCTACGCCGAGCATTTCATAGCACTTCTTGATCCTTTGCCCCTCCTGCAGGTGCTGGCATTGGACCTCAAGATTTAAAGAGATGAGCAAGCAGGTGAGCATGGCCACTTAGGGGTGGGCAGCACATGGAAGCAGGGCAGGTGGCTGCTCCTTTATTCCTTCCCATCTGCCTTGCAGATGGGCTTCTGCACAAGATGGAACTGGAGCAGGACGCACGCCTATCCACCGCCCTGTAAATCGTCCCCATGCCCAAAACAGAAAAGGTATGTCAGACACACTGTGTAACATTTCTAGTCCTTGGCCGTCCTTGGTAGATCCCCTTGATGCCCCTGCTCTAAGCCCAGTGTTTCATAGCACTTTGCTGATTCTTTGGCATGACTGCAGGTGCTGGCTCTGGACCTGAAGTGTTCAGCAGATGGGCAATCGTGTGAGCATGGCCACTTAGGGGTGGGCAGCACATGGAAGCAGGGCAGGTGGCTGCTCCTTTATTCCCTCCCATCTGCCTTGCATATGGGCTTCTGCTCGAGATGGATCCAGAGAAGGGCATGCCTATCCACCGCCCTGTAAATCTTATCCATGCTCCACACAGAAAAGGTGTGTCAGACACACAGTGTAACATTTCTAGTCCTATATAGACCTTATCTCGATATTCTTGATGCCCCTGGCCTACGCCGAGCATTTCATAGCACTTCTTGATCCTTTGCCCCTCCTGCAGGTGCTGGCACTGGTCCTGAAGTTTTAAAGAGATGAGCAAGCAGGTGAGCATGGCCACTTAGGGGTGGGCAGCACATGGAAGCAGGGCAGGTGGCTGCTCCTTTATTCCCTCCCATCTGCCTTGCAGATGGGCTTCTGCACAAGATGGAACTGGAGCAGGACGCACGCCTATCCACCGCCCCATAAATATTCTCCATGCCCAACACAGAAAAGGTATGTCAGACACACAGTGTAACATTTCTAGTCCATGCCAGTCCTTGGTAGATCCCCTTGATGCCCCTGCTCTAAGCCCAGTGTTTCATAGCACTTTGCTGATTCTTTGGCCTGACTGCAGGTGCTGGCACTGGACCTGAAGTGTTCAGCAGATGGGCAAGCAGGTGAGCATGGCCACTTAGGGGTGGGCAGCACATGGAAGCAGGGCAGGTGGCTGCTCCTTTATTCCCTCCCATCTGCCTTGCAGATGGGCTTCTGCTCAAGATGGAGCCAGAGCAGGACACCCGCCTATCCACCGCCCTGTAAATCCTCTCCATGCTCCCCACTGAAAAGGTGTGTCAGACACACAGTGTCGCATTTCTAGTCCTTGACAATCTTTGGTAGATCCCTGAGATGCCCCTGCCCTAATCCCAAGATTTTGTATGAAACTGCTGACCTCTGGCCCCTGTGCAGGTGCTGGCACTGGTCCTGAAGATTTAAAGAGATGAGCAAGCAGGTGAGCATGGCCACTTAGGGGTGGGCAGCACATGGAAGCAGGGCAGGTGGCTGCTCCTTTATTCCCTCCCATCTGCCTTGCAGATGGGCTTCTGCTCGAGATGGATCCAGAGAAGGGCATGCCTATCCTACAGCCCTGTAAATCTTCTCCATGCCCAACACAGAAAAGGTGTGTCAGACACACAGTGTAACATTTCTAGTCCTATATAGACCTTATCTTGATCCTCTTGATGCCCCTGGCCTACGCCGAGCATTTCATAGCACTTCTTGATCCTTTGTCCCTCCTGCAGGTGCTGGCATTGGACCTGAAGTTTTAAAGAGATGAGCAAGCAGGTGAGCATGGCCACTTAGGGGTGGGCAGCACATGGAAGCAGGGCAGGTCGCTGCTCCTTTATTCCCTCCCATCTGCCTTGCAGATGGGCTTCTGCACAAGATGGAACTGGAGCAGGACGCACACCTATCCACCGCCCCGTAAATCGTTTCCTTGCCCAACACAGAAAAGGTATGTCAGACACACAGTGTAACATTTCTTGTCCATGCCAGTCCTTGGTAGATCCCCTTGATGCCCCTGCTCTAAGCCCAGTGTTTCATAGCACTTTGCTCATTCTTTGGCCTGACTGCAGATGCTGGCACTGGACGTGAAGTGTTCAGCAGATGGGCAATCGTGTGAGCATGGCCACTTAGGGGTGGGCAGCACATGGAAGCAGGGCAGGTGGCTGCTCCTTTATTCCCTCCCATCTGCCTTGCAGATGGGCTTCTGCACAAGATGGAACTGGAGCAGGACGCACGCCTATCCACCGCCCTGTAAATTGTCCCCATGCCCAAAACAGAAAGGGTATGTCAGACACACTGTGTAACATTTCTAGTCCTTGGCCGTCCTTGGTAGATCCCCTTGATGCCCCTGCTCTAAGCCCAGTGTTTCATAGCACTTTGCTGATTCTTTGGCATGACTGCAGGTGCTGGCTGTGGACCTGAAGTGTTCAGCAGATGGGCAATCGTGTGAGCATGGCCACTTAGGGGTGGGCAGCACATGGAAGCAGGGCAGGTGGCTGCTCCTTTATTCCCTCCCATCTGCCTTGCAGATGGGCTTCTGCTCGAGATGGATCCAGAGAAGGGCATGCCTATCCACCGCCCTGTAAATCTTCTCCATGCTCCACACAGAAAAGGTGTTTCAGACACACAGTGTAACATTTCTAGTCCTATATAGACCTTATCTCGATATTCTTGATGCCCCTGGCCTACGCCGAGCATTTCATAGCACTTCTTGATCCTTTGCCCCTCCTGCAGGTGCTGGCACTGGTCCTGAAGTTTTAAAGAGATGGGCAATCGTGTGAGCATGGCCACTTAGGGGTGGGCAGCACATGGAAGCAGGGCAGGTGGCTGCTCCTTTATTCCCTCCCATCTGCCTTGCAGATGGGCTTCTGCACAAGATGGAACTGGAGCAGGACGCACGCCTATCCACCGCCCCATAAATATTCTCCATGCCCAACACAGAAAAGGTATGTCAGACACACAGTGTAACATTTCTAGTCCATGCCAGTCCTTGGTAGATCCCCTTGATGCCCCTGCTCTAAGCCCAGTGTTTCATAGCACTTTGCTGATTCTTTGGCCTGACTGCAGGTGCTGGCACTGGACCTGAAGTGTTCAGCAGATGGGCAAGCAGGTGAGCATGGCCACTTAGGGGTGGGCAGCACATGGAAGCAGGGCAGGTGGCTGCTCCTTTATTCCCTCCCATCTGCCTTGCAGATGGGCTTCTGCTCAAGATGGAGCCAGAGCAGGACACCCGCCTATCCACCGCCCTGTAAATCCTCTCCATGCTCCCCACTGAAAAGGTGTGTCAGACACACAGTGTCGCATTTCTAGTCCTTGACAATCTTTGGTAGATCCCTGAGATGCCCCTGCCCTAATCCCAAGATTTTGTATGAAACTGCTGACCTCTGGCCCCTGTGCAGGTGCTGGCACTGGTCCTGAAGATTTAAAGAGATTAGCAAGCAGGTGAGCATGGCCACTTAGGGGTGGGCAGCACATGGAAGCAGGGCAGGTGGCTGCTCCTTTATTCCCTCCCATCTGCCTTGCAGATGGGCTTCTGCTCGAGATGGAACTGGAGCAGGACGCACGCCTATCCACCGCCCTGTAAATTGTCCCCATGCCCAAAACAGAAAGGGTATGTCAGACACACTGTGTAACATTTCTAGTCCATGCCAGTCCTTGGTAGGTCCCCTTGATGCCCCTGCTCTAAGCCCAGTGTTTCATAGCACTTTGCTGATTCTTTGGCCTGACTGCAGGTGCTGGCACTGGACCTGAAGTGTTCAGCAGATGGGCAAGCAGGTGAGCATGGCCACTTAGGGGTGGGCAGCACATGGAAGCAGGGCAGGTGGCTGCTCCTTTATTCCCTCCCATCTGCCTTGCAGATGGGCTTCTGCTCGAGATGGATCCAGAGAAGGGCATGCCTATCCTACAGCCCTGTAAATCTTCTCCATGCCCAACACAGAAAAGGTGTGTCAGACACACAGTGTAACATTTCTAGTCCTATATAGACCTTATCTCGATCCTCTTGATGCCCCTGGCCTACGCCGAGCATTTCATAGCACTTCTTGATCCTTTGTCCCTCCTGCAGGTGCTGGCATTGGACCTGAAGTTTTAAAGAGATGAGGAGCAGGTGAGCATGGCCACTTAGGGGTGGGCAGCACATGGAAGCAGGGCAGGTGGCTGCTCCTTTATTCCCTCCCATCTGCCTTGCAGATGGGCTTCTGCACAAGATGGAACTGGAGCAGGACGCACACCTATCCACCGCCCCGTAAATCGTTTCCTTGCCCAACACAGAAAAGGTATGTCAGACACACAGTGTAACATTTCTTGTCCATGCCAGTCCTTGGTAGATCCCCTTGATGCCCCTGCTCTAAGCCCAGTGTTTCATAGCACTTTGCTCATTCTTTGGCCTGACTGCAGATGCTGGCACTGGACGTGAAGTGTTCAGCAGATGGGCAAGCAGGTGAGCATGGCCACTTAGGGGTGGGCAGCACATGGAAGCAGGGCAGGTGGCTGCTCCTTTATTCCCTCCCATCTGCCTTGCAGATGGGCTTCTGCTCGAGATGGATCCAGAGAAGGGCATGCCTATCCACCGCCCTGTAAATCTTCTCCATGCTCCACACAGAAAAGGTGTGTCAGACACACAGTGTAACATTTCAAGTCCTATATAGACCTTATCTCGATATTCTTGATGCCCCTGGCCTACGCCGTGCATTTCATAGCACTTCTTGATCCTTTGCCCCTCCTGCAGGTGCTGGCACTGGTCCTGAAGTTTTAAAGAGATGAGCAAGCAGGTGAGCATGGCCACTTAGGGGTGGGCAGCACATGGAAGCAGGGCAGGTGGCTGCTCCTTTATTCCCTCCCATCTGCCTTGCAGATGGGCTTCTGCACAAGATGGAACTGGAGCAGGACGCACGCCTATCCACCGCCCCATAAATATTCTCCATGCCCAACACAGAAAAGGTATGTCAGACACACAGTGTAACATTTCTAGTCCATGACAGTCCTTGGTAGATCCCCTTGATGCCCCTGCTCTAAGCCCAGTGTTTCATAGCACTTTGCTGATTCTTTGGCCTGACTGCAGGTGCTGGCACTGGACCTGAAGTGTTCAGCAGATGGGCAATCGTGTGAGCATGGCCACTTAGGGGTGGGCAGCACATGGAAGCAGGGCAGGTGGCTGCTCCTTTATTCCCTCCCATCTGCCTTGCAGATGGGCTTCTGCTCAAGATGGAGCCAGAGCAGGACACCCGCCTATCCACCGCCCTGTAAATCCTCTCCATGCTCCCCACTGAAAAGGTGTGTCAGACACACAGTGTCGCATTTCTAGTCCTTGACAATCTTTGGTAGATCCCTGAGATGCCCCTGCCCTAATCCCAAGATTTTGTATGAAACTGCTGACCTCTGGCCCCTGTGCAGGTGCTGGCACTGGTCCTGAAGATTTAAAGAGATTAGCAAGCAGGTGAGCATGGCCACTTAGGGGTGGGCAGCACATGGAAGCAGGGCAGGTGGCTGCTCCTTTATTCCCTCCCATCTGCCTTGCAGATGGGCTTCTGCACAAGATGGAACTGGAGCAGGACGCACGCCTATCCACCGCCCTGTAAATTGTCTCCATGCCCAAAACAGAAAGGGTATGTCAGACACACTGTGTAACATTTCTAGTCCTTGGCCGTCCTTGGTAGATCCCCTTGATGCCCCTGCTCTAAGCCCAGTGTTTCATAGCACTTTGCTGATTCTTTGGCCTGACTGCAGGTGCTGGCACTGGACCTGAAGTGTTCAGCAGATGGGCAAGCAGGTGAGCATGGCCACTTAGGGGTGGGCAGCACATGGAAGCAGGGCAGGTGGCTGCTCCTTTATTCCCTCCCATCTGCCTTGCAGATGGGCTTCTGCACAAGATGGAACTGGAGCAGGACGCACGCCTACCCACCACCCCGTAAATCGTTTCCATGCCCAACACAGAAAAGGTGTGTCAGACACACAGTGTAACATTTCTAGTCCATGCCAGTCCTTGGTAGATCCCCTTGATGCCCCTGCTCTAAGCCCAGTGTTTCATAGCACTTTGCTGATTCTTTGGCCTGACTGCAGATGCTGGCACTGGACGTGAAGTGTTCAGCAGATGGGCAAGCAGGTGAGCATGGCCACTTAGGGGTGGGCAGCACATGGAAGCAGGGCAGGTGGCTGCTCCTTTATTCCTTCCCATCTGCCTTGCAGATGGGCTTCTGCACAAGATGGAACTGGAGCAGGACGCACGCCTATCCACCGCCCCATAAATATTCTCCATGCCCAACACAGAAAAGGTATGTCAGACACACAGTGTAACATTTCTAGTCCATGACAGTCCTTGGTAGATCCCCTTGATGCCCCTGCTCTAAGCCCAGTGTTTCATAGCACTTTGCTGATTCTTTGGCCTGACTGCAGGTGCTGGCACTGGACCTGAAGTGTTCAGCAGATGGGCAAGCAGGTGACCATGGCCACTTAGGGGTGGGCAGCACATGGAAGCAGGGCAGGTGGCTGCTCCTTTATTCCCTCCCATCTGCCTTGCAGATGGGCTTCTGCTCGAGATGGATCCAGAGAAGGGCATGCCTATCCTACAGCCCTGTAAATCTTCTCCATGCCCAACACAGAAAAGGTGTGTCAGACACACAGTGTAACATTTCTAGTCCTATATAGACCTTATCTCGATCCTCTTGATGCCCCTGGCCTACGCCGAGCATTTCATAGCACTTCTTGATCCTTTGTCCCTCCTGCAGGTGCTGGCATTGGACCTGAAGTTTTAAAGAGATGAGCAAGCAGGTGAGCATGGCCACTTAGGGGTGGGCAGCACATGGAAGCAGGGCAGGTGGCTGCTCCTTTATTCCCTCCCATCTGCCTTGCAGATGGGCTTCTGCACAAGATGGAACTGGAGCAGGACGCACACCTATCCACCGCCCCGTAAATCGTTTCCTTGCCCAACACAGAAAAGGTATGTCAGACACACAGTGTAACATTTCTTGTCCATGCCAGTCCTTGGTAGATCCCCTTGATGCCCCTGCTCTAAGCCCAGTGTTTCATAGCACTTTGCTCATTCTTTGGCCTGACTGCAGATGCTGGCACTGGACGTGAAGTGTTCAGCAGATGGGCAAGCAGGTGAGCATGGCCACTTAGGGGTGGGCAGCACATGGAAGCAGGGCAGGTGGCTGCTCCTTTATTCCCTCCCATCTGCCTTGCAGATGGGCTTCTGCACAAGATGGAACTGGAGCAGGACGCACGCCTATCCACCGCCCTGTAAATTGTCCCCATGCCCAAAACAGAAAGGGTATGTCAGACACACTGTGTAACATTTCTAGTCCTTGGCCGTCCTTGGTAGATCCCCTTGATGCCCCTGCTCTAAGCCCAGTGTTTCATAGCACTTTGCTGATTCTTTGGCCTGACTGCAGGTGCTGGCTCTGGACCTGAAGTGTTCAGCAGATGGGCAATCGTGTGAGCATGGCCACTTAGGGGTGGGCAGCACATGGAAGCAGGGCAGGTGGCTGCTCCTTTATTCCCTCCCATCTGCCTTGCAGATGGGCTTCTGCTCGAGATGGATCCAGAGAAGGGCATGCCTATCCACCGCCCTGTAAATCTTCTCCATGCTCCACACAGAAAAGGTGTGTCAGACACACAGTGTAACATTTCTAGTCCTATATAGACCTTATCTCGATATTCTTGATGCCCCTGGCCTACGCCGTGCATTTCATAGCACTTCTTGATCCTTTGCCCCTCCTGCAGGTGCTGGCACTGGTCCTGAAGTTTTAAAGAGATGAGCAAGCAGGTGAGCATGGCCACTTAGGGGTGGGCAGCACATGGAAGCAGGGCAGGTGGCTGCTCCTTTATTCCCTCCCATCTGCCTTGCAGATGGGCTTCTGCACAAGATGGAACTGGAGCAGGACGCACGCCTATCCACCGCCCCATAAATATTCTCCATGCCCAACACAGAAAAGGTATGTCAGACACACAGTGTAACATTTCTAGTCCATGCCAGTCCTTGGTAGATCCCCTTGATGCCCCTGCTCTAAGCCCAGTGTTTCATAGCACTTTGCTGATTCTTTGGCCTGACTGCAGGTGCTGGCACTGGACCTGAAGTGTTCAGCAGATGGGCAAGCAGGTGAGCATGGCCACTTAGGGGTGGGCAGCACATGGAAGCAGGGCAGGTGGCTGCTCCTTTATTCCCTCCCATCTGCCTTGCAGATGGGCTTCTGCAGAAGATGGAACTGGAGCAGGACGCACGCCTATCCACCGCCCTGTAAATTGTCCCCATGCCCAAAACAGAAAAGGTATGTCAGACACACAGTGTAACATTTCTAGTCCATGACAGTCCTTGGTAGATCCCCTTGATGCCCCTGCTCTAAGCCCAGTGTTTCATAGCACTTTGCTGATTCTTTGGCCTGACTGCAGGTGCTGGCACTGGACCTGAAGTGTTCAGCAGATGGGCAATCGTGTGAGCATGGCCACTTAGGGGTGGGCAGCACATGGAAGCAGGGCAGGTGGCTGCTCCTTTATTCCCTCCCATCTGCCTTGCAGATGGGCTTCTGCTCAAGATGGAGCCAGAGCAGGACACCCGCCTATCCACCGCCCTGTAAATCCTCTCCATGCTCCCCACTGAAAAGGTGTGTCAGACACACAGTGTCGCATTTCTAGTCCTTGACAATCTTTGGTAGATCCCTGAGATGCCCCTGCCCTAAACCCAAGATTTTGTATGAAACTGCTGACCTCTGGCCCCTGTGCAGGTGCTGGCACTGGTCCTGAAGATTTAAAGAGATTAGCAAGCAGGTGAGCATGGCCACTTAGGGGTGGGCAGCACATGGAAGCAGGGCAGGTGGCTGCTCCTTTATTCCCTCCCATCTGCCTTGCAGATGGGCTTCTGCACAAGATGGAACTGGAGCAGGACGCACGCCTATCCACCGCCCTGTAAATTGTCCCCATGCCCAAAACAGAAAGGGTATGTCAGACACACTGTGTAACATTTCTAGTCCTTGGCCGTCCTTGGTAGATCCCCTTGATGCCCCTGCTCTAAGCCCAGTGTTTCATAGCACTTTGCTGATTCTTTGGCCTGACTGCTGGTGCTGGCACTGGACCTGAAGTGTTCAGCAGATGGGCAAGCAGGTGAGCATGGCCACTTAGGGGTGGGCAGCACATGGAAGCAGGGCAGGTGGCTGCTCCTTTATTCCCTCCCATCTGCCTTGCAGATGGGCTTCTGCACAAGATGGAACTGGAGCAGGACGCACGCCTATCCACCACCCCGTAAATCGTTTCCATGCCCAACACAGAAAAGGTATGTCAGACACACAGTGTAACATTTCTAGTCCATGACAGTCCTTGGTAGATCCCCTTGATGCCCCTGCTCTAAGCCCAGTGTTTCATAGCACTTTGCTGATTCTTTGGCCTGACTGCAGATGCTGGCACTGGACGTGAAGTGTTCAGCAGATGGGCAAGCAGGTGAGCATGGCCACTTAGGGGTGGGCAGCACATGGAAGCAGGGCAGGTGGCTGCTCCTTTATTCCTTCCCATCTGCCTTGCAGATGGGCTTCTGCACAAGATGGAACTGGAGCAGGACGCACGCCTATCCACCGCCCCATAAATATTCTCCATGCCCAACACAGAAAAGGTATGTCAGACACACAGTGTAACATTTCTAGTCCATGACAGTCCTTGGTAGATCCCCTTGATGCCCCTGCTCTAAGCCCAGTGTTTCATAGCACTTTGCTGATTCTTTGGCCTGACTGCAGGTGCTGGCACTGGACCTGAAGTGTTCAGCAGATGGGCAAGCAGGTGAGCATGGCCACTTAGGGGTGGGCAGCACATGGAAGCAGGGCAGGTGGCTGCTCCTTTATTCCCTCCCATCTGCCTTGCAGATGGGTTTCTGCTCGAGATGGATCCAGAGAAGGGCATGCCTATCCTACAGCCCTGTAAATCTTCTCCATGCCCAACACAGAAAAGGTGTGTCAGACACACAGTGTAACATTTCTAGTCCTATATAGACCTTATCTCGATCCTCTTGATGCCCCTGGCCTACGCCGAGCATTTCATAGCACTTCTTGATCCTTTGTCCCTCCTGCAGGTGCTGGCATTGGACCTGAAGTTTTAAAGAGATGAGCAAGCAGGTGAGCATGGCCACTTAGGGGTGGGCAGCACATGGAAGCAGGGCAGGTGGCTGCTCCTTTATTCCCTCCCATCTGCCTTGCAGATGGGCTTCTGCACAAGATGGAACTGGAGCAGGACGCACGCCTATCCACCGCCCCATAAATATTCTCCATGCCCAACACAGAAAAGGTATGTCAGACACACAGTGTAACATTTCTAGTCCATGCCAGTCCTTGGTAGATCCCCTTGATGCCCCTGCTCTAAGCCCAGTGTTTCATAGCACTTTGCTGATTCTTTGGCCTGACTGCAGGTGCTGGCACTGGACCTGAAGTGTTCAGCAGATGGGCAAGCAGGTGAGCATGGCCACTTAGGGGTGGGCAGCACATGGAAGCAGGGCAGGTGGCTGCTCCTTTATTCCCTCCCATCTGCCTTGCAGATGGGCTTCTGCACAAGATGGAACTGGAGCAGGACGCACGCCTATCCACCGCCCTGTAAATTGTCCCCATGCCCAAAACAGAAAAGGTATGTCAGACACACAGTGTAACATTTCTAGTCCATGACAGTCCTTGGTAGATCCCCTTGATGCCCCTGCTCTAAGCCCAGTGTTTCATAGCACTTTGCTGATTCTTTGGCCTGACTGCAGGTGCTGGCACTGGACCTGAAGTGTTCAGCAGATGGGCAAGCAGGTGAGCATGGCCACTTAGGGGTGGGCAGCACATGGAAGCAGGGCAGGTGGCTGCTCCTTTATTCCCTCCCATCTGCCTTGCAGATGGGTTTCTGCTCGAGATGGATCCAGAGAAGGGCATGCCTATCCTACAGCCCTGTAAATCTTCTCCATGCCCAACACAGAAAAGGTGTGTCAGACACACAGTGTAACATTTCTAGTCCTATATAGACCTTATCTCGATCCTCTTGATGCCCCTGGCCTACGCCGAGCATTTCATAGCACTTCTTGATCCTTTGTCCCTCCTGCAGGTGCTGGCATTGGACCTGAAGATTTAAAGAGATGAGCAAGCAGGTGAGCATGGCCACTTAGGGGTGGGCAGCACATGGAAGCAGGGCAGGTGGCTGCTCCTTTATTCCCTCCCATCTGCCTTGCAGATGGGCTTCTGCACAAGATGGAACTGGAGCAGGACGCACACCTATCCACCGCCCCGTAAATCGTTTCCTTGCCCAACACAGAAAAGGTATGTCAGACACACAGTGTAACATTTCTTGTCCATGCCAGTCCTTGGTAGATCCCCTTGATGCCCCTGCTCTAAGCCCAGTGTTTCATAGCACTTTGCTCATTCTTTGGCCTGACTGCAGATGCTGGCACTGGACGTGAAGTGTTCAGCAGATGGGCAAGCAGGTGAGCATGGCCACTTAGGGGTGGGCAGCACATGGAAGCAGGGCAGGTGGCTGCTCCTTTATTCCCTCCCATCTGCCTTGCAGATGGGCTTCTGCACAAGATGGAACTGGAGCAGGACGCACGCCTATCCACCGCCCTGTAAATTGTCCCCATGCCCAAAACAGAAAGGGTATGTCAGACACACTGTGTAACATTTCTAGTCCTTGGCCGTCCTTGGTAGATCCCCTTGATGCCCCTGCTCTAAGCCCAGTGTTTCATAGCACTTTGCTGATTCTTTGGCCTGACTGCAGGTGCTGGCACTGGACCTGAAGTGTTCAGCAGATGGGCAATCGTGTGAGCATGGCCACTTAGGGGTGGGCAGCACATGGAAGCAGGGCAGGTGGCTGCTCCTTTATTCCCTCCCATCTGCCTTGCAGATGGGCTTCTGCTCGAGATGGATCCAGAGAAGGGCATGCCTATCCACCGCCCTGTAAATCTTCTCCATGCTCCACACAGAAAAGGTGTGTCAGACACACAGTGTAACATTTCTAGTCCTATATAGACCTTATCTCGATATTCTTGATGCCCCTGGCCTACGCCGTGCATTTCATAGCACTTCTTGATCCTTTGCCCCTCCTGCAGGTGCTGGCACTGGTCCTGAAGTTTTAAAGAGATGAGCAAGCAGGTGAGCATGGCCACTTAGGGGTGGGCAGCACATGGAAGCAGGGCAGGTGGCTGCTCCTTTATTCCCTCCCATCTGCCTTGCAGATGGGCTTCTGCACAAGATGGAACTGGAGCAGGACGCACGCCTATCCACCGCCCCATAAATATTCTCCATGCCCAACACAGAAACGGTATGTCAGACACACAGTGTAACATTTCTAGTCCATGCCAGTCCTTGGTAGATCCCCTTGATGCCCCTGCTCTAAGCCCAGTGTTTCATAGCACTTTGCTGATTCTTTGGCCTGACTGCAGGTGCTGGCACTGGACCTGAAGTGTTCAGCAGATGGGCAAGCAGGTGAGCATGGCCACTTAGGGGTGGGCAGCACATGGAAGCAGGGCAGGTGGCTGCTCCTTTATTCCCTCCCATCTGCCTTGCAGATGGGCTTCTGCAGAAGATGGAACTGGAGCAGGACGCACGCCTATCCACCGCCCTGTAAATTGTCCCCATGCCCAAAACAGAAAAGGTATGTCAGACACACAGTGTAACATTTCTAGTCCATGACAGTCCTTGGTAGATCCCCTTGATGCCCCTGCTCTAAGCCCAGTGTTTCATAGCACTTTGCTGATTCTTTGGCCTGACTGCAGGTGCTGGCACTGGACCTGAAGTGTTCAGCAGATGGGCAATCGTGTGAGCATGGCCACTTAGGGGTGGGCAGCACATGGAAGCAGGGCAGGTGGCTGCTCCTTTATTCCCTCCCATCTGCCTTGCAGATGGGCTTCTGCTCAAGATGGAGCCAGAGCAGGACACCCGCCTATCCACCGCCCTGTAAATCCTCTCCATGCTCCCCACTGAAAAGGTGTGTCAGACACACAGTGTCGCATTTCTAGTCCTTGACAATCTTTGGTAGATCCCTGAGATGCCCCTGCCCTAAACCCAAGATTTTGTATGAAACTGCTGACCTCTGGCCCCTGTGCAGGTGCTGGCACTGGTCCTGAAGATTTAAAGAGATTAGCAAGCAGGTGAGCATGGCCACTTAGGGGTGGGCAGCACATGGAAGCAGGGCAGGTGGCTGCTCCTTTATTCCCTCCCATCTGCCTTGCAGATGGGCTTCTGCACAAGATGGAACTGGAGCAGGACGCACGCCTATCCACCGCCCTGTAAATTGTCCCCATGCCCAAAACAGAAAGGGTATGTCAGACACACTGTGTAACATTTCTAGTCCTTGGCCGTCCTTGGTAGATCCCCTTGATGCCCCTGCTCTAAGCCCAGTGTTTCATAGCACTTTGCTGATTCTTTGGCCTGACTGCTGGTGCTGGCACTGGACCTGAAGTGTTCAGCAGATGGGCAAGCAGGTGAGCATGGCCACTTAGGGGTGGGCAGCACATGGAAGCAGGGCAGGTGGCTGCTCCTTTATTCCCTCCCATCTGCCTTGCAGATGGGCTTCTGCACAAGATGGAACTGGAGCAGGACGCACGCCTATCCACCACCCCGTAAATCGTTTCCATGCCCAACACAGAAAAGGTATGTCAGACACACAGTGTAACATTTCTAGTCCATGACAGTCCTTGGTAGATCCCCTTGATGCCCCTGCTCTAAGCCCAGTGTTTCATAGCACTTTGCTGATTCTTTGGCCTGACTGCAGATGCTGGCACTGGACGTGAAGTGTTCAGCAGATGGGCAAGCAGGTGAGCATGGCCACTTAGGGGTGGGCAGCACATGGAAGCAGGGCAGGTGGCTGCTCCTTTATTCCTTCCCATCTGCCTTGCAGATGGGCTTCTGCACAAGATGGAACTGGAGCAGGACGCACGCCTATCCACCGCCCCATAAATATTCTCCATGCCCAACACAGAAAAGGTATGTCAGACACACAGTGTAACATTTCTAGTCCATGACAGTCCTTGGTAGATCCCCTTGATGCCCCTGCTCTAAGCCCAGTGTTTCATAGCACTTTGCTGATTCTTTGGCCTGACTGCAGGTGCTGGCACTGGACCTGAAGTGTTCAGCAGATGGGCAAGCAGGTGAGCATGGCCACTTAGGGGTGGGCAGCACATGGAAGCAGGGCAGGTGGCTGCTCCTTTATTCCCTCCCATCTGCCTTGCAGATGGGTTTCTGCTCGAGATGGATCCAGAGAAGGGCATGCCTATCCTACAGCCCTGTAAATCTTCTCCATGCCCAACACAGAAAAGGTGTGTCAGACACACAGTGTAACATTTCTAGTCCTATATAGACCTTATCTCGATCCTCTTGATGCCCCTGGCCTACGCCGAGCATTTCATAGCACTTCTTGATCCTTTGTCCCTCCTGCAGGTGCTGGCATTGGACCTGAAGTTTTAAAGAGATGAGCAAGCAGGTGAGCATGGCCACTTAGGGGTGGGCAGCACATGGAAGCAGGGCAGGTGGCTGCTCCTTTATTCCCTCCCATCTGCCTTGCAGATGGGCTTCTGCACAAGATGGAACTGGAGCAGGACGCACGCCTATCCACCGCCCCATAAATATTCTCCATGCCCAACACAGAAAAGGTATGTCAGACACACAGTGTAACATTTCTAGTCCATGCCAGTCCTTGGTAGATCCCCTTGATGCCCCTGCTCTAAGCCCAGTGTTTCATAGCACTTTGCTGATTCTTTGGCCTGACTGCAGGTGCTGGCACTGGACCTGAAGTGTTCAGCAGATGGGCAAGCAGGTGAGCATGGCCACTTAGGGGTGGGCAGCACATGGAAGCAGGGCAGGTGGCTGCTCCTTTATTCCCTCCCATCTGCCTTGCAGATGGGCTTCTGCACAAGATGGAACTGGAGCAGGACGCACGCCTATCCACCGCCCTGTAAATTGTCCCCATGCCCAAAACAGAAAAGGTATGTCAGACACACAGTGTAACATTTCTAGTCCATGACAGTCCTTGGTAGATCCCCTTGATGCCCCTGCTCTAAGCCCAGTGTTTCATAGCACTTTGCTGATTCTTTGGCCTGACTGCAGGTGCTGGCACTGGACCTGAAGTGTTCAGCAGATGGGCAAGCAGGTGAGCATGGCCACTTAGGGGTGGGCAGCACATGGAAGCAGGGCAGGTGGCTGCTCCTTTATTCCCTCCCATCTGCCTTGCAGATGGGTTTCTGCTCGAGATGGATCCAGAGAAGGGCATGCCTATCCTACAGCCCTGTAAATCTTCTCCATGCCCAACACAGAAAAGGTGTGTCAGACACACAGTGTAACATTTCTAGTCCTATATAGACCTTATCTCGATCCTCTTGATGCCCCTGGCCTACGCCGAGCATTTCATAGCACTTCTTGATCCTTTGTCCCTCCTGCAGGTGCTGGCATTGGACCTGAAGATTTAAAGAGATGAGCAAGCAGGTGAGCATGGCCACTTAGGGGTGGGCAGCACATGGAAGCAGGGCAGGTGGCTGCTCCTTTATTCCCTCCCATCTGCCTTGCAGATGGGCTTCTGCACAAGATGGAACTGGAGCAGGACGCACACCTATCCACCGCCCCGTAAATCGTTTCCTTGCCCAACACAGAAAAGGTATGTCAGACACACAGTGTAACATTTCTTGTCCATGCCAGTCCTTGGTAGATCCCCTTGATGCCCCTGCTCTAAGCCCAGTGTTTCATAGCACTTTGCTCATTCTTTGGCCTGACTGCAGATGCTGGCACTGGACGTGAAGTGTTCAGCAGATGGGCAAGCAGGTGAGCATGGCCACTTAGGGGTGGGCAGCACATGGAAGCAGGGCAGGTGGCTGCTCCTTTATTCCCTCCCATCTGCCTTGCAGATGGGCTTCTGCACAAGATGGAACTGGAGCAGGACGCACGCCTATCCACCGCCCTGTAAATTGTCCCCATGCCCAAAACAGAAAGGGTATGTCAGACACACTGTGTAACATTTCTAGTCCTTGGCCGTCCTTGGTAGATCCCCTTGATGCCCCTGCTCTAAGCCCAGTGTTTCATAGCACTTTGCTGATTCTTTGGCCTGACTGCAGGTGCTGGCACTGGACCTGAAGTGTTCAGCAGATGGGCAATCGTGTGAGCATGGCCACTTAGGGGTGGGCAGCACATGGAAGCAGGGCAGGTGGCTGCTCCTTTATTCCCTCCCATCTGCCTTGCAGATGGGCTTCTGCTCGAGATGGATCCAGAGAAGGGCATGCCTATCCACCGCCCTGTAAATCTTCTCCATGCTCCACACAGAAAAGGTGTGTCAGACACACAGTGTAACATTTCTAGTCCTATATAGACCTTATCTCGATATTCTTGATGCCCCTGGCCTACGCCGTGCATTTCATAGCACTTCTTGATCCTTTGCCCCTCCTGCAGGTGCTGGCACTGGTCCTGAAGTTTTAAAGAGATGAGCAAGCAGGTGAGCATGGCCACTTAGGGGTGGGCAGCACATGGAAGCAGGGCAGGTGGCTGCTCCTTTATTCCCTCCCATCTGCCTTGCAGATGGGCTTCTGCACAAGATGGAACTGGAGCAGGACGCACGCCTATCCACCGCCCCATAAATATTCTCCATGCCCAACACAGAAACGGTATGTCAGACACACAGTGTAACATTTCTAGTCCATGCCAGTCCTTGGTAGATCCCCTTGATGCCCCTGCTCTAAGCCCAGTGTTTCATAGCACTTTGCTGATTCTTTGGCCTGACTGCAGGTGCTGGCACTGGACCTGAAGTGTTCAGCAGATGGGCAATCGTGTGAGCATGGCCACTTAGGGGTGGGCAGCACATGGAAGCAGGGCAGGTGGCTGCTCCTTTATTCCCTCCCATCTGCCTTGCAGATGGGCTTCTGCAGAAGATGGAACTGGAGCAGGACGCACGCCTATCCACCGCCCTGTAAATTGTCCCCATGCCCAAAACAGAAAAGGTATGTCAGACACACAGTGTAACATTTCTAGTCCATGACAGTCCTTGGTAGATCCCCTTGATGCCCCTGCTCTAAGCCCAGTGTTTCATAGCACTTTGCTGATTCTTTGGCCTGACTGCAGGTGCTGGCACTGGACCTGAAGTGTTCAGCAGATGGGCAATCGTGTGAGCATGGCCACTTAGGGGTGGGCAGCACATGGAAGCAGGGCAGGTGGCTGCTCCTTTATTCCCTCCCATCTGCCTTGCAGATGGGCTTCTGCTCAAGATGGAGCCAGAGCAGGACACCCGCCTATCCACCACCCTGTAAATCCTCTCCATGCTCCCCACTGAAAAGGTGTGTCAGACACACAGTGTCGCATTTCTAGTCCTTGACAATCTTTGGTAGATCCCTGAGATGCCCCTGCCCTAATCCCAAGATTTTGTATGAAACTGCTGACCTCTGGCCCCTGTGCAGGTGCTGGCACTGGTCCTGAAGATTTAAAGAGATTAGCAAGCAGGTGAGCATGGCTACTTAGGGGTGGGCAGCACATGGAAGCAGGGCAGGTGGCTGCTCCTTTATTCCCTCCCATCTGCCTTGCAGATGGGCTTCTGCTCGAGATGGATCCAGAGAAGGGCATGCCTATCCTACAGCCCTGTAAATCTTCTCCATGCCCAACACAGAAAAGGTGTGTCAGACACACAGTGTAACATTTCTAGTCCTATATAGACCTTATCTCGATCCTCTTGATGCCCCTGGCCTACGCCGAGCATTTCATAGCACTTCTTGATCCTTTGTCCCTCCTGCAGGTGCTGGCATTGGACCTGAAGTTTTAAAGAGATGAGCAAGCAGGTGAGCATGGCCACTTAGGGGTGGGCAGCACATGGAAGCAGGGCAGGTGGCTGCTCCTTTATTCCCTCCCATCTGCCTTGCAGATGGGCTTCTGCACAAGATGGAACTGGAGCAGGACGCACACCTATCCACCGCCCCGTAAATCGTTTCCTTGCCCAACACAGAAAAGGTATGTCAGACACACAGTGTAACATTTCTTGTCCATGCCAGTCCTTGGTAGATCCCCTTGATGCCCCTCCTCTAAGCCCAGTGTTTCATAGCACTTTGCTCATTCTTTGGCCTGACTGCAGATGCTGGCACTGGACGTGAAGTGTTCAGCAGATGGGCAAGCAGGTGAGCATGGCCACTTAGGGGTGGGCAGCACATGGAAGCAGGGCAGGTGGCTGCTCCTTTATTCCCTCCCATCTGCCTTGCAGATGGGCTTCTGCACAAGATGGAACTGGAGCAGGACGCACGCCTATCCACCGCCCTGTAAATTGTCCCCATGCCCAAAACAGAAAGGGTATGTCAGACACACTGTGTAACATTTCTAGTCCTTGGCCGTCCTTGGTAGATCCCCTTGATGCCCCTGCTCTAAGCCCAGTGTTTCATAGCACTTTGCTGATTCTTTGGCCCTCCTGCAGGTGATGGCTCTGGACCTGAAGTGTTCAGCAGATGGGCAATCGTGTGAGCATGGCCATTTAGGGGTGGGCAGCACATGGAAGCAGGGCAGGTGGCTGCTCCTTTATTCCCTCCCATCTGCCTTGCAGATGGGCTTCTGCTTGAGATGGATCCAGAGAAGGGCATGCCTATCCTACAGCCCTGTAAATCTTCTCCATGCTCCACACAGAAAAGGTGTGTCAGACACACAGTGTAACATTTCTAGTCCTATATAGACCTTATCTCGATATTCTTGATGCCCCTGGCCTACGCCGTGCATTTCATAGCACTTCTTGATCCTTTGCCCCTCCTGCAGGTGCTGGCACTGGTCCTGAAGTTTTAAAGAGATGAGCAAGCAGGTGAGCATGGCCACTTAGGGGTGGGCAGCACATGGAAGCAGGGCAGGTGGCTGCTCCTTTATTCCCTCCCATCTGCCTTGCAGATGGGCTTCTGCACAAGATGGAACTGGAGCAGGACGCACGCCTATCCACCGCCCCATAAATATTCTCCATGCCCAACACAGAAAAGGTATGTCAGACACACAGTGTAACATTTCTAGTCCATGCCAGTCCTTGGTAGATCCCCTTGATGCCCCTGCTCTAAGCCCAGTGTTTCATAGCACTTTGCTGATTCTTTGGCCTGACTGCAGGTGCTGGCACTGGACCTGAAGTGTTCAGCAGATGGGCAAGCAGGTGAGCATGGCCACTTAGGGGTGGGCAGCACATGGAAGCAGGGCAGGTGGCTGCTCCTTTATTCCCTCCCATCTGCCTTGCAGATGGGCTTCTGCAGAAGATGGAACTGGAGCAGGACGCACGCCTATCCACCGCCCTGTAAATTGTCCCCATGCCCAAAACAGAAAAGGTATGTCAGACACACAGTGTAACATTTCTAGTCCATGACAGTTCTTGGTAGATCCCCTTGATGCCCCTGGCCTACGCCGAGAATTTCATAGCACTTTGCTGATTCTTTGGCCTGACTGCAGGTGCTGGCACTGGACCTGAAGTGTTCAGCAGATGGGCAATCGTGTGAGCATGGCCACTTAGGGGTGGGCAGCACATGGAAGCAGGGCAGGTGGCTGCTCCTTTATTCCCTCCCATCTGCCTTGCAGATGGGCTTCTGCTCAAGATGGAGCCAGAGCAGGACACCCGCCTATCCACCGCCCTGTAAATCCTCTCCATGCTCCCCACTGAAAAGGTGTGTCAGACACACAGTGTCGCATTTCTAGTCCTTGACAATCTTTGGTAGATCCCTGAGATGCCCCTGCCCTAATCCCAAGATTTTGTATGAAACTGCTGACCTCTGGCCCCTGTGCAGGTGCTGGCACTGGTCCTGAAGATTTAAAGAGATTAGCAAGCAGGTGAGCATGGCCACTTAGGGGTGGGCAGCACATGGAAGCAGGGCAGGTGGCTGCTCCTTTATTCCCTCCCATCTGCCTTGCAGATGGGCTTCTGCTCGAGATGGATCCAGAGAAGGGCATGCCTATCCTACAGCCCTGTAAATCTTCTCCATGCCCAACACAGAAAAGGTGTGTCAGACACACAGTGTAACATTTCTAGTCCTATATAGACCTTATCTCGATCCTCTTGATGCCCCTGGCCTACGCCGAGCATTTCATAGCACTTCTTGATCCTTTGTCCCTCCTGCAGGTGCTGGCATTGGACCTGAAGTTTTAAAGAGATGAGCAAGCAGGTGAGCATGGCCACTTAGGGGTGGGCAGCACATGGAAGCAGGGCAGGTGGCTGCTCCTTTATTCCCTCCCATCTGCCTTGCAGATGGGCTTCTGCACAAGATGGAACTGGAGCAGGACGCACACCTATCCACCGCCCCGTAAATCGTTTCCTTGCCCAACACAGAAAAGGTATGTCAGACACACAGTGTAACATTTCTTGTCCATGCCAGTCCTTGGTAGATCCCCTTGATGCCCCTGCTCTAAGCCCAGTGTTTCATAGCACTTTGCTTATTCTTTGGCCTGACTGCAGATGCTGGCACTGGACGTGAAGTGTTCAGCAGATGGGCAAGCAGGTGAGCATGGCCACTTAGGGGTGGGCAGCACATGGAAGCAGGGCAGGTGGCTGCTCCTTTATTCCCTCCCATCTGCCTTGCAGATGGGCTTCTGCACAAGATGGAACTGGAGCAGGACGCACGCCTATCCACCGCCCTGTAAATTGTCCCCATGCCCAAAACAGAAAGGGTATGTCAGACACACTGTGTAACATTTCTAGTCCTTGGCCGTCCTTGGTAGATCCCCTTGATGCCCCTGCTCTAAGCCCAGTGTTTCATAGCACTTTGCTGATTCTTTGGCCCTCCTGCAGGTGCTGGCTCTGGACCTGAAGTGTTCAGCAGATGGGCAATCGTGTGAGCATGGCCATTTAGGGGTGGGCAGCACATGGAAGCAGGGCAGGTGGCTGCTCCTTTATTCCCTCCCATCTGCCTTGCAGATGGGCTTCTGCTTGAGATGGATCCAGAGAAGGGCATGCCTATCCTACAGCCCTGTAAATCTTCTCCATGCTCCACACAGAAAAGGTGTGTCAGACACACAGTGTAACATTTCTAGTCCTATATAGACCTTATCTCGATCCTCTTGATGCCCCTGGCCTACGCCGAGCATTTCATAGCACTTCTTGATCCTTTGTCCCTCCTGCAGGTGCTGGCATTGGACCTGAAGTTTTAAAGAGATGAGCAAGCAGGTGAGCATGGCCACTTAGGGGTGGGCAGCACATGGAAGCAGGGCAGGTGGCTGCTCCTTTATTCCCTCCCATCTGCCTTGCAGATGGGCTTCTGCACAAGATGGAACTGGAGCAGGACGCACACCTATCCACCGCCCCGTAAATCGTTTCCTTGCCCAACACAGAAAAGGTATGTCAGACACACAGTGTAACATTTCTTGTCCATGCCAGTCCTTGGTAGATCCCCTTGATGCCCCTCCTCTAAGCCCAGTGTTTCATAGCACTTTGCTCATTCTTTGGCCTGACTGCAGATGCTGGCACTGGACGTGAAGTGTTCAGCAGATGGGCAAGCAGGTGAGCATGGCCACTTAGGGGTGGGCAGCACATGGAAGCAGGGCAGGTGGCTGCTCCTTTATTCCCTCCCATCTGCCTTGCAGATGGGCTTCTGCACAAGATGGAACTGGAGCAGGACGCACGCCTATCCACCGCCCTGTAAATTGTCCCCATGCCCAAAACAGAAAGGGTATGTCAGACACACTGTGTAACATTTCTAGTCCTTGGCCGTCCTTGGTAGATCCCCTTGATGCCCCTGCTCTAAGCCCAGTGTTTCATAGCACTTTGCTGATTCTTTGGCCCTCCTGCAGGTGATGGCTCTGGACCTGAAGTGTTCAGCAGATGGGCAATCGTGTGAGCATGGCCATTTAGGGGTGGGCAGCACATGGAAGCAGGGCAGGTGGCTGCTCCTTTATTCCCTCCCATCTGCCTTGCAGATGGGCTTCTGCTTGAGATGGATCCAGAGAAGGGCATGCCTATCCTACAGCCCTGTAAATCTTCTCCATGCTCCACACAGAAAAGGTGTGTCAGACACACAGTGTAACATTTCTAGTCCTATATAGACCTTATCTCGATATTCTTGATGCCCCTGGCCTACGCCGTGCATTTCATAGCACTTCTTGATCCTTTGCCCCTCCTGCAGGTGCTGGCACTGGTCCTGAAGTTTTAAAGAGATGAGCAAGCAGGTGAGCATGGCCACTTAGGGGTGGGCAGCACATGGAAGCAGGGCAGGTGGCTGCTCCTTTATTCCCTCCCATCTGCCTTGCAGATGGGCTTCTGCACAAGATGGAACTGGAGCAGGACGCACGCCTATCCACCGCCCCATAAATATTCTCCATGCCCAACACAGAAAAGGTATGTCAGACACACAGTGTAACATTTCTAGTCCATGCCAGTCCTTGGTAGATCCCCTTGATGCCCCTGCTCTAAGCCCAGTGTTTCATAGCACTTTGCTGATTCTTTGGCCTGACTGCAGGTGCTGGCACTGGACCTGAAGTGTTCAGCAGATGGGCAAGCAGGTGAGCATGGCCACTTAGGGGTGGGCAGCACATGGAAGCAGGGCAGGTGGCTGCTCCTTTATTCCCTCCCATCTGCCTTGCAGATGGGCTTCTGCAGAAGATGGAACTGGAGCAGGACGCACGCCTATCCACCGCCCTGTAAATTGTCCCCATGCCCAAAACAGAAAAGGTATGTCAGACACACAGTGTAACATTTCTAGTCCATGACAGTTCTTGGTAGATCCCCTTGATGCCCCTGGCCTACGCCGAGAATTTCATAGCACTTTGCTGATTCTTTGGCCTGACTGCAGGTGCTGGCACTGGACCTGAAGTGTTCAGCAGATGGGCAATCGTGTGAGCATGGCCACTTAGGGGTGGGCAGCACATGGAAGCAGGGCAGGTGGCTGCTCCTTTATTCCCTCCCATCTGCCTTGCAGATGGGCTTCTGCTCAAGATGGAGCCAGAGCAGGACACCCGCCTATCCACCGCCCTGTAAATCCTCTCCATGCTCCCCACTGAAAAGGTGTGTCAGACACACAGTGTCGCATTTCTAGTCCTTGACAATCTTTGGTAGATCCCTGAGATGCCCCTGCCCTAATCCCAAGATTTTGTATGAAACTGCTGACCTCTGGCCCCTGTGCAGGTGCTGGCACTGGTCCTGAAGATTTAAAGAGATTAGCAAGCAGGTGAGCATGGCCACTTAGGGGTGGGCAGCACATGGAAGCAGGGCAGGTGGCTGCTCCTTTATTCCCTCCCATCTGCCTTGCAGATGGGCTTCTGCTCGAGATGGATCCAGAGAAGGGCATGCCTATCCTACAGCCCTGTAAATCTTCTCCATGCCCAACACAGAAAAGGTGTGTCAGACACACAGTGTAACATTTCTAGTCCTATATAGACCTTATCTCGATCCTCTTGATGCCCCTGGCCTACGCCGAGCATTTCATAGCACTTCTTGATCCTTTGTCCCTCCTGCAGGTGCTGGCATTGGACCTGAAGTTTTAAAGAGATGAGCAAGCAGGTGAGCATGGCCACTTAGGGGTGGGCAGCACATGGAAGCAGGGCAGGTGGCTGCTCCTTTATTCCCTCCCATCTGCCTTGCAGATGGGCTTCTGCACAAGATGGAACTGGAGCAGGACGCACACCTATCCACCGCCCCGTAAATCGTTTCCTTGCCCAACACAGAAAAGGTATGTCAGACACACAGTGTAACATTTCTTGTCCATGCCAGTCCTTGGTAGATCCCCTTGATGCCCCTGCTCTAAGCCCAGTGTTTCATAGCACTTTGCTTATTCTTTGGCCTGACTGCAGATGCTGGCACTGGACGTGAAGTGTTCAGCAGATGGGCAAGCAGGTGAGCATGGCCACTTAGGGGTGGGCAGCACATGGAAGCAGGGCAGGTGGCTGCTCCTTTATTCCCTCCCATCTGCCTTGCAGATGGGCTTCTGCACAAGATGGAACTGGAGCAGGACGCACGCCTATCCACCGCCCTGTAAATTGTCCCCATGCCCAAAACAGAAAGGGTATGTCAGACACACTGTGTAACATTTCTAGTCCTTGGCCGTCCTTGGTAGATCCCCTTGATGCCCCTGCTCTAAGCCCAGTGTTTCATAGCACTTTGCTGATTCTTTGGCCCTCCTGCAGGTGCTGGCTCTGGACCTGAAGTGTTCAGCAGATGGGCAATCGTGTGAGCATGGCCATTTAGGGGTGGGCAGCACATGGAAGCAGGGCAGGTGGCTGCTCCTTTATTCCCTCCCATCTGCCTTGCAGATGGGCTTCTGCTTGAGATGGATCCAGAGAAGGGCATGCCTATCCTACAGCCCTGTAAATCTTCTCCATGCTCCACACAGAAAAGGTGTGTCAGACACACAGTGTAACATTTCTAGTCCTATATAGACCTTATCTCGATCCTCTTGATGCCCCTGGCCTACTCCGAGCATTTCATAGCACTTCTTGATCCTTTGCCCCTCTTGCAGGTGCTGGCATTGGACCTGAAGTTTTAAAGAGATGAGCAAGTAGGTGAGCATGGCCACTTAGGGGTGGGCAGCACATGGAAGCAGGACAGGTGGCTGCTCCTTTATTCCTTCCCATCTGCCTTGCAGATGGGCTTCTGCACAAGATGGAACTGGAGCAGGACGCACGCCTATCCACCGCCCCGTAAATCGTCTCCATGCCCATCACAGAAAAGGTATGTCAGACACACAGTGTAACATTTCTAGTCCATGACAGTCCTTGGTAGATCCCCTTGATGCCCCTGCTCTAAGCCCAGTGTTTCATAGCACTTTGCTGATTCTTTGGCCTGACTGCAGGTGCTGGCACTGGACCTGAAGTGTTCAGCAGATGGGCACGCAGGTGAGCATGGCCACTTAGGGGTGGGCAGCACATGGAAGCAGGGCAGGTGGCTGCTCCTTTATTCCCTCCCATCTGCCTTGCAGATGGGCTTCTGCTCGAGATGGATCCAGAGAAGGGCATGCCTATCCTACAGCCCTGTAAATCTTCTCCATGCTCCACACTGAAAAGGTGTGTCAGACACACAGTGTAACATTTCTAGTCCTATATAGATCATATCTCGATCCTCTTGATGCCCCTGGCCTACGCCGAGCATTTAATAGCACTTCTTGATCCTTTGCCCCTCCTGCAGGTGCTGGCACTGGACCTGAAGTGTTCAGCAGATGGGCAAGCAGGTGAGCATGGCCACTTAGGGGTGGGCAGCACATGGAAGCAGGGCAGGTGGCTGCTCCTTTATTCCTTCCCATCTGCCTTGCAGATGGGCTTCTGCTCAAGATGGAGCCAGAGCAGGACACCCGCCTATCCACCGCCCTGTAAATCCTCTCCATGCTCCCCACTGAAAAGGTGTGTCAGACACACAGTGTAACATTTCTTGTCCTTGACAGTCTTTGGTAGATCCCTGAGATGCCCCGGCCCTAATCCCAAGATTTTGTATGACACGGCTGACCTCTGGCCCCTGTGCAGGTGCTGGCACTGGTCCTGAAGATTTAAAGAGATGAGCAAGCAGGTGAGCATGGCCACTTAGGGGTGGGCAGCACATGGAAGCAGGGCAGGTGGCTGCTCCTTTATTCCTTCCCATCTGCCTTGCAGATGGGCTTCTGCTCAAGATGGATCCAGAGAATGGCATGCCTATCCTACAGCCCTGTAAATCTTCTCCATGCTCCACACAGAAAAGGTGTGTCAGACACACAGTGTAACATTTCTAGTCCTATATAGACCTTATCTCGATCCTCTTGATGCCCCTGGCCTACGCCGAGCATTTAATAGCACTTCTTGATGCTTTGCCCCTCCTGCAGGTGCTGGCATTGGACCTGAGTTTTAAAGAGATGAGCAAGCAGGTGAGCATGGCCACTTAGGGGTGGGCAGCACATGGAAGCAGGGCAGGTGGCTGCTCCTTTATTCCTTCCCATCTGCCTTGCAGATGGGCTTCTGCACAAGATGGAACTGGAGCAGGACGCACGCCTATCCACCGCCCCGTAAATCGTCTCCATGCCCTACACAGAAAAGGTATGTCAGACACACTGTGTAACATTTCTAGTCCATGTCAGTCCTTGGTAGATCCCCTTGATGCCCCTGGCCTACGCCGAGAATTTCATAGCACTTCTTGATCCTTTGCCCCTCCTGCAGGTGCTGGCACTGGACCTGAAGTGTTCAGCAGATGGGCAAGCAGGTGAGCATGGTCACTTAGGGGTGGGCAGCACATGGAAGCAGGGCAGGTGGCTGCTCCTTTATTCCCTCCCATCTGCCTTGCAGATGGGCTTCTGCTCGAGATGGATCCAGAGAAGGGCATGCCTATCCACCGCCCCGTAAATCGTCTCCATGCCCAACACAGAAAAGGTATGTCAGACACACAGTGTAACATTTCTAGTCCATGACAGTCCTTGGTAGATCCTCTTGATGCCCCTGCTCTAAGCCCAGTGTTTCATAGCACTTTGCTGATTCTTTGGCCTGACTTCAGGTGCTGGCACTGGACCTGAAGTGTTCAGCAGATGGGCAAGCAGGTGAGCATGGCCACTTAGGGGTGGGCAGCACATGGAAGCAGGGCAGGTGGCTGCTCCTTTATTCCCTCCCATCTGCCTTGCAGATGGGCTTCTGCACAAGATGGAACTGGAGCAGGACGCACGCCTATCCACCGCCCCATAAATATTCTCCATGCCCAACACAGAAAAGGTATGTCAGACACACAGTGTAACATTTCTAGTCCATGACAGTCCTTGGTAGATCCCCTTGATGCCCCTGCTCTAAGCCCAGTGTTTCATAGCACTTTGCTGATTCTTTGGCCTGACTGCAGGTGCTGGCACTGGACCTGAAGTGTTCAGCAGATGGGCAATCGTGTGAGCATGGCCACTTAGGGGTGGGCAGCACATGGAAGCAGGGCAGGTGGCTGCTCCTTTATTCCCTCCCATCTGCCTTGCAGATGGGCTTCTGCTCAAGATGGAGCCAGAGCAGGACACCCGCCTATCCACCGCCCTGTAAATCCTCTCCATGCTCCCCACTGAAAAGGTGTGTCAGACACACAGTGTCGCATTTCTAGTCCTTGACAATCTTTGGTAGATCCCTGAGATGCCCCTGCCCTAATCCCAAGATTTTGTATGAAACTGCTGACCTCTGGCCCCTGTGCAGGTGCTGGCACTGGTCCTGAAGATTTAAAGAGATTAGCAAGCAGGTGAGCATGGCCACTTAGGGGTGGGCAGCACATGGAAGCATGGCAGGAGGCTGCTCCTTTATTCCTTCCCATCTGCCTTGCAGATGGGCTTCTGCTCAAGATGGATCCAGAGAAGGGCATGCCTATCCTACAGCCCTGTAAATCTTCTCCATGCTCCACACAGAAAAGGTGTGTCAGACACACAGTGTAACATTTCTAGTCCTATATAGACCTTATCTCGATCCTCTTGATGCCCCTGGCCTACGCCGAGCATTTAATAGCACTTCTTGATGCTTTGCCCCTCCTGCAGGTGCTGGCATTGGACCAGAGTTTTAAAGAGATGAGCAAGCAGGTGAGCATGGCCACTTAGGGGTGGCCAGCACATGGAAGCAGGGCAGGTGGCTGCTCCTTTATTCCTTCCCATCTGCCTTGCAGATGGGCTTCTGCACAAGATGGAACTGGAGCAGGACGCACGCCTATCCACCGCCCCATAAATCGTTTCCTTGCCCAACACAGAAAAGGTATGTCAGACACACAGTGTAACATTTCTAGTCCATGACAGTCCTTGGTAGATCCCCTTGATGCCCCTCCTCTAAGCCCAGTGTTTCATAGCACTTTGCTGATTCTTTGGCCTGACTGCAGGTGCTGGCACTGGACCTGAAGTGTTCAGCAGATGGGCAATCGTGTGAGCATGGCCACTTAGGGGTGGGAAGCACATGGAAGCAGGGCAGGTGGCTGCTCCTTTATTCCCTCCCATCTGCCTTGCAGATGGGCTTCTGCTCGAGATGGATCCAGAGAAGGGCATGCCTATCCTACAGCCCTGTAAATCTTCTCCATGCTCCACACAGAAACGGTGTGTCAGACACACAGTGTAACATTTCTAGTCCTATATAGACCTTATCTCGATCCTCTTGATGCCCCTGGCCTACGCCGAGCATTTCATAGCACTTCTTGATCCTTTTCCCCTCCTGCAGGTGCTGGCACTGGACCTGAAGTGTTCAGCAGATGGGCAATCGTGTGAGCATGGCCACTTAGGGGTGGGCAGCACATGGAAGCAGGGCAGGTGGCTGCTCCTTTATTCCCTCCCATCTGCCTTGCAGATGGGCTTCTGCTCAAGATGGAGCCAGAAAAGGGCATGCCTATCCTACACCCTGCAAAACTTCTCCATGCCCAACACAGAAAAGGTGTGTCAGACACACAGTGTAACATTTCTAGTCCATGACAGTCCTTGGTAGATCCCCTTGATGCCCCTGCTCTAAGCCCAGTGTTTCATAGCACTTTGCTCATTCTTTGGCCTGACTGCAGGTGCTGGCTCTGGACCTGAAGTGTTCAGCAGATGGGCAAGCAGGTGAGCATGGCCACTTAGGGGTGGGCAGCACATGGAAGCAGGGCAGGTGGCTGCTCCTTTATTCCCTCCCATCTGCCTTGCAGATGGGCTTCTGCTCAAGATGGAGCCAGAGCAGGACACCCGCCTATCCACCGCCCTGTAAATCCTCTCCATGCTCCCCACTGAAAAGGTGTGTCAGACACACAGTGTAGCATTTCTAGTCCTTGACAGTCTTTGGTAGATCCCTGAGAAGCCCCTGCCCTAATCCCAAGATTTTGTATGACACGGCTGACCTCTGGCCCCTGTGCAGGTGCTGGCACTGGTCCTGAAGTTTTAAAGAGATGAGCAAGCAGGTGAGCATGGCCACTTAGGGGTGGGCAGCACATGGAAGCATGGCAGGTGGCTGCTCCTTTATTCCTTCCCATCTGCCTTGCAGATGGGCTTTAGCATAAGATGGAACTGGAGCAGGACGCACACCTATCCACCGCCCCGTAAATCGTCTCCATGCTCCACACAGAAAAGGGAGAAGGATGTGGTGAGGAACCATGTCAGAGGGTTGGCCGACGTCCACCTGGGTGACATCTGTCGTCCTTCCGCCATCTACTGAAGCTAGCACTCCATGATAGATGGCCACCATGTTAGTCTGACAAGTTCTGCCCTTGCTGAAGCCATGCTGGCTGTCTCGAGTTACTGTATGTGCCTTTACATTGCTTTCTGGAGGTTCTGCTGCATGATTTTCCTAGGCATGGAGGTGAGGCTCACCTGCTTGTTGTTCTCGTGTCGTCTTTTCTCCCTTTCTCCCTTTCTTAAAACTTGCAATAATGTTTCCCTTTTTCCAGACACCGAGGGCTTCACCAGACCGCCATGATTTTTCAAATATGATGGGGAGGAGATCAGCAACCACATCAGCCATCTCTCTCAGAACCGTAGGATGGATATCCCCTGGCCCCATGGACTTCTATACCTTCAGTTTCATGAGGAGATCTCAGACTTATTCCACCATTACAGTGGGACAGAATCTTCTACTCTCCCCCACACCTAGAGCTTCAGAGTCCTGGCAGACATGGGGAGGAGCTTGACCACCAGTGAAGGCAAAGGCAAAGCATTTATTGAGCACCTTGTCTTTTTCTATGTCTGATGAAGCCAGTTCTCTGTTCTCATTTATCAGAGGGGAAACAATCTCCTTGTTCTGTCTCCTCCTGCTTATGTACTCATAGAATCCCTTCTTGTTATTTTTCACATCCCTCACCAAGTTCACCTCTGTGCCTTGGCTTTCCTGATCTTGTTTCTGTACATGCAGACAATGCTCTTATATTCTTTCCAAGCTACAGAACCCTCCTTTCCTGCTTTCCTGATCTAGGAATAGTGTTTAAAAATAAACACTAAAGGGCAGGTAGTTTATCTCCATCAGAGTGGCACTCTGGGCAAGCCTGTCAACTCTGCTGAATTTTATGTCAAGAGAAAAAATCTGTAGCTGCCGCAGCTATCCTCATTTTGATGGTAGCATGTGTGCTTGAGTACAGTTCCAAAGAAGGGCAGGAGAGTGGGCAGATTGGGCTAGAGTCCTGACTCTGCCTAGTGCAAGCAAAATGTGGGTGAGATTATTCCAAATTTTAAAATGAGGGGATTGATTCGTCTCCATGGATTTGGTTAGTCATTCCTGTCTAAACTTAGCAGTGCTTAATGCCCTTTGTGTGTAAAAATCGGAAGCACAGAATAATCCAGGCTGGTAGAGACCTTGAAGGGCCTCTAGCGCAACTCCCTGCTCAGAACAGGGCTATCTCAGAATCACACTAAGTTGTCTCCTGTCCTTCTTTTGACTGCCTTCCTGGGGAAACCATATCTCCTTATATCCAGCCTGAAATTTCCACTCTGTTATGCCCCTTGTCCTCCTGCTAAGTATCACCATCTCCATCTTCTTCATGAACTCTGTGTATGTACCAGAGGGTGTTGCCTCGTCCCCTGGGTGCAACTCTCCAGATTAACAGAGTCCCATTCCATCAGCCTCTCCTTTGTTGTTCTTTTCGTTGTTGTTACTGTTTTTTGCGCTGAACATTTTTGAGAATTCTGCTCCCTCACAAACAGGGCTGGAAATGACCCAAGTGCTCACAAGTCGTTAAGGAAACTGATGAACAAACAGACAGATGAATAGTGAGACACGTCTTTCCACCTAGTTTGCAGGTTAAAAAAAAAAAAAAAAAGAAAAGAAAAAGAAAAAAAAAAGGGATAAAATAGATCTTCTCCAGCTAACAATGAAAAGCCATTCAATATGGATGAATCAGGTTAGATCTGAAGCCTCTAAAGATTCTGGGCAGTGCTTAACCAGCGCTGTGCAGAGAGAAATAAAGCAAAGCAGCATGTCAAAATGCAGCTGCAAGAATATAATCTGCTCAACCCTGAAGTAGTGATTTTGATAAAAAGTCCAGCCAAAATAGTTTTCGTGGAAGCTGACTTTAGCCCAGTGAGTCTAATCACCTCTACAGCCAGTAGTGGAAAAGCAGGATCTTGTAGTGCTCCTGCATGCTCTGCTCCTCTGTCCTGGCTAAAGAGACAGTCTGGAAACACAGGGTGGAGTGGGCTAAGTCAACCTTTATGAGTGCCCTACAGAAACACAGACATGATGTTAGGTAAGCAGCATCCACTAATGGCAGCTTTTCCTGGCAGCCCACTGGGCTGAAAATCATCTGCAGCAGAAACTCTATCTTCAGCAGAGCCACTTCCTTTCATAAGTGTGGAGTTAGATGCCTGCAGCCGCTTTAGTTCATTTCCCATCTCAAACACAGGCAAGGTGATTGTGGGTAGGAGAAGCTGTATTGCAGGCATCTCTTCCCACATGCAGCTATTCAGAGGAGACTGTGGAGAGAGTGCAGGCACCATATTGAAATGGTTAAGAGAGCCAAGGGAGCTAAAAGCAGATTGCCCAAGCCTGCTATACCACAAGCCAGGCAAATACATAAGCAAATGAGTAGTGTCCAGGCAGCAACTGAGAAATCCCTGGCTCCTTTTCAGACATACTCTTTTTCATGATGTGACTACTCCATATACAAGCCCTGACAGCACAGGCAAAGTAACTTGATGTCAAGTAAAAACTAAATGGACTTGCAGCAGCATCAGCAGCAGATCTTTCATCAGTGTTAGCATACAATGCCTACTGTAATGAGGTCAGACATGCCTTGGCTTTGCTACAGCACTATTGACTGGTCTTCTATTTTAATTAAATAAATGCAATACACAGAGAGAATTAGTTTCCTGTAAAACCTTGAACAAACATGAAAAAATCCCTCTGCCCTAACCACAAAAATCAGTGATAAACTGGCAGTTCCTTTCTGATAAAACAGTGTGCAAAGAGTGCACACTCAGTATTTATTTAACAGCAGAGGATTTCACATGCCAGCTTTAGCTTAATGACAGTAATAGAGTAGGCACATTTTCCTCACAGGCTTTGATATGTAGCTCTCCTTTTCTAGCTGTGTTTGGAAGATTTGTGCGTATTTGTAAGTAGGTAGGCAAGCAGGTGCATAAGTAAAGAGATACTAAGCAAAAGAGGATAGACAAAGGATTTCCATGTTTTACATTTGAAAGAAATATTAGACATCACACATTTAGACACACCATTCACATCCATAGGAGCATGAATGGAGCACAGCAGAGTTGATTTAGATGCTGTTTTGCTTTCCTTTCTAATGTGCCACCTACAGTTGCTTACATACCAAACACTGTACCTAAAACATACTTAAAACACTCTTTTTCCTTATACTTATTTTCTTGTCTAGTGCTCCTTGAGGGTTTTTGCACAGCAGCATTTGTGCAGCATCTGTCAGCTGAATCAGTCCACAGCCATGGAGGTCTTTGCTGGTTCACTTACACACGCTGCTCTTCCTGAGTTGCTTGGTTGTGTGACGTCAGCTCCCTGGAGGCTAGCAATGTCATTATCACTACCAGACAAAGACAGTTAGGTAATTTTGTCTGATGGGAGTGCAGATATTGACCTGCACTAATGTATTCTTATTTCCCAGAGAGAGATGCTGATTGTAGCAATGTGACATAGCAGGGTTTGCTAATATTAATCTAAAGGCTGTGTTCTTTATAGCAGAGAAAAGCTTTTACATTCACATTCAATTTCATCACTTGACATGTCTCTACTCTTCTTGCTAGATTCAAGACTCTTTGGCTTTTCAGACACAAGCACAAGGTCTGAATCTGTGTGTGCCTGTGAAATATTTTTGGCAGCCTCTAATTTGCACATTTTCTGACCCTGAAGAGAAAATTACCAAGACTATTCAGTAGGCTTTCTTTCTTCAGGACAGTCCAAGAAGAAATTCCTCTAGGGAAAGGAGACTAATGGCAGTGATCACATCTGATGTGCCTTGTGACCACACACTATACAATCTTGCTGTGTTTTTTCATTGCTAACCACTAGCTGTGCTTTTGGAATGAAAAGTCTTTGCCTTAAAGAGATTACAATTTGCACATTTTATTGCAATTTCCTTGAAAAGCAGATATGTGCTGTCCAGATCATAAGCATTACGTAAACAGATTGTGAAAACATGCAAGTTCAATAGTCCTGGAACTTTCTGTAATTATTATAGCAAATGCATTTACATGTCAGAAGTACAACTCCTTATGAATATGCAACTAAATTGTTGTCAGTATAAAACTGGTTAATAAATACTGTAGTGTAACTGTTTAATGATGCAGACTGGGATTTTGTGCAATATCCTAAAATCTAAACTTTGGTATGTAGATGCAAATCACTACAAGCACACTGCAATAAATCTGATTTATGTTGAAGTCAGAATCATATAACGCTCCCTCCAGATGTTAAGAAAGCAAAACTAGCCAGCCCTGAAAAGGCAATCAGGCTTCACTGAGTCATGTATCTTAGACTGTGCTATCATCCTCTACTAGCTACGTTAGAAAAATAACCATGGAGACTGCTCAGCTGAGAAATCCAGACAAGCAGCCATTGGCATCAGTGGAAAACACAAGTTTCCAAACACCGATAAACTTGTTATGATTCCATGACAGCCTTCCATAGCAAAACCTTTTAGTTGTAAAGTCATATTCTCCATTTGTAGTGGAAGGCCTTAAAAAAGCTGAGGTCTTTTTTTGAAGAAAGTTCAAACCATTTTATGCCTATTTCAGCCAATGCTAGGCTATATTAGCATACAGAGAATGTTGTCTGACAGTAAGCATTGCAGGCAGGAGGCAATTAGAAAGTGTGTGTAAATAGCGTACTGCCTCAAGTCATCAAGCTCTATTTCTTTTACTGAAATTCTGCTCAATGAAAGGTACATGCAAAGTACATTTTCAAAGGAAAGGATGCTGTCTTTGTTTTCCTCCATCTAGAAAACTGCAGAAATAAACCTGTAGATCAGTGGATGAGCTAATACAGGAAGCTCAACCTCAAATGTCTTTTCAATCCAGGCAATAAAAGATCATGAAGTCATGTTCACCTGTGGCTTCATTTGAGCCTGTCTTCCTGTAGAAGACAATGAATTTGCAATCGCTATCTTAAAAAAAAAAAGGTAGCAGGACAGCCACAACCTTGCTGCATAAGCGCAGTTCCCCATTGCTGCATTGCTTCTACAGCACAGCCCCATCTCATTTCTGTGCACATAATAAATAAATAGAAAGGTATAACTTCTTCATTGTTCTTCTCAAGGAATCTGAGAATTCTCTATATCGAGATGCTTTCTTCAACTTAACGAAAAGGACATTTTATTTAACAAAGATAAATTTCTTTATTTCTTTTTAATCTGATAATGCTTATTGGAACAACACATACACAGTTTATAGTAGATTCCTATCTCCAAATCGGTGTATACGCATATCAAATAGACTGCTGTGTTCAATAGTCAAACCTATGATCAAAGCATTACTCCAGTTTTGAAAGAGGTTTGTTGTGTATTTTTTTTCCTGGGATTTACATTCATGAAGATTTCGTATCTGCATACTTTGCAAACCCAGTTTCCTAAGCAAAAATTGTCCCATTGAACACTAATGTAAAGTTTAATACAGCATTTCACACTACTATATTCCTCACCCTTCCTTTACATTCTCCCAGCTATAACAACATTGTATTTAACGACCAACAATGGTGACTGTGTAGCCATTATGCCAAAAGCACTGAATCTTCCGTCCATTTATCAGCTTCATGCAGGTTTAACTTGACATTTGAAATGAGAAAAGGTTTCACCAAGTGTTTGTTGCTTTTTTTTCCTTCGCAGTTAATAGAGAAGCGATAATGAATGATTATGTAGCTGAGCCTCTGTAGCATCTTACAATTGATTCTCTATTACACTGGAAAAATAAGAGGATAATGTCAACAGCATTTACAGAGTTGGCAGTAAAATACTTGGCACTTCATCCCACTTGGGCTTCATTTGATAGAATTTACTAAAATGGCCTTGTTTAGAGCATGAGCTGGTAGAATGATCTGGTTCAATTAAAACAAATTCACGCTCTTTTCCTTGGTTTTTAATATGGTTAAATACAATCATGTTACTCCTTTTCTGTTGCTGCCATATTTTCGGAAAATCCACAGGATAATATGACCAAAAGAAAAATGCAGAAATGTAATATGCACTGAAACTAGGTATCCTATCCAAGTAACATAACTGATTGGAGAAAATTGTCATTGAGCAGAAAGAAAACCGTTTCTCTGCAGTGAAATTGGTAGGCCTTTCTATCCAAGTTTTTCTTTGAGTAGAGTGATAAAAGTTGCATCAGTATGTCACTGTTTCTCTGGAGATAATTTTTCAATTATTTTCAACCTAAGATTCACAAGCATTCATACTCACACAATAAACACTTGTAGTAAACTATTCATGTAGAATTGCAGTATCCCAAACTATAGTTTTTTACTCCGGTTAACCTTTGTTAATCATGCAACAAAAAAGTGGAGCTAGTGTTAACTTTCACTTTTGAAGTCTATGCATGGCAATGCTTCCCTGAAGACTGCCACCAAAATCTGTAGTTTGGGAGTTGCAAAACCTCTGACCATGCTCCGTTGCTGTGGCAGAGCTTTTTGTGGCAAGTTGCTTGGAGTTACCTAAATCCACTACCTCTCAGCACCTTTCAAATCCATAGAATCCGGCTGAGAACAACAGTTTGAGGTGTACACACTTAACTGAAGGTAGCTGTGTGATAGAGGGATTCACCATAGCAATTATGCAGGGCTGGCACCATGCATGAGGAAGTGGGGTTACAGTTACATTATCCCTTTGCAGCTTGAATCTTACTGTCCAGGTGCTGGCAGGTTGTGAAACAAGAGTTTTCCAAAACCAACATGTCCAAGGTTACTGCTGGAACTGCTGGAGCCATAAAGACCAGCCCCTTTGTGCAGCTTTTTAATACAGGCACAGGACTTGATGGGCATTGCTAACTACTATGTGAGCTTTCCTTTAGGGCTGTCTGAAAGCTTCTTCCATGGGAACGACCAGGCTTTTCATGGTGTATGCTGTGCCCTGTAGGGTGTGCTACAAGGGGACAGCAAGGTTCTCTGGCTACACAAGACAGTCAGTAAGAAGGCAGGGTGGCAAAATAAACAGGGACAGCAGATTTAACCTGTGAAAAGGTTGGGAAACACGTTCCTTGTCTTGCAGTTCTTGGAGTAGCTGAGTGGCCCAAGTGCAGGCAGAGTGGAGGCCGAATTTGCCAACCCATAAGTACACTGGTTGTTCTTCAGCAAGGGAAATGTGACTCCATTCTGCTGTGGATATGTGCTTTGCTTCCTGCCACATCAAATGCTAATATTTATTTTATTGGCACTGTAATTCACAATGTGGAGAGAAGAGCTATGGCTGTGTTAACATGCAGAGTGTAGAGCTCCTAAGTGTCTCAGGGCTTTAATGTGCACCTTCTGGAGGTATATGAGCAGTCCCTTCACAATGGCAAATTAGTGCCAATGCAGTTATCCATCTCTGTTGCTCTTGGTTCCCTGCTCATGATTGCAGCATTCACACAACACTTACTGGGCCAGCTTTACTCACTGATATCCTCTGCACAACCTACAGCTGCTTTTCCTGCACTGCCTTCCCCAGCTGTCCCCTTTACCACACAATTCTGTGATTCTGTATAGCTCTTCACCATGTTAATGCTCTGATTATTATGCTCTGATTTTCGAAGTTTTAGAAAGTATCACAACCAGAATCAACTTCTGTACTCATTCCCAGAACTCCATGTCTTTCTCGTACTGAGATCCCCAGGCCTGGATGCAGTACTCTAGATGAGGCTCACAAGAGCTGAGTAGAGGGGTCCAATCACCTCCCTTACCTTGTTGGCCACTTCTTTTTAATGCAGCTGAGAACACAGTTGGCTTTCCAGGATGCAAGCGCACACTGCTGGCTTGCATCCAGCTTATCGTCCACCAGGACTCCCAAGTCCTTCTGTGCAGGGCTGCTCTTAAGGAGTTCTTAGCCCAGTCTGCATAAACACCTCGGATTGCCCTGGCCCAAGAGCAACACCTTGCACTTGGACTGGTTGAACCTCATTTGGTTCACATGGGCCACTTCTCCAGCCTGTCCAGGTCCCTCTGGACAGCTTCCCTTCCCTTCCCTTCCCTTCCCTTCCCTTCCCTTCCCTTCCCTTCCCTTCCCTTCCCTTCCCTTCCCTTCCCTTCCCTTCCCTTCCCTTCCCTTCCCTTCCCTTCCCTTCCCTTCCCTTCCCTTCCCTTCCCTTCCCTTCCCTTCCCTTCCCTTCCCTTCCCTTCCCTTCCCTTCCCTTCCCTTCCCTTCCCTTCCCTTCCCTTCCCTTCCCTTCCCTCCAGAGTATCGACTGCACCTCTCAGCTTGGTGTCATCTGCAAACTTGCCAAGGGTGCACTCGATGCCATCGTCTGTGTTGATGATGAAGATGCTGAAGAGCACTGGTCCCAAGACTGACCCCTGAGTGACACTGCTTGTGACTGGCCTCCACCCTGACACAGAACCACTGATCACAATCCCTTGATTGCCAACCAGTTCTTTATCTACCAATCAGTCCATCATTCAAATCCATAGCTCTCCAATTTAGAGAGAAGGATGTGGTGAGGGACCATGTCAAAAGCTTGGCAGAAGTCCAGATAGATGATCTTCCCCTGTCCACCGATGCTGTCACTCCATCTTTATCATTGACTGATGTAATGTCCTTTCACATCCATTTATTTTTGTCTTCTGTATTTCTCCATTAACTTTTACTGTTGTTAAAATAACAAGAAATAAGCAGTCTGGTTTGTATTTGGTTCTTAAGCAAGATCTTCCCTTCTTACATATAAAGGCTGTTGTTTTAAAAGGGAAAATGCATGAAAATAAGCATGGACAGCAGGTCAATGGAAGTGATTCTCCCCCTCTATTTCTCTCTCATGATATCGCACTGGGAGCACAGCATTTGGGTCCATGGCCCCCAGCATAAGAAAGACATGGACCTGTTGGAGTTTGTCTGGAGGAGGGCCATGAGGATGAGCAGAGGGCTGGAGAAATATTGCTACTGAATCACTAACGAATTCAAAGGCAAGAGGTCAGGTAACTTCACTGTTTTTAATAAATATTTCCATTTGATGCTTAAATGTCATGTTATTTGTGCTCAATTTTGACATGAAGGTCACATTGCTTTTCCTACAAATAATAAACCTATATATTGGGAAAGTCAACACTCACTGAATAAATCAACCACAATATATACAACTGTGTAAAGGTTTGACCAGCTCTAATTTAGACACATGAAGCTTTCAGTTAAGGAATCTGATTTTCTATTATTGTGTTGGCTTTTGTAAATTATGAGATTTTCAACTGAAGTTATAAATGGGCTATGAAAGATTTTCTGTTTCATAGGAAACTCGTATTTTCAAGATTATTATATATTTTCAAGAGTATTATAACCTACGAGAAAGAGTGCAAAAAATTCAAATTGTCTTTAAAACATCATTTATTCTTTTTCCCTGGTTTATGATTAATCACAATACTTTATCTAACAACTGATTTTTCTATAGTTGTAGCAATATAATCTTGTCTGTATATAATGTTGACGCTATTTTAAGGAGCACACTGAAATTCTTTCCAACTTCATTTTTTTTCTGTGGTTCTGTATATTTTTATAATTCAAAAGCTATTTTATAATGAAAAACAAATCACAGATCTAGAAAGGGAATATTTTGAAGGTATGAAATGCTTTTTACGTAAAACTCTCCTCTTTCTGCCCCACTGTGTTTACCAAGATTCACAAAGATAACGTTAGGAACACATATACTTTTAGCCATAACACTTGTAGTTTATCCCAGCATAATTAATCTGACAAACTGGAATAATTTCCTCTTCCTCCAGTTCAGGAACTGTAACTCTTTATAAAGTTTGTGCTATCTTTTCACATTCATGCTCTTAGCAGATCTTCCTACCCTGAGCATATAAGGTTACATATGAGCAACCACCAACACTAAAGAGTAAATACTCATTTCAGGAATCTGTATTTACTGACTTCATTAGAAGCAAATGCATTTCATACAAAATATCAGCTTCATATTCTGTATGCAGTTTGATTTAAAGGTAACTCCCATAGGATTTACCTCACTAGAACAGAGGCTAGCTAAGAGACATAGTATGATAAATTACAGTCTGAGAAAGTACCAAAAACTAGCAAACCAGATTTATAAAAAGATATTGTTAAGCACTCTGCTAAAAAGCAAGAACTGACACAATCAGTGATGGGGAAACTTCAAAAACTGGAAGCTTATTCTAATCCAAAGATCAACTGAGTGTGTCATTTAAATGATTTTGTAAATATCTCTTTCCAGTTTTCTTGTGAAATTGCCGCATTTCTGCAAAATAGAGATTTGGTATTTCCAAACACCATTTTCTTAGCACTGGGATTAATTTGGTTCCTGTTTGGATGAAAGTTCATCTCAGTGTTTATCTTATTCAAAATGCTTCACTCATATCCTGATAAACAAATTAAAATGATTGTTCATGAAACAAATCTCTGCTGCAAGGAAAAAATAATAAAAAAGAGAGATGCTGCTCAGCATTTGCAGAATCTCTAGGCTTATAATTTATCTGAGTGACAGAGAGAGTGAGCTAAAGATTAGCAAATTCGTGACAGTTTCAAAGGAAATCTGAATATATTTCAGAGTATGGTTGATGTGTACATTGCTGATGAGGACACCTCAGGTCAAAATGATCTACAATGCATACCTGTTCTGCTGAGAAATATTAGATAGAAGAGCAGGAAAGAAATTCTGTTTCTGAAGAGATTCGACTAAAGTGTCCCATAAAATTACAAAAAAAACCAAAAAACTTATATTGAAGATTAAGTGATAAACTCACATTGCCTTTCAATTTCTAGTGCATATAAGCTTGCAATCGGTTTAATGGAAGGATATTCTGGCAGGCATGGAATTATGCCAGAATGTGGTCAGTGACATTATGTGAAATTTTCATGCTGAAACTGTGCATTGTATTTTGTTGTTGTTGTTGTTGTTGCTGTTTTAATCAGAATTAAACCAAACTGAAATTACCCTACACTTGGATCTCCAGTCCTCCGTTGCAATGCCATGCTGATGCAGAGATTTACAAATAAGTCAGTCTGGAATGCCACAATACTAAGTGAAGCCTTGGGACTCTATAAAGCAACTAACAGAGCTCTGCTACCAAAGTTGAAGTAAAGGGAAAAGCTGCTTCTTGTTCAATTAGGGTTCAGTGAGCAGAAGTCTAAAGCCTTTCCAAGGTATTACGTTTCACAAAGCTATGCTCCTCCTCATTAGACTTAGTAACCAGAGAAACTGAAAATTCTAATCTCAAACTAGATGGAAGCATTCCTTGTTCCCCTCCTATCACCTAAACTTTGAGGTATCTAAGCTAAGATTTCTTTAACTCCTCTATGCCTTCTGCATACATGTATTGTGTATATGCCAATGACTTCCAGAATGCACCCTACACCTGCTGAAGGGTGCAGGTATTCACATACATCCAAAGTCGTGGTGATCTCTTTCTCTGCAGTAGCAGGCAGTAGAAGTGGGTGTTTTCAGTGGCAGAACATCTGGATACTCAGCTCTAAATTCTGCTGACTCTGCAAGTTGAGCAGAGCCCTGAGCCAAGAGTCCAGCATAACGATGATGGGACCTGGCAAGAAAAACTGGGGCAATCTTCCTTACAGAAGAGAATGTCCAGTACCAGTTTTCAATGACTGCTTTTTTTTGTAGGGAACCTTGGCCAGTGATTCTCAATTTACCACAGTGTAAGCAGTTGATGGTATAAAAACTGTCATTGCAACAGGAGCTGACATTATAAACGTGCTTTTCAAGTTGAACACCCTAACTTCAGCACCCCAAACCATTTTCTCACCTATTCTTTCTCTACGGCATTTATTTGAACAGTATGGCTTAGTTTTACTGTAGCTTAAAGTCTGGCCTTGCCCAAGCTTCTTGCAGGCTGATGCTCAGGGCAGTGTCTAGCACTGTCTGAATGATTGGGCATTTAACCAGGCTAATACAAGGAGGCTACTACCAGGTACAGTTCTGACAGTGATCTTTGTTTGGGTCTTTAAAAGAAAGGTTGGTTAAATCTATTCTCTTGGGAAAAAAAAAAAAATCTTGGCTGTGGATTCAGAGTTAATAGAAAAGACCTGAAGGCCTGAATTCTGAGGCCTGAACCGTAAGGATGATCAGTATTTCAGAAATTCCCCTTAAAACTTTGATGAGTTAATTTTAGAAACCCACAACCTGTTTCAAAGCAAACAGAAGTACATGATTCTCCCTGAAGGTTGGAGAGACTCCTCCATCAAAGCAGAGGATCCTTTTAAGACAATGGTAGAGCCAACACCTGAAATTTAAGCAGTACTCTAACTCACCTGTAGACATCTGTGTCATCTAGTGTATTTCTTTCAGGATTTCTGCTTAAGGAAATGAAATAGAGGGCTTATATTCCTTAAGCGTTTTGCAAATTGCACTAGGCACATCTTTCAACACCAAAAACACCTTTTTCACTCTGATCATGCATCTATGACAGACGATTATAATTTGCTTGATATCCAGACCCAGTGAAATAGCTCAAAGTCTGAAATAGATTACAATAAGTCCCTGTTAGATTCACTAAGCAAGATACACCAGTGTTTGCTATTTTAATTGTGCTGAACACATAAAGTGATCACTTCAGTCAGATAAAAAAAAAAAAAAAGCAAGAAAAAAAAAGGCATAAGAGTCATTATAGAAATAAACATAGCATCTGGTAATGATGACTTTATGCTGTGCCTTTATACCATCCTGCCTAGGACTTTCTTTCCAGAAATCTTTGTTCAGCTGTTGTATCCACCTACTAGCAGTTACTTTAATTCAAAGAAGCCTTCAGGGTTTTGAGACTGCCCTATTTTTCTCTTTAAACACAACAGATTCCTGAGAGAAGGCCTAAGGCATCCCAAGGGGTGCAAATGATATAAATTCATTGCAGCAGCTTGCAGTATATGGTCAACATGCTATTCTCTCAGGCTACCTAGAGTTTGAACTGATGGATGCTTCATGCCATAAGAGGTAAAGATGTATCCCCTAGAAGATGTAACACTTACGTATGTTAGTTCGAAATGTCCTGTCCATGAATGTTTGTGTCAATAAAGCAGTCTCTGAAAAATCTACACAAAGTGAACTTCAAGAAGATGGGAGCAGAACCAGATGAATGCTGAAACGAAGACAACCAGTAATATCCTATACTTCTTTTCCCACAACAAAACTTTTTTTTTCAGTTGAAAGGGGAGATTTATCCTAGGAGTGAAAATACAGAGCAACATGCTTCTGACTTTTTAGTATCTACACCAGCTCTGAATTTCTGTGTTTTACACAGCTGGGCTCTAACAGAGTTTTGAGTTTGGCTGGTTAAGAGTCTTTTATTGTTGCTGGTAGTTTGTTCATATGGTTGTCTTAATGACAAGTTTTTCTGTCTCACGTGGTTTTGCTATTTCAATAATTTCTCTCCTTTACCAGCTTGCAGATTCATCAGAGCAGTACTTATGTTAAAAAAAAATAAAAAAAAATCAGAGCACTAGTTTACCTGCTCAACTGGCAAGGATTTCAGTGGAAGAATAAAGTTAGCACAGGTATCTGACGGCTGAATAATGTGCACTTATTCATCTGTGTACTTAATTAGCTTCTTTGCTCATGATTACAAAGATCAGTACCCAGGAAGACAGGAGCTTTTAGGTCTCAGCAGGTTAACTCCACACCGGAGGATTAGACAGGACCCAAACTGTGATGCTTAGTGCTCTTGTTTCCAGGACAGTGATGGCATCCAGGGCTCACCTCTTGTGCTCTGCAGTGAGGTAGAACTTTCACAGGACTGAAAGCTCTCTGCTAATCCCCAAAAAGAGTCATTCTAGATGGATTTGGGCAGATTGTTGATTATTTTTTTTTTAATAAACATGAATATGTAATAAATTATAAATTCTTTCCTCCTCCTGTGTTATCAGTGACGAATATATTGCTTTGTCATACAAGTGCCACAAAGGCTAATCCTCCACACTTGCAAAATCTTCTTATTCTAACTGCTGTGGCCCTGCTGAAGCCAGGGCTTATGTCTCTAAAAATAGGAGCAGGATTACTTAGGTTGCAGTCCACTGAAGTAGTTTAAAAGGTTTTCAGACATGGAGTGAGAAGAGAAAAAAAAACATGATATTCTAAGAGCCGAAAATTACCATTTTAATCAACTTTAATTAAAGGCTTCACACATTCTCAGTCCAAACACTTCCACTATGAATGAATGCCTACTCCCTTATGAAAATGAAATTCCCAATAAGGCACATATTGAATTCCTTACCTCACGCATTTCATATCTGCCTCTTAACCTCTTGGCTTTAGTCAATTTATTTCAACCTTACAGCAGCTCAGTAGGGACTTTAAGAAGGATTTAGGCACTTGCAGCTATACTTGTAATCCTGGCAATGCCTACTCAACCGTGGCCTAACCCAGGGACTTTTGGGAAAAATTAGGCCATTGTGAGCTTAAGTGCAGCTAAGGCAAAAGTTTCACCTTACTCCTGGGCAGGCAGGAATCTGGAACTGAGCTGAATTTAGAGGGCAAATAATAAATAACAAACAGAAGTGAGACCAAAGGTTCAACAGAAGGTATTTAGACATGAAAACAGAGCAACAAAGCCTAGATCATATTTTCTAGCATTTGGAAATATTTTAGAGGTTAAGAGATATTGCTGAGTATAGCCCAACTTTGAGAAATGAAGAAGGAAGACAACAAAACTGTGCAGGTCCAAAACATTGTTGGTCTTGGCAGGTCTGAAGCTCATGTCAAACCTCTGTAGGTTCAGAAACTATGACTTTCTATGAAACCCATGCTGGAAAGTTTGGTTGGAGTATTCCTAAAGTAATTTAATGGGAATCAGCTCCTTCCAAAACATGGTGGAAAACACTTTATTGCGCAGAACAGATGTTCCTTTGTCTATTATTGTCAGACTGCGAGATTTTCAACTGGGAAGCAGGACCTGTGGCTCTATTAAATTTTCTTCTGTTTTGTTTCTATACCATCAAATTCTAACCCCTTATGCCACAGTATAGGTCATGCCATCTGAAAAAAAAAAAACAACCAATGTGAAATAATGTGACTTATTTTTAATGTTTGGTAATAGATTCAGGTCTCTTGAGGGCCTTAAGTTGGAGGTTTAGAAGCAGGAATAAGCAGTCTTCAGTCTTCTTTTCTCGTTCCCTTGGTCAAATATCACTGTAGACTTTACCTAAGAGAAGATTTTGGTGGCAGGCTATATTGGATAGAAATACCTAAATTGACTGAAGAGTTGCAAGTAGGCTTATTCAGGAGATTTTTTTCCTGAGTAAAGAGTAAAGGCATGTGCTCTAACCATATCCTGGACATTTACTGTTCTTTCTAAATGGACCTTGTCAACTGGAATAGTTGCTAAACCTAATCTCCCTTTGATGGTTCTCTCCTGCTGGATGGACTTTGGCCCTTCCATAGCCAACGTTTCCAAATTCCTCTCGACTGTGTTGTCTTTCTTCTACGTTTGCATAATTTGATTCCCACCATAACTGACAGAGGAATATGGGAGGTCTCAGTCACAGTGAAGACTGACTGGAAAATGTAACTCATGGCTTGGCAACCAGGCAGGAATTCTCAACTGGGAGTCCAGTAGACATCAAGATATAAATAGTCTCATGCTCTTGTCCAGGTCAGGTTCTCTTTGGGAATCCTATACTTGAACAACAAAGAAGTGCGTGGCTTGGTTTCTAAACTTTCTTTTCCTGGTAACTACCAAGAACATTGCCTATGTAGTAAAATCATATATAATCTACTAGAGATGAAGCTAACTTATTTACAGTAGTGATACAAGGTGCTACTATAAAAAGAAAATGTTAAGTACAATTGGAAAATTTCTTCTTATTTTTCATTTTGTCCATAAACTTAGTATAGATTGTAGATCTTACTGTTTGGAGTTTTGTCTATTACTGAGTAGAAGAGATGTGCTTCATCTGTTTCCCATTTCAGATATCTCTTCCTGCCTTCACAAAGCAGATTATGTTGGTTTGACTAAATGCGAAAATTCTCAGCTAATAATATTTACTACATGTTTTGTGATTACAGGAAACACCTTAGGTCTTGTTGCACCTCCCTCTCCATTCGGTCTTTCTTTCGTTTTTATCATTTAATATTGTTCCCAGTTGTATCAGCCAAGCTAAATCTTCTGATATCTGTTGATGTCATGGTAATTTATGACCTTGTAAAATGACAAATTACAGATTCACATGCAATGACTGGGTGCCTACAGTTTAAGCTTCCAAGGTTTTTAACATCAAAAATTTCTGACAAAAATATGATAGCAGATCCTTGTTTTCTTCCTGACAAACCTCCTAAATGGGGCTTGTTGTTCTTTAAATATTTTGCACTGACTTCTAGAGACAGTACTTAAGATACTTGATACAGAAATCACCCCTCATATCTACTAAACTTTTTTTTTTTTCTCTAATAGCTTCCTATTTCAATTACTTACTTTTTTCACATCAACAAGCTGCATTGTTGATACTGTTCTGACAGTGGTACTAAGCAACTGTACATCACATAAACAGTAACTCGATTTCAGGTGCATACAGAAAGGTATATAAACAAACATACACAAATAAATTCACTTCTAGTGACTCATAAACTGTTTACAGAGGTTATGGACCTGCCATTGAATCCCTTCAGGTGGCCTTTTGCAGTTCGTACATTTGATTGTAGAATTAGTGTCTTCTTTTAATTAAATGATCGTTAATTCTAGAATGGTGATTATCCCTCTAGGCAAGAGTGTTTGGCAGATATGGACTCTGACATGAGACACTCCATCAAATTCCCGAGTGACATAAATAAAAATAAAAATAAAAATAAAAATAAAAATAAAAATAAAAATAAAGAAAGACATTTTCTGGAGGATTTCCTGGCTTTTCTAATTAGATTGCAAACTCTTTGGGAAAGACATTGCTTCTGAGAGTTGTAAGTATGCACTTATTTACAAGGCCAAAATTCCATTAGATTCTCCAGGTACTGCTGTAATACAGACAGTAATTTTTAATGCATACAAAGATCCAGAACTTGTAAAATTATATAGAATTCTCAGTGCTTGCAAGCTATTGGAAAAGGAGTGAAAAATGAATGTTCTAACAAATTCTTCAGCTGTTTCTGATTATTATTATTATTATTCTTCACTCCTAAGAACTTAGTACTATGCTAAATACTATGTGGCTTTTTGCCTCTCAAACTACTGTCAAGAATGGCAAAAATAATACTTCTGAATACTTAAAATGTCTTTCATCCCACCCCAAATGACTGGTTAAAATGGATTCTTTCACCAGTGTTTCATCTGTTTGAGACATCTCAGGCTACATGCTGGGATAAAGAGTTCTTTCTTGGATTCTCAGACGATAGAATGTCTTATGTTCTCCATCTATTCAGCATATTCCCCATAATGGTTAATTCAACATCCACCTATAAATTCTCTTTATTTTTTTAACACACTGCCACTCTGCTGAGAAGTGTCCATCTGGTCAATACGGTCAATCTACAGTCTGATTCAAAATCTCCACATGCCAAAAATCATATTATACTCTTTTTTCAGGAAACATGATCTAATTATGGAATTGGAAGGGATGCTAGGGGCAATGTAATTCGTCACACAATCCAAAAGGAACATTAATTTGTTTTATGGTACTCTAAATAGATGTTATTCCAGCAAGTTCTAAGAGATCTCCAATGATGGAGCAGCTACAATCTTGCCAAGAAATCTCTCCTGCTGTTTTAGTGGATACTAATGAAAAAATGTAAAGCAAAACTCTGAGACTGATGATTTCTAAGAGAATGATTAGGTTGTTAGGCAATCCTATGTATACAAATTCCAGTCCTCTCTGACAGAACGAAAACATGCATGTATTTCACAACAGGTGTGCAGACCCACAGCACAATATAACTGAAAAGAGAGAGGCCAAGCTTGTTTGTTTGAGAGAAATTTAAATGAAATGTTTGCCAGAGTTTTCTTTGAAAAAGCTATTTCTCTGTATTCCCTTAATTATATGATAGGACAAGGGAAATGGCTTAAAACTAAAGGAGGGGAGATTTAGACTAGATGTCAGGGGGAAGTTTTTTAGTAAGAGTGGTGAAGTGCTGAAACAGCCTGCGCAAAGAGGTTGTGGATGCCCCAGCCCTGGAGGTGTTTAAGGCCAGGTTGGGTGGGAACCTGGGTAACTTGGTCTAGTACTTGATCCAGTGGTTGGCAGCCCTGTCTGTGGCATTGGGGCTGGGACTTGATGATCCTTGGGGTCCCTTCCAATCCAATTCTATGATTCTATGATCCTATGGTATGATTCAATGAACTCTCTTCAGAGTGATTTTTATGAGATACAGATAACCCTATGGACAAATACAAGGTATGCAAAGAAAAGACAGGTAGAAAGAAGTTTTGCCTTTATTCACAATATCAAGATATCTATCTGAGCTAAAGATCACATACAATGCACTACCACTGTTGTTTAGGTTTGTCTGAAAGGGATTTGAACTTGAAAGAAGAACAAATTAAGCAAAGCATGAAATCATGCAGAGAAGTAACAATCACAGGTTATGCTTACCATTCTGCAGTGCTTTAACAATAATGCAACATTTACTTGTCAGTTCCATGAACATCACTTTTTCCAGAATAGAAGGACAGATGGGGAAAGTTCTCGCAGTCAAGCACATTACAAGAGACAAGGAAATATAAATTTTCCTCTGAGATTCAACGCATTCTTCATCTACATCTCCTGCCCTTAATATGCCCATGTATTGTAATGTATGTTTGTATGAGCATCAACATACCTTCACTGTCACAATACTGTGTAATAAAAGCTTAAGAGGCTTTGGAGAGCAGTGCAATTTGGCATTTTAAGTTTTATGGTTTGTGTACTGATCTGAAGACTAAGAAGCATATATCAGTAAGGCTGCAAAAATATATCTGAGTGACTTGTGAATATAAACAATTCAAGAACGAATAGTTAGACATAAAAGCTTTTCCTAGTCACATAAAAAATTAATGTATACAGTAAGATATTACTTTTATTTCTTATTCCTTTTCTTTGTTCAGAAATATTTAATTGATTTTCCTCTCTAATTATTTACATTTCATTTGAAATATAAGATGTCTTCGGATCTAAAGTTGTAAAACTGAAGATAGCTTTTGCCCAACTAAGCAGTTTTTTTCATAGTAAGAGCTATCCTCCTTCTCTCAACATTAAGTGAGCTTGACTTTACACTATCCTCTGAAAATAGTAATTGTTTCTAAAACTTATCTAGTATACTGTTCTCGAATTTGAAAAACATATTTAAGATACTTATCCGAGCAGGAGGAGTTTAGCAGAGAATAATAAAAATACAAAATTGATTTGAGAAATATGCTTATAAAGCTGAAGTGTAAGACTGATGAAGAGTGGAGTAGATCCACTCTTAGAAAGAAAAGTACAGTGTTCTTTTATGATAAAAATGTAAATTTGTTAATACTTTTGAGAGCAAGTGTAAATAATAGGACAGTTAGATATAGCAGCTGCTTTTAATAACTGTTTTGTATCTCTTACTCCAGGTACGAAGAACAATAAACTCAGTGAAGAGCAAACTAATTAATTCTGGTGCATTTAATACTTTAGTGTATTTCTTCTTCCCTTTAAATTGTATTTCATTGGCAATAGTTTAGTTTTCAGCAACTCTGTATGGAGCAGATCTTTTTTGCTTTGTGGAAGAAGCAAAGCAAAAAGTAGGATTGCTACCTTGGACTTTAGGAGAGCCTACTTAGAGCTGTCCCGTGGGCAAGGGTGTTAGAACATAAGAGGGAGCTGTTCAGCATTTAAACAGCTCTTCTTCCAAGCTCAGGATCAGTGTGTCCCTATGAGCAAGAAATCAGGAAAAGATGGCAGGAGACCTGTGTGGATGAGCAAGGAGCTCATGCACAAACTCAAAGGGAAGAATAAGGTCCATGAAATGTGGAAAAAGGGTCTGACCACTTGGGAAGAATATAGAAATGCTGTCAGGGCCTGCAGGGATGCGACAAGGAAGGCTGAAGCCCACCTGGAATTGAATCTGGCAAAGATGATAAAGGGTAATAAAAAAGGCTTCTTAAAGTATATTGACAGTAAAAGGGAGAATGTGACTAGGGAGAATGTGGCTCCCCTGCTAAGTGACGGAGGTGTTCTGGTAATGGGGGATGCTGAGAAGGCGGAGATACTGAATGCCTTCTTTGCTTCTGTCTTCAGTGAAAAAGCTCTCCTTCAGGAATCCCAGACCCTCGATTTTAGTGAGAGGGTCTGGGGAATGGAAGACCTCCTTTCAGTCAGGGAAGAGGTGGTCCGAGAGCACCTAGGCAACACCAATGTTCATAAATCCATGGGATCCAATGGGATGCATCCATGGGTGCTGAGGGGGCTGGCAGAGGTGATTGCTGAACCGCTCTCTGTCATCTTTGAGAGATCTTGGAAAATGGGGGAGGTGCCTGAAGACTGGAAGATAGCCAACGTCACTTCGGTCTTCAAAAAGGGCAAGAAGGAAGATCCAGATAATTACAGGCCAGTCAGCCTCACCTCTGTCCCTGGAAAGGTGATGAAACAGCTTGTGCTGGATGCCATCTCCAGACAACTGGAAGAAAAGGAAGTTATCAGGAGTAGTCAGCATGGGTTCAACAGAGGGAGGTCATGCTTGACCAACCTGGTAGCCTTCTACGTTGTTGTCACTGGCTGGGTGGATGGGGGGAAAACAGTGGATGTAGTCTACCTTGACTTCAGCAAGAAATTTCATACCTTCTCCCACGACATCCTTACAACAAAGCTGAGGAAGTGTGGGATGGATGAGTGGACAGTGAGGTGGGTTGAGAACTGGCTGACTGGCAGAGCGCAGAGGGTCGTTGTTGGTGGTCCAGAGTCCGATTGGAGGTCTGTAACCAGTGGTGTTCCTCAGGGGTCCATGCTGGGTCCAGTCTTGTTCAGCATCTTCATCAGTGATCTTGATGAGGGGATAGTGGCCGCCCTCAGCAAGTTTGCAAATGATATGATGTTGGGGGGATTGGCTGACACGCCTGAAGGCTGTGCTGCCATTCAGCAAGACCTGGACAGGCTGGAGAGCTGGGCAGTAAGAAGCCAGATGAGGTTTAACAAAAGCAAGTGTAGAGTCTTGCATCTGGGGAGGAATAATTCCATGCACCAGTACAGGTTGGGGGATGACCTGCTGGAGGGGAGCTCTGCGGAGAGGGACCTGGGTGTCCTGGTGGACGACAGGTCGGCCATGAGCCAGCAGTGTGCCCTTGTGGCCAAGAGGGCCAATGGCATTCTGGGGTGCATTAAAAAGAGCGTGGCCAGCAGGTCGAGGGAGGTGATCCTCCCCCTCTACTCTGCCCTGGTAAGGCCTCATCTGGAGTACTGCGTCCAGTTCTGGGCTCCCCAGTACAAAAAAGACAAGGATCTCTTGGAAAGAGTCCAGTGGAGGGCCACAAAGATGGTGAAGGGCCTGGAGCATTTCTTCTATGAAGAAAGGCTGAGTGAACTGGGTCTGTTCAGCCTTGAGAAAGGAAGACTGAGAGGGGACCTGATCCAGGTCTATAAATATCTAAGGTGTGGACTTCAGAGTGGTGAGGCCAGACCCTTTTCAGCAGTGTGTGGAGACAGGACAAGGGGAAATGGCCAGAAACTGCAGCATTGGAAGTTCCACACAAATGTGTGCAAGAACTTCTTTACACTGAGGGTGATGAAGCACTGGAACAGGCTGCTCAGGGAGGTGGTGGAGTCTTCTTCTCTGGAGACATTCAAGACTCACCTGGACACCTACTTGTGCGACCTGGGAACCTGCTTTGGCAGGGGGTTGGACTCAATGATCTCTGGAGGTCCCTTCCAACCCCTACAATTCTGTGATTCTGTGATTTATGATTTCACTGAAAAAAAATCTTGTTGCTGTTGTTAATTCTAAACCACAGTTTTTATAAATCCTGAACAGTATCAGATTGTTCCAGTGGTCTGATAAAAACTTGAAAGTTTTGGACATTTCAGAAAGAAAAAGAAAAGTTAAAAATTTACATTTTTGGCCAATTTTTGGCCAAAGAATCAACCTATAAAAGTCTCTTCTTAAAACTTAAAAAATAGTTGTTGCTATTAAACTACACTATTTCTTTTCCTGTGCTTATACAGCTACTTCAATCCTTATATGTTTTTAGAAAATATTGCCAAGGTGACAACTCTATTCCCATCATTCCTCTTGAGAACTTATAGAATTCCTTCTTATCACTGACTGAAGCCATGAATACTGATAATAAAGACTGATCAGAATATTTTTAAAGTAACTTATAGAAGATGCTGTTCATATCTTCCCTGTTGCTGCAAACCATCTCCATACAATATTTACCCCCTTGTAATCAAATCTAGTGCCCTACAGTACCTTATGGGGTGACCTAAGCATTGCCAATATCCTTATCTTTTTGAACTGTTCCCTTCCTCACCCTCAGCCTCCAGCCTTGAGCCAGGAATAGACTCCAGGGCTCAGTGTGGTTCAAACAGCTGATGAGTATGCAGTTGTGTAGTGCACTACAGCAGTGTGAGTCAAATCCCTCTCTAGAGGCCGAACTGTATAGCAATGTGTTGCAGTCACTTTGGTAGAGCTGAGTAGACCTTACTGTTAAAAAAATGTTCCACTTATTTTATGCTCAGTTTGGTGTGTAGGTGATTCTTCTTCCCACTATTTCTCTTATCTTTTATTTTCAAGTTCACAACAAGAGATCTTGCTCATCTCTCTCATGTTCTCCAAACCTCAAACTCAATCAGAACACTCAAGGGGAAGCCTGTGCATAAGGCTCTAAGCTTCCAGGATACAAAAATTAAGAAAGACTAGTTGCAACACTTCCACTGGAAAAAAACAACACAATGTTTTGGTTTTGTTTTTGTTTTTTGCAGGAATGTGCAGTTCCATCAATGCTTTTGAATAAGCCAAACGAGACAGCCAAGGAGATCTGCTCCACTCACTCAAGTCTTTGCCTTCCTGCAAGCTTCCCTGGGTTCCCCAACTGAATGCCACGGACTTCAAGGCTCCAGAAATCAACCAGCTTCCCAAATTGCCCAGCTGACCTCTTCCTGCAAGAGTCACACTTTCCACACTTTCAGCTACCCACTCTCCAAGAGGTGTTTGAGTGACAGCAGATTCACTGGGCTCCCAATTCCTCCACTTAACTGCTCCTCCCACAGCTTCTTGCTGCCCCACTTCTTCTTAGTCTTGCTTAGCACACCCAGAAAATTGCACTTAAGGGTACCTAAATTCAATTTTTGGAGAGACCTACTTCCCTTGAAAACGTTAACTAAAATAGAACATTTTTCCTAATTTAAAAAGATCTGAGATGTTTACAATTAGGTTCTATTCCTTTTCCTGACCAGTTATAGTTTTGTCTCTATTGCTAATCTAGAGGGAGGACTGGTTTGGTGATTCATAACAGGAGAATAACACTTAAACGTACATTTTGTCCTCAAAAGGATTAGGATAACCTTTAAATTAAAGTATGAATCACCAAAAGACATATTTCACATTTAATGCATCACACTTCCCTTGTGTGATCACTGGACTGGAGGTGTGTCTTGTGCCCCCATCACCTGGTCTGCATTCAAGCACACTATGATCACAGCAATCATGAGGGATGTGCCAGTCTGGGATTGACCTGCTCTCCCCGAAGCGCAGACAAACTTCTGCAATCACTGCCACCATGGTGGAGGCTGACCACCTTGCTCCAGGCCACCTAAGAGAAGGAGAAGCTGCAGGGGTTCCTTCTGTCTTGAGGCTGTTCCAGTTTGCAAGGCACAATGAAATGTACGCATGAGCAAGGACCAAACAAGGAGCCTTCATCCAGTTCACCAGAGAGAAGGAAATCATGCACCAGCTCTTGTGCTGGCCTGCTCTGCCTCCTCATGTCTGAGGCTCTTGGCTTTAAGCACCTCCAAAGACAGGTGACAGCTGAAAATAAAAGGGTGTGAGGATCACAGATTTACAGGCTGGCCCCTAAAAGTCAGAGTTAGTGGAGGTTTCACTCTCTTGTGGATCTAACCCTGAGGGATCACTGCACAGCACACCTGTTACAGCAGCTGCTGTTGGCTATATCCAGTTTCTAGAAGTCCTTGAAAGCCTCTGTAGTGTTGTGAGAAGTGAGTGATGACATGGGCTCCTTCGGGGAAGTCCCCTCCAGCTGGAAGGCTCTATCATCACCAGGCCTGACTTTGCACAGTGTGACTTGTGCAGTTACACAGCCCTGTACTTAAAAGACCTCTGCAGGGGTATCACATATTACCGGACAGTCTGGGAATGGAGGATCCTTTTTCCTATATTAGGTTCGCACTCAATGCAATCTCCAAATGTGTATGAATGATTATTTTTTTCCACTATACCTTTCCCTGTGGTCTTTCTCCAACACGCAGAAGGCATTCCTGCTGTGCCTTGCTCTTCTGTTGACATAGGTTGCAGTGCTCCTGGGTACATCACAAAACATCAGTTATATATATTTTAAATTATTGCAAATTGAGATAAAATATGATAGATAGGAAAGAACTTAATAAAATTATTTTAGCTTCATTAAGTAATCTGTTCATTGCTATGCATCATATCCTTCCCGATAGCACCAGACAAAGGCTGAGCAGGCATTCTGATTTATAAGGGCATTGCTGTAGTTTTAGCCTACTTGTAGTTTTAGCAGCTGCACCATGTTGCTTAACGAGTTACTTGCGGGAAAAAAAAGCAAGCTTAAATCATGAGTTTTCCACACTTTGAGGCTGTAAGAGCTTCATTCGCTGCAGGATGTAGGGAGAAGATGGGAGAATTTTTCAGTGTCACTCATATATAGATTCAAGTTCTGTCACTTAAGTATTGCTGCACTGCCTTGACGTGGCTTTAAATACTTTGTTTTGGTTTTTTGTCTCTCTGAAAGCCACTAAACAACCAAACTTCCAAAACATTTCCAAAATTCTGCCTTTGCCATATTATACAAAGATAGCATGGCCACAGCAGTTCAAAGTAAGACCAATTCTAGTTATCAAACCCCAGCAAACTAATTGGTAGTTTATGTGATCCTGTTCCCTCTTCAGTAGCCAGAATAATTATTTGCAATAATTCAGCTGCAGGAGGATTGTATCATTCCAGTCAATGCATTCTGGAAAGAACCGAAAAGGAAAGTAAACATTATGAATAAACAGCTAGAATATGAGCAACATCTAAGTTTGGTGCAGTCTGGGGACTGGTAAATTCAGCTGTATTTCTAGAAGGGTCTACATACAAGAATGTACATATAAGATATAAGCACTCTCAGATACTCTACCTGTATCTTGTCCTCAAAAAGTGAACTAAGGCTTCAATTCTTGTGCCCTTAGAAAGGTGTTTAGTAACATGGGAAACACTCTGGGGTGTTCTGCCCAGCTCCAGCACTGCACAGATCTCCTGCAGATCCTGTTGTGACTGTCAGTTCCCTGCAAATAATCCAGGGCATTACAAACAGTACTAAGTGCCAAAGTGCGGGCAGCATAACTGAGCCTAAACAATGATCGTGGTTCTATAGAAAGGGACACCAGAATTAAAAAATTACAATATAAATTAAAGGTTGTCTCATCCACTTTAATTCAGTTCTTCATGTACATACTTGGAGATGTAATCTTAAATTATATTTCACTTTTCTGCTCTCTTTCCTTCTTCTCCATGGTCCAAATTCCTTTGTATGTGCCAAATTCTGCAGTTTCCTCTTCTTCCCTGTCTTTCTCATGCCCAGCAGCAAACTGAACTGTGGTAGGCAGCTGCAATACCTGTATTTACACAGGCAGAAAATTTTCTGGCAGCTCAGTGGATTTCTAGCTTGTTGCTGCAGATGGCATGGGGGAGGAATGGGGCTTGTTCATTAAAGTCTCTGTAGTCTCTACTGAACAAACAGAAATTTTTCTGAAGCCTTCCAGCTTGGCAAAGATCACAGACAGCTGAAAGTATATTCTTCACACAAAGATTCCCTGCTGCATCATAGCTTGTCCTTGCCTCAAGGATAAGAAGCTAATGCTGCTGAAGAAGAAACCTTTCTGACATTGTCTACACAACCTGATTTCCTGCAGATACGTCCCTTTCTCAGACATCTGGGTAGAGAAAAAAAGAAAACAAAACAAAAACAAAAAAAGCAAACAAACATACAAAATCAGCCCATGATAGTTTTGAACATGAGAAGTGACATCTCCAGTTAATACCCTCAGGTGAGTAGCAAAATCTGGAACTTTCTGGATGTATCACACAGGTTTCAACTGTAATGGTTGCCCTAGACAAGCCTTTAAGAGTGCAAGTAAATATTATACAGTAAGAATGACACAACTAAACTTTCCAGTATAGAGATATGCCCCATTTGAATGACTTTCACACCAAGCAACTAGAATATTAAACATTTCTTTCCATATATCTTTGCCACCACATCATCTGTCAGCTCTGACTCTTACATTCAATTACACAGCTCCAGCTCTCATCCATGCCTTCATCCTCTCAGGTCTTATTTACTACCATTATCTTCTTTCTTACTAGATTTTGTCCACAGGTACACTTCTCCATATCTGTTGCTTTAACCGTGTTAGCTCTTTTCCTGCATCACTCCCTTTTGATCAACTATGGCAAATACCTTTTCTGTGTTCAACTGTCAAAGTCCCAGGCAGATTCTTCTACTGTCATTCACTCATTATCAGGACAGCATCAAATCTTCAACCAGCCCAGCTTCCAGTTCCTTAGGTGATAACAGCAGTGAGATCTGTGAGATCCATTATAATGCCTGAGTGTGCCAGGGAACAAGGTGATGGAAAAATAAAGAACACAAGCCAAAAATCTTTTTTAAAAAGAGAGAAGGACTTACCCTTCTTTATGCTTTCACAATATAGTCTGTGTTACTTTCCATTATAGATTATAGTGGAAATAAAGTTGTTTTTTAACTACATGTTTTCTAACAGTGAAAGACAAAGCTATCAGTCAAAGTTTGATCTTTCTCAGATCTAAGACGGTTTTCTAGTATTTATCCTACAGACTGCAGAAATCTGAACAAATATTGCACCTTAAAAATATAGTAATATTTGCTGCCTTTAAGTAATAGCAAGTTTTGCCAGCAAGTGTAAAAAAGTGTTCCAAAGCAGTTTGTGCTTTCAAAATGTATAATACAGTACCTACTGAAAGACCTTTGTCAACCTCTAAAACATATTGTCCAGCTTAGTGCTGCTATGACCCTTGATTTCAAGAACCCATTACAACCTCCTTATGAACCTGGCTAATCTTTCTCTCTGGAGAATCATATGAATAAATTATTATATTCCTCACTTTCATTTTTGCAGTCTTCCTTCTATGGGACATGCTCACTGAAATGCTGAGCTAGGTTCCTAACAAACATAAATGAACATTACTTTATGAGATTCCAAGGTGCAAGGCTAATTCATGCAAGATGAGGATATGGGGCGTGCTTTTAATTTTATTCCATTATAGAAACAGTATATATCAACACTGTATTGCTTAATACTTCATAGACTACAATAATGAGAACTGCATTTCAACCTCATTTGATTACCACAAGATATTATTAGCTATAAATGGTAATTATCTCTGCAAAAGGGAAGATACCTGTGTACAGAGTACATCCAGCTAACACTGGAATCTTTCCTAGGCCTGGATTTTCCCCTCTGAACCAGATGCAATTCCTTTTCAGTGATTTAATTGCTTCCTTTCCATTTAATTATTTTGAGGATTAACTGCAGGCAACTGTGTTCCAATAATAGGCTCATCTACAAAGAACAGGAAGCTTTCCCTGTGGTCAAGGGAATTCACCACTTCCGACTGCAGCTCAGCCATACAGCTATCAGGTTTCTCATTGCCCCTGGGCTTTATGTGTCACCTTGTCTGTTGGGGTGTGAGGAAACGTCATGGGATGAACCACTTGTGCCTGGATTCCCACACAGAGTAGGAAACAACAAAATCCTTCCTCTAACCAGAGGAAAAAACTGTAAAGAATGCAGACTGGAGAAATAAGTTATTAACTATGTATAATTAATACTCATTATATTCCAACTCGACCCTCCTCTGGTGCAGCTCCATGCCGTTCCCTCGGGCACCGTCGCTGTCACACAGAGCAGAGCTCAGCGCTGCCCCTCCGCTCCCACACATGCAGGATGGTGCCATGGCTTCTCATGCACCCATGAGGGAAGTTCATGGGATTTAGGTGGGAGAAAGGGGCCAGGAAGCACAATAGGAACAGCAGAAATATGCAGATAGAAAAAGAGACACTCTAACCTCTTCCCTATTGTATAACATGATGCTCCCTACTTTTTCTGCCAAGAAGGGTACAGTGAAACAGTTCTGTACTTAACAGAAAGGCAAATCATACTGGCTTGGATTGTTTTATCTTTTAGCTCGAGAGATATCTTTAGTCAAAATTCCTTTTTTGCCAGACTAGGTGTACACAGAATATTTTTCTGTCACTCAAATTCTAAGAATGTTTTTGTTTATAAACAGAAGGCTTAGAACTCATTAAGTAATAGACATCAGGTGAAAAATGTTTTGCTTTCTTTCCTTATTTTTTCTTTTTTTTTTCCTCTTAATTGAAATTCCACCAAAGAAATAAGCTCTCCAGTTAGTCTTCATTGGTAGAAAAATACTCAGCTTAAGTTCGGTAGGTCTGGCAGTGAGCCTTTGAAAGTTACCATGTAAATAAATCATATTGGAAGTGATTTTTGCTGTCTCCTTTAATCTCAGATTTAGTTTCTACATTTGCATTTCTACCACTTGTGTTTTGTGAAAGGAGTCTTCTCCTTGTGCTACTGACCAGAGGCACTGCTTATTTGTTAAGATGTGCAGCAGTGGAGGCATGGCGAGTACAGTAGGAATACACAAGGATTAATACTATGATCTTTGTCCAGTCTCAGAGAGGGGAATTCTACCTGCCAGCCCCACCCAATAATTTCTCAGACCCTGACCAGCTCTTTAAGTTTATATCTAAAGATGTGGCTATGGTCACAGTCCGTGATCAGTGGTGGGCCAGATCTGAGGCTGACTCTGTCAGAGATTCTTAGCAAAGCAGCAGAAGGATTTAAGCAGACAGGGAAAGCACCAAGCTAACCATTTCACAAGCACAGGGGTCTGGACTAGCCTAGCAGATATCATCTCTTGGCCAGCCCCCAGACTAAACAGACATACATAGTGAATGCAGGAAGGAATAAGGAGTATTATGACAGGAAATAGAAGAAAAGAGAACTAAGGTCAATCTATACAGGAACAGAAGTGAGATGCTCAGGATCTTTTGATAGGATGGTATAGAGGGCTTGGGGGTAACTGTCGTAACACTGGGAAGTCTACAGTCTGATAATGATATAGAGAAATGCATAGTGTGTTCTGATGTATATTTGACTTGCATGTCTTGTTCTGTAAGTTTCCAGACAGAAAGAAACAAAAGGCCTGATTAATGGGAATTTTGATAACACCTCTCTGAGGATAAGGTTGCAGCACTAGTTTGCACCACATCCACCCAACTATCTCCCCCCACTCATCCCCACTTCAGCAAACAAAGATGCATTACATGGGAGGGCCCAAAGAAGGAAAAACTTTCTGGATAGCGCAGCATAGGGAAAGCCTCAGCTGGACACTGTGCCCAGTAGAGATTTCAAGAACCTGTTTTTTTCCTGTCGTTCTCCCTAATAGGACAGCCTGTAAATCCACTGCAGTCTCAGTGTGAATTTGCTTAAAAAGGCAACACTAGATACTGGTCCCTGACTACATTCTGGACAACACGGATCAAGATTGTTATATGCTGCAGCTGCAGAATGAAGTGGGATTATAATGCCATTTATGAAGGCTTACCTGTAAATCAGAGAAATGTTTCTAAAGTCACTTACTTCTATTCCAGTGTAGCGGGGATAAAATTGTTACCAATTCTGTCTTAACAAATTTTAACTGACATCTTAACATAAACACTGATTTTCATCAGATTACATTTCTTCTGTTCTTCGGTCACCATATTTGGATACTACATAAACAATTCACATAAACTTAAAAAACAATTGATGTTGACAGCCATACTTACACAAAAACACTGCTAAGAATGTAGTCAAGAAGTAGGAGTGATGGGCAACTGCTGCTGCTGCTGAGATGAACTATAATGCACAGTTTCAGTTTTATCTCAGTAGGTAAGCAAAGGCAGAATTTCAAAGGCAAATACAGAAAAACATAAAAAGCAAGCAGCCAGCTTTTCTGAAATGAGGCACTGATATCCAATATTGACTTGATAGATAAGTAAAATTCAGAATTACAGTAATGCATATGAGAAAAAATATATACTCTGATTTTACCTACTATGCTGTGTTCTCCCAGCAGTCTTGGGAATGCAAACCAATTTGAGCCATCCCATTGCTTTAGAGAAGATTAGCAATACTGATTTCATTTCTGAAACACGTATGACTGACTAAATTTTCGTTAAAAACTTCCAGAGACAGAATATGCAGTCATCCCAATCTATGCTTTCCCGTGCTCAAATAGCTTTATAGTTAAAAAAAAAAACATGAATAATAAATAAAAAATAATGAATTTGTACTGAATGAATACATTCCAATCTTTCTTTCTTTAAACATCTTACTTTTTTTCCCCCATTCATGGTGGATACAGAGGAAAGTATTCTTCCCTTTGAAAACAGCAGAATGACTTAATATTATTAACCTTTCCTTCCAGTGTCCTTCTTTGTCTTTGATTTTTGTCCTTTAAATTTTAACTCCTAAGTCAGTTTTCTACAGTGCGCATCTGTCAAGTTATACTTCTGCTTCTATACCATGAGTAAATGATTGTCTCCTCAAAAGAATGTCACACTGTTGATTCAGAAACTATTTGTGATCCTCTATAATTCTAAAAACTTTTTGAAGCACTGCTGCCTAATGCTTCCCATACAGAATTAGTTCCATTATTTTTTCCTGTAGTGTCTTGCCCTTGTCTCCTTGCCTCAGCCCCTCTTCTAGGATAGGTTACATCCTATCTTTCCAGTCTCTTTCTCCAGATTTTTATTTTTGCTGTTATCTTCCACATTTGGGGTCTTTCCTAGTACTGTGTCATATGCAAAACTAATGAGCATTCTGACTATTCTGCCATCTGTTTTGCTAATGAAAACCTTGAACAGAAGCAGATCTAAGGCAGACCCCCCACAGAACCCTGAGTGTAATTAGACTTTATTAACTACCGTGTGGTGTGGTTATCTAATCAGTCTTGTGCCCACAGAATAATGGCTGGTTTTTTTTCCTTGCTTGGATATAAGAATGTCAGCTGAGACTGTTAAAAGCTTTGCTTGAATAAAGATGCACAAACTTTGTGCTTGCTGTCTATACATGACACTTGTTACCTGATCATTGAAGGAGTATTCACTTGCTCAGATTCGATCTTTACAAATCTGCATGTTAGCTGCTTCTCCTCTCCATGTTGTTTTCCACATACTGCAGACTGTTCCAGCTGTATCATGGGAACTGAATTCCAACGATCAATCTGCAATTCTCCATCCTTTATTTTTTTCACTCTTCTTATGAATAGACACTAACTTTCCCTACTAAGTTGGAGCATCAATAGATGCACTTTAAGGTCCTTACAGAAAAGTGATCTGCACTTAACAACAGTGCTAGATGTCAATCAAACCAGTATTTATTTATTGCAGTATTTATGATAACCTGAGAGCATTTGATAACCTTTAGTTAAGGAAGATTTATAACTCTATCATTTCATCTCAGTAACACCTTGAAAATGCTAACAGGACGAAATAACACATCTAAAGATACCTGGAAAGATTTGGAGGTCAGTGTTTATGGTGTCTCTAGAGCAGCGGTTTTGATTGAGGTTTCGAATTATGGTGTCTCAAAGACAGAAGAATTTCCAAAAATATTTTATGAGTGTCAGGGGTCCAAGATTTTCGTGATGTCCAATTAACAGCTTTAAATTCCAGATATCCAATTTTGTCTTCACAATAGTAGCTGAGGACAAGACCCACACAGCCTAACTTTGGAAACAGGAGATTTAGTTGCCTGGGCTACAGTAACTATGGAGGCTCTCCTTCTGGGCAATGGAGACAAATTGACACCTCCTTCCTAACTGTGGTACAAACCAGACAAGATGTCCTTTTCATTCTCTCTCAGCTGTACTTACACTAATATTGCAGATGGGTTGCACTAATTTCTTTAGGGAGACGTTGCAGAACACAAATGGTGGCTCCACCATGAAAACTGGTGACTCTTCACTGGAGTTGCTACTGTTATCTCAAGTGTGAATCTTTTAACTACACTGAAATCTCTATTGGATATGTCAAAAGTTCAGTGAACATGCTAGTGAAATGAACAGGCTCATAGTAGCCTGGCATATCTGAGTTTAAGCAAATGATAAATGCATTTTTGTTGCTATGTATGTTAGATCTGTATCTAAGTAAAGGATTTGAGTTGTCAAAGCTGCTTACTGGGATGAGCGAAAAATTTCTATTTTATTACCTCAGTAGTGAAGAAGATTATATATTCCAGGAAAGGAAAATTTAAAAAGGTACTTACAAGAATTGATCATACAGGTGGAATCATGGCACTGCCCAGGCTGGAAAGAACTACCAGAGGTCTCTGATCTCTTGCTCAAAGTAGTAGGAGCCTACAAGTAGCTAAAAAATCAAGGATTAACAGAAACAAACATAAGGCGAGGGACAGCTCTAATGCTTTTGGAGATAAACTAGTATCTGGAAAATGTAAACTAAGGAAAAAGTATCTCTCCATGGACAGGTAATTCTACAACTCTTTCTGGGAGGAGCATTCATAAAGAAGGATAAGCACAAAAAAGATGTCCACATATATTGCACACATAGGAATTATTTTGGAACAATTTTGGAATAATTTGCAGCTTTGTCACATGATTGCATTTTTGTTGAAGAGAACATTGTTTAATTGGTCTGAATTTTTAATGAAATTTATTGTCTGGGAAATTCCTTTAGTTTAGATAGTTGTGAAAGAACGTAGTAAGCATTTTGTTTTGATTCTTTTTTATAAAATGCTATTTTTCATATGAAAAAGCTAAAAAAAATCTGAAAATGAATCACACCTTTGGTACATATCCCTTTAATATTTCAAGCAAAATAAAACATTTTTATACTTGTTTGCTCCTCTTTTTTGTTTTTCTTTTTATTACTTTGGCTTTAACTTTAGCTGGCCTGAATTTTAATCCTTTATTTTATGTGGCTCAAGCATGAACCATAACTCCACTGATTAATCAGATCTAATGAGTGATATCAGCCACAGTGGGAGAAAGATCTTGGACTAGATCAACGGTGAGATTAGTGCATGAATTAAGGCCACAGTCTAAATGGTGTCAGCTCATCACTGTATTTCACACTTCCATGAGCACTTGTTAGCATTCTTTTACTGGATCCAGGGTTTCTAGGAGACAAGTCACTTAATCAAAATCAATGATGAAGCAGTATTCTACTGCAAAACGCTCATTTTCATGACAGGACAGATTTTCCACTCACAGTGAGTAGTAACATCAAGTCAGATTTGAATTAATGCTTTCTTTTTCCAAGAATCAGCTGGACAAATCTCGAACAGACCCACACAATCATATTCCAACACTGAGAATCATCCATGCATTAAACAAGCTCAATGCAAGTCCAGCTATGAACTGCATCATAGTTCAGCTTCCAGCTCTGTATTGCACAAGAATACCATAAGCTGTTTTAAATAGTTCTGCTTCTAAATTATGTGTATGTGTATAAAATATACATGCACATACACATTTGACATTTGAGCTTTTTGCGTTGAACTGGAGCAGCTGACAGACCTTCTTAACACTACCAGCATTAGCATAGCACTGCTTAACTTACTCCTGCCTAGTAAAATTGGCACCTCTTGAAGGCACAGAGCAAATTCTGTCTTATAAGTCAAATAGTTACTAACAGGAAAAGCTTATTATAAGGGGAATATGTCTGACAACTTGTGATGTCACTGATGTAAATGAAAATTTAACATCACTGAATGAAAATTATTCTAGTTTTGCATTGGCTTGAATAAGAATTGAATTTTCTTTATAACAATGCCTCAGCACATCTCGTCTTGACAGTGCTGTGTATAGTCTCTTTAGAAAAACAAAACTACTAACAGAGTAGTCACAATGACTAATAGAAAACAGCAAAATCTTTGTGTCTCTAATTTTGCCTACTGAAAAATTAAGCGGGAAATAATACTTGTAACTTTTTGCTTAAAGGAACAACATAGGGATGTAAATCATGATTACTCTGAGTAAAGAGAAGCTATATGCTAGATTAATCCCATTGGTTTCAGAGGATATGTTTTTATTGGTTTATGTTACTTGGAAGATATGCTAGGTAGATAGAGAGATACACAGATATATAGATATATGCATTCATACATACATACACATCTATATTTAGATAACTAGATTTTTTTTTGTACAAAAAAAGAAAATGTATGATTCCTTTTCTTCAAATCTTTTAATCCTGAAAAATGTTGATATTAATCTTCCAGGTTTTTAATTTAATTGCCTTTTAATAAGGCAACTTTGTCATTTTCAGTAATTGCAAGGAATGAAGAGAGGTAAAATTTTGCTAGAGAATCAAAATATCTCAATTAAAAATCACTCTTATTTTTGTTTATTTGTTTTATAAATTATTTCTTTTTGTTTGTTTGTTTCTAGTAGGTTCAAAATGAATGTAAAGGGACTGCTCATCCTCATAGTAAGAGATGTGCACTTTCCGACTCGAAAGGGAAACTTCACGTCCTGAATATTTTAAGTGTTGATAGGACTGTTCCAACATTATTTCATCCAGTGGACTTTATCCAAGATGATGCTGCAGGTGACTAATTTTATAAATAGCAACAAATTGGCTGACTCCATAATTTACATCAGTAGGAACTCCTTGGGTTGAAATGAAACAGATTGTACTGTGCTCCATATAGATTAATGGGGTCTTATTATGTCATCCAAGTAATTGATTTCCAGAGCAAAAGAAAAAACATCCCACAGAAATCAAATCATTAAGAAAATGTCTCAGCTGAAGTATATTCTATCTGCAACCAGAAAAAAAGGAGCAGAAGTCTTCTAAGGTAAGTGTGATTAATTCAAAAATCTGCAAGGTCTGCAGCATTTTCTCATTTGTTATTCAGTCATTAATAAGGCTCATAGATCTTTGCCAGCATCCAATCTGAGGCAATAGCTATACTGAGCAGTCAGAAGCTTGATAATAAAACAATTCTATCAAAGGCTAGAAAAAAGAGTCTACTTTGAAGTATCAGGGAAATCCATTAATTTCAAAATCTAATTACTTCCCGTTGTTATGAACCGTGTGTTGTTGAATCAGCAGAGTAAATTATTTGAAAATGAACATTTTCCACTGCTTCAGAGGTGGTCAAGCATGATTTCAGATGACCGCATATTTCCATCACAAAAAAGACAGGTTTGGTCAATAAAGGTAGATGCTTCATGTCAGGACAGGACATCAGGGTCTCCTCAAAGGAGAGATCACTGAGATGCCTGAACTTCCTGTTCTTGCAAGCTCCCCCATAAAGGGAGACCTAAGACATTTTTAACAGGATCTCTAAAAGGATTTGTGATGGGTTATGGATTTGGGTGATCTTTCAGAGAGGCAAAAAAAATATTTGGAAAAGCTTAATGGCAAATAAATTAAACCCAGTAACAACAAAAAGAAAATATAGGCAACAAGCTAAGAATACAATTTATTTTTTCTTCTCATCATTTATAAGTTCTTATTCTTCATCTTGTTATCATAAATCAGCAAAGATGTTATTATGATAGTACAAACAGATGGGAAAGTATCAGTACAGAGCCTGAGGTAATATAAAAGAATATGTGATATCCTCAAACTGTTCTACATTTCAACTATGTCTCTTACCACTAAAAATCTTCCATCTCTTTATTTGATTGAGGTATTTAACCTTCTTATATAGAGATTTTTTTATTTATTTTTTTTTTACCTAGAATCCTATCTAAAAATATTTTTTTAAGGACCTACTGTTTAACATTTATTCTTCTTTTTTATCTTCTGGTAAGAGGGTGGTCTGAAATGTTGATGTTTTAATTATGTATATTCCAAGTAAACCCTGGAAGAGAAAAAGAAATAAAAGATAGATGAATCCCACAAATACAGTTAAGAGAAGCTATTCTAGGATAATCCCTCTTGCTCTTTCTGTAATGTCCAAGTTCATCTGAAGGCTGTGGAGAAAAGAAAACCAAAAGGAAGATCACAGGTCATGACTCTAGAATTTCACTCGAGAAATGTTCATAGATATTGAGTGAATAACCAGATATATGTTCTAGAAGTATATCTTGGTAAAGCAGAGCACACCTGCTTTGCCAACACATTCAAAGCATTCAAAGAATTCACCATGTCATCATACAAAACACAGGATGCACATCTATTAAAGTTAAAAACAATTTCATGAATAAAAGGAGGGAAGGAAAGAAGGAAGGAAGGAAGGAAGGAAGGAAGGAAGGAAGGAAGGAAGGAAGGAAGGAAGGAAGGAAGGAAGGAAGGAAGGAAGGAAGGAAGGAAGGAAGGAAGGAAGGAAGGACGGAAGGAAGGAAGGAAGGAAGGAAGGAAGGAAGGAAGGAAGGAAGGAAGTCTTAATGCACTAGAAAGGGAAAAGCTCATTAGCTTGCATAAAAACAAAACCCATGAACCCATAAGATGGTTATCAAGGCTCGCAGTACATTGAATTGCAGCAACTCCATCTGCCCCAACAGCTAATAGCAATTCAACATGCTTATACCCTTTTGAGAAGTAGGTTACAGCTCTGATAAAATTACAAATCCTTTATGGCCTTCACATAACGCCAGATGCTTCTGTATGTACAGATACATATTTGCCTGCTCTCAGCTTGCTATCTCTAGAGGTAGGATGGTTCAAAGTGCCATCAGTGGCCCAGAGATCCACATTAACACACCAGTGATTATAAATTGCTGATTTCATTGACCATAAACTCTTCTGAGACAGCTAAAATTGCAAGATAAGCCTCTCAGATTATACATATTAGCAGAAAATGTTATCTCAGAACTGTTATAAAACACAAAGTGTGGTGTGCTTTTGGAATTAGAACTACTTTATCCCCAGGGTTTAGACTGAAGTTGCACAAATTGTCTCAGAAGACATGTTCTTCCTGTAATTCATTTGCCTTGTGAACTCATTATAACCTTCAAAAAGACAGGGGTATCTCATTTTGGACAAGAACTATTGTGGCAGTGGGTGTGTACAGTTTTTTCATGTTGATGTGTTTCTTCATTGTTAGAATTTATTGAAATTTCCAACACCAGAAAAATCAAAGTTTTTAGATTAAAAAGATGAACACTTCATTCTAATATTCTGGCAATAGGCATATGTTTATAATGTTATAGGATGCATGTTCTTCTTAACCTTCCAGTAACAGTATATTCTCTAGGCTATTGTTTCAGTCTTCAAGCATGGATTTAAATCTATTAAGTGTGGTAAAATTAACACTTTTAACTACTCAAGACATTTTCTTTCATTACAATGTGATTTATTTTTTTTTAAAGGGCCACCAGAGAACTTAATGCATAAAATGACATACCAATACTGACAGATACAGTTAATCACAGTGTATTTATATCTAAATACATCTAGATTAATTTTATTTCACTGTTGACTTTTTCTGGAGTTTCAGATTATTGAGTCAATACTGCAGGCATGCTAGATTATGAGTCTAGCTGACACTTAAATCTCTGAAATACTGTTAAACACGCATTAAGCAAAGAAGCATTAAAGTCGAATCCAAGCAGATGTGTTAGGAATGAGTGTTGATTGCTGAGAAATACTTGAAGTCATTTTACTGAGCTTGCAAAGCGACCATGTACGAGCAGAAGAAACAGCCTGAAGACTGCATGGCTTTTCACTTGTTAGACTCTGGAAATGTGTAAGAGGACAAACAAAATAAAACTGTGCCACAGTGTCTTCCTTTCTCATGAAGACATGTTAAAGCTCCCTATCACATATCCAAGCATCGAGGGCCAAAAAGGCTTTTAACTTATACAACAGCTTGCAGGTCTGACACAACAGTAAAGGATATGTCATGCTAGTGATGCCTCTACATGATGATTTCCAAAAATGCCAGAAAGGCATTGTTTTACTGAAACATTTCAGCATGATAAAAGAGAACTATTCTTAATTTTAGGTGAATTTTGACATACTGATTTCATTCTGATTATTAGGTTCTGTTTAGTAAAAGCAAAACTAAAAGATGCAATGCACTGCAGATCTGGTGAATGCATGAGCCTGAGGAAAAGCTGAAAGTGTAGCAATATTGTAAACCAGGGGTATAGGTGCACATGCAAACAATTGAAGAGCATGACATGGGTCTCAAGTCATATTGCTCCTGTTAACAGCCTCCACACAGGTCACTAGTGAAGATCTGGCTATCCAAAGCAGCGTGGCAATGTTATTATAAGAAATTGCAGCCCTCAGTGTGGTAAATTGGAGGGAGAAAAAAGACGATCTTCACAATTACTTCAGTCACTAATGACAAATTCATTGGTTGTAAAATGACTACTACATCTTGCATGCTGCAGCTAGGTCAGATTACCTTGGTGCGTGCAGTGCCCCTGAGGGCCCACAGTGTCTAAGACATCAGCAAGAAAAAGCATAGATACCTATAGATAACTGACAGAATGAAACTTCAGAGGTATCACATTGCAAATTGACATGTCTAGTATAGTAAAAAGAAAATCCTGGCCTTTTGCAGATCCAACACACAGTGGTATAAATATATAATGGTATGTGTATGCTATATTTACTGCATATAAATGCAATTCATATACATGCAGAAAAAACTTACACAACTCAGATATTGACATAATAGGCTCCTTTTCAGTGGTAATCTGAGGGCTAAATTGCATCTTGTAGGCATGGACCTTCAGTGGAGCAGCAGACACCTTGACATTCCAGAAGGAATTTCCACTTTCTGTCTAGTAGAGAGGGAGCACAAGCTCTGTATGGAAATAGTGCAGTACATTTATCATTCTGTAGGAAGCCAAGAAAATGGGCTAAGGCCTCATCCTGCTGCTCTCTATTCTCCTCTACCCCTTTTGAGGTAATAGATAGAGAACAATTCCTGTTCCACATTTAGCTCAGAGCCTGCAATTCTGCCTGTCCTTCACGCAGACTTGGCAAAATAATAAAAGCATATAGGACCCCACGTTCTTTTCTAGTTACTAGAAAGTCTCAGTCCACAAAGTAATTTCATTTTGCCTATCTACAGCGCTTACATAAAAAGCGAGTAGAATATATCAGGAGTATACCTTGCTGTGTATTTACATTTGAACAAATGAGACCAAGATATTTGCGTTTGTAAAAGCAAACAGTCTGGATGATCCTTAATTCTCTGAAAAAATCATTCTAGGATCCTGATTTGAGATCATGGCAGAGCATGACACCAAATCCAGATTTTCTGTAATAGTTGAGGAATACAATTGGTAACCCTCCTCTCTCATTTGTCTGATTCTATAAAAATGCAACTAGCTGTCCAAGTCTACCTTAAAAATCTATACCTGGACGCAGAGAACAAAGTAGTACTCAATCTAAAATGTCCTGCTTTTGCTTTTTTTTTTTTTTTTCTCTGTTTCTTTCAACAAATGGACAGAAAACGAATATAAGTCTCATAAGAACCCTTTAGGCTTTCAGATATAAAGTGAGTCGCTTTGGTTACCCTCAGGGTGTCAACACAGATATAGAACAAAGTCCTTCAACAGTCTAGCAATTAGTTGTGAAAATTGTTTTTTTTTTCTTTTGTTAATGTGAAGTTTTGGCAGTAAAATACCAACAGTGCCTTCCCCTAATGTGGTACTGGCAAAAATATCTACTGGCCTTTTTCTAAGGTTTTCTCTAATTATGCAAGTTAATACTTCTTGTATGCAGAACTTCTAGTAAGGGAACGAGGGAAATATTACCTCCTATACACTGATAATAATGTGCTTGTTTTGGATGTAAGAACATTGTTACAGTTGAACTCCCAATTGTTATTTAATATATAAAATGAGGTTCTGGAAAGTAGAAGTTTGTATGGCAATTGTTTTAATTAATTAAAAAAATAAATAAATCAAGGAATACTAAAGTGTGTTTTTTTTCCATAAATGAAGATCCACTAGCTGAGGATCCAACTTGAATGAAACTTGGAATCACAATGGGGTTTGCTGGGTTTTTATGTAGGTTTTATATGGACATCTACTACAACCGTGGCTCTGTGAGAGGTTTTCAACCCTTCTGCCTAAAGCAAACATGGGCCACATACATAACTGCTGAAATTCTCCCTTTAGTCACTACTGCATGCATATCCATTTCACAAATTTATTGCAATATGCTACAAAAGCAGCAGCCTTCCTAAGGAAGGAAAATGACCAAAAGTCTCACAGAGAGCTGAGAACAAGAAAGCAAAAGATCAGATTTAAGGCACAGATATCTCTAAAAGTTTACAGACCTCATGTAAGAGAACTGCAGTTTCATATTTACTGAGTTTTAAATCCATTTCTAAAGCGGAAAAAAATTAGAATGTTCCAATGTCTTAATTAACTTCACTTTTATATGCTGAAAGCAGATCTCTTATTAAAGTATTAAAATGCTTCTGGTTTCTAGTTTGCTATTAAAAAAACTTTCTAAACTACTTACATTTTTTTCTAATAAAATAAGTAGAGAACACTAATAAATGACCTGAATTTTACACTGGGAAAGTGATGATTCTGAGGCTCTTTTCATTTCAGATTATATTCAGATCTCAGTCCTGTTTATCTTCCAAACATAATCACAAGAAGTTATCAAGGCCTTGCAATCTGTGACCTCACACGGGGAAAGTCCCACATAAACAAGGATTGTGATAATATTTAGGCTGTGATCTTGGCACAGCATTAGACAGAAAAAAGGGTGTGGAGGAGAAGCCCCAGTCAAAATGATTGGTGCTGTGATGCTGTTTCCTTTTTTGTTGTTCTAAACAGACAGTTGCAATCTACAGACGAGAAATCCACCATTCCTCTGGGATCCCATTTCCAAAACACATTACCCCATTTCTTGGAACCACTGATGCTTTCTGTCTGCATTGACTCAAGCTTCTACACAGGCAGTGACTCTTAAAAACAGACTCTACGTCAGCCATAAGAAAAACTTGATTCCCTCTTATCAGTCATAGTGTCATAGCTTGAATCTTTCTGTCAACCTGGAATTGGAAATTCGCAGGTCTCGAGATACAGAAATGAAGGTCAAGGAAGTGAACTGAAGAAAGTGAATGAACCGAGGGAGGAAGGGAAGGTGACATTTCAAGAGAAGAGAAGCTTTTGAAGTTAACAGAGGTAATGTTCCTTTCTCTTTTGGGAATATTTTGAAAGCTCTCTGTTAGGGAACATAAAATCTGGGAAACCTCTGCATTTATTGTTGTTAGAAGCTTCTGAAATACGGGGCCCTGCTTTTTGTTTGTTCCCGTGAAATGCACCAGGAGAGAGTGCAGATTTTCTGCCCTGGTAAGTAAAGATTGTGCAGTAGTTTTCCATGGTTAAATAGGAGTTGTTTTTTTCAGGGAGGAGGGAAGTTGTTCCCCTTCAGTTTGAAAGAAAGTATCGTACTTTCTGGAAAGGTTGTTCAGGAAGTGCAAAATATAATACTTGTTCCCTCAATAAACCTCCTCAGGTGGACCTTCATCAGCTGCAATTCCCACACTGTGCTACTCCCATATGCCCACTATCTGATGACTTAGCCAATAAGGCCAGCCCCATTTTGGGATCTGCCTCCCCTGAAATCAGTTTCTCCCAGTAAATTAGACTGGCAGCTGAGATAAGCTAGGGCAGATCTAAGAGGCCAGCCACAGTGTTCCTTTCTGAAATTTGCTTTCTGCTGTTATCAGACGGAGTCACAGTGTCTTGAACTCCAGCATCAAGGCTCATGCAGTTTCCCTGGCTGGGGAGAACACCCACAGTGACTGTGCTTTTCTTTTGAGGGATGGGTTAGGAGTTATCTTCAGATACAGCTTTTGTCAAGCTGTCCTTTTATGTCTCTAAACCATACATATCCAAAAATTACGAGGAGCGTGTATTAAAAAAAAGAAAAAGAAGAAAAGAAAAAGAAACATTAGTTTTGTGCAACCTGGGGATAGGAGATAGAAAATTCTGAATGCTTGTTTTTGGTCCAGTGAACGGAAAAGCAAAATGCTAAATAGAAAACCTTCTGGGCTATTTCAGTGTGCCCTGTCTTCAACAGTAATATCTACCTTGGTTCAACACTGCAAGTATTCCAACTCTGTTTTTGTTTAAGGCACCCTCTGGTTTATGTAGGTCAGCTTCTCCAGTGATTATTTTTCTGTGAATTTCTCAGGAGATGATGGCTGATGTGAGTTTTTTCCCTTTACTTTATATCTACGAGCATGATGTTCTACAGATTCACAATCTGAAAGATGCAGTGATTTACAAATAAACCAACCAAAGTGAGAGTGGAAAAAAAAACCTCTGAGTCTCAAATATAAAACCAAGAGAAAAAGCTGGCTTGTCTTTGTTTTAGCAGCACTCTGACTACCCTAATAAAATGAAAAGAAATAGTACTCTCAGGAGGATAAAGACGCTTTTATGGGACTTCAGGAGAATTAATTGTATCAATTTAGCAATGCTGAATACCTAATAATGGTAAGCAGCTGAGAGTGACTCAGCATTGCATCAAGTGTGCCCATTCTCTCAGGAAGTGTTTCAATTCAACATGAGAACCAGACTGTAACTTTTTTGTGATTGACAATGACTAAGACACATATAAGATGCTGGAGCATTGAGTCATTCTTCTTGTTTTTCTCACAGCGATAGCAGAAGAAATAATTCAGTGAAATACCTTAGTTAGATTCTCAAAATGAACCCAATTATGCTTAAGACTTCAGGTGGTTTTCTAATATATTATGCCCTTTTTGATGCCCCTTTTTTATTTTCAGAAGGCAATCTTGTTGCTGGCATCCATCTCCAGAACTCATCTCACAGACTTGCAAGCTGTTGCTGGCTCCGGTACCACAAGGCAAGTTTTGCCTAGCTTGCTGTTGCTGTGCACAAGGTGACCATACTTTCATGATTCTTCAGGACTTTTATTTGTTCTGATAGCCACTATAACTCCTTCGAAAAAGAAAGCTGAATTTTTGACCATTCTGAACTCTCTGCTGTAGCCAGATGCTGCACTCTTCTGTTTTCTAGGAACTTCCCTTGTGAAAGATTCAAGATTCAAGAAGAGGAATGAAAAAGAAATAATACCCTGTTGGTCCATGACATCCGAAGTAGATGTTGGTGGTATGGCAGTAGAGGCTGAACTTCCACTAATATTCTGATACACTTTTTTGCCATGTGACAGATGGCAGCAGAGAAGCAGTCTGACAAACTGGCGTCTGGCATGAGAGTGCATATGAAGCAAAGATGTGTCATTAAACTCCTTCATGCAGAAAAAAATTGCATCCATTGACATTCATCAATGCTTGCTGGACATTTATGGAGACAAAACAGGGGATGTGAACACAGTGAAGTGGTGGATGGTGTGTTCCAGCATTAGCAACAGCGACAGCGGGTTAGTGCATCCACTGATACAGACTTTTACAATCATGGTATGCAGGCTCTTGTACATTGATGGTGAAAATGCACAGCTAGTGGTGATGACAATGTTGAAAAATAATTTTTTGTGGCTGAGAATTTGTTCTACCAAATAGTTTTACGGTTTTATTTATATATCTTGTCACTTCCATGGAAATAAATAGAAGGCATTACTTTCAGAGCAACTTACATACATACCCAGTCTTGCAGCCTTGTGAAATATGGCACTGTATCATGAAGGAAAATTAAGCAGCTTATTTCCTGAAGGATATTCTAATACTCATGAACAAGAATTGATTGGTTTAAAGTGATAGCAAAAGTACTTACACCAGCATATTCAGGCAGGTTGTAATTTAAAAGACAGTGTGCCAGCACAAAACCACCACACAGAACTCTAAAATGTTCATACTTATTTCTACTATCCGTGTTGAGCCTTGCAACTCCTTCCTTCCAGACAGCTTTGATAAGCATTTACCACTTTAACCCCTAGTAATACGCATGTCCATCCCTTTATATGATATTCTTAAATAGTATACACTCTCAGGCCTTAAATGCAGCCTCAGAGTCACCTTTCAAATGTGCATCTGTATTACCAGTGGTCACAGGTCCCTGCTTTAGCTAGCCTACCCATACGGCAGATATGCGCTAATTGAGGTTCAGGTGGCATCTCTTTCTTTGCTGCAAATTTCTCTGTGTGACCAATGCAACAAAAATATTTAGGATATGTGGAATTTACCAGATTATTTCTAAATTTTCTCCCATATTCCTCCAGCCACTGAGATCTTTTTTTTTTACTGACCCTCCTCATTTCTAGGGAATTTACATACTGCAAAAGAACAGGCTCTAATTTTCTGTACCAATAATCTTTTGGATCCATAACAGATAAGCTAAATAGGTAAAGAAACAGTAGAAAGAGTATTGTAGGAAGGTTTTCCCTCTGCTTTTCTCTTCACATCTATTCTGAGTGCTGGATATTCCCATTGTTATTGTCTTTTCAGCATCAGTTCAGACTTCCTGTCAGGAATACACTGACTGTTCTCCCCTCCTGAAATTTTAGGACAGCCAGGGCACTAAGCTACAGAGATCTGGTTAGAGGGAAACATAGGTTCCTGGTGTCCTAAAATAATTTAGTGAAGAAAAACAAAAAGGATGGCAGAAGGCCAGTAATGACTCTGTAATGTAACTCTGTCAGGTTTTTTTATGCATGTGTGGCTTCTCCATCTCATACATGGAGAAGTTGTCACCTCCTGTCAGCACTGGCTGACCTCCAGTTGGTGTTTCCAAGAGCAGCCCTTTTCAGTCAGTTCCAATGATCTCAGAGGCAGACATTTTCCCTAATGGAGCTCTATGCTCCTTCTTCATGTGTTCTTTTGACAGGCTGAGGGAGCTGGGTTTGTTCAGCCTGGAGAGAAGAAGGCTGTGGGGTGACCTCATTGCAGCCCTACCTTCACTACCTAATGGGAGCCTATAAACAGGAGGGGAGACAACTCTTTGAAAGAGTACATAACAGTAGGACAAGGGGAAATGGTTTTAAGTTGAAGGAGGGAAGATTTAGGTTGGATTTTAGGGGGAAGCTTTTTACTATGAGAGTGGTGAGGTGCTGGAACAGCCTGCCCAGAGAGGTTGTGGATGCCCCGTCCCTGGAGGTGTTCAAGTCCAGATTGGATGGGGCCCTGGGCAGCCTGGTCTAGTATTAAATGTGAAGTTGGTGGCCCTGCATGTGGTGTGGGGGAAGTTGGAGATTCATGATCCTTGAGATCTCTTCCAACCCTGGCCATTTTGTGATCCTGTGATTCTTTTCTGCAGAGGTAAATCAGGCAAAAATTGATATCCTATTCTTAACACCTCCAGACACACTGAATCCAAAAAGTCATCCTTATGGGTCCCTTCCAACTCAGGATATTCTACCTCTTGAAACACAAGCCAGTGTCTAACAATGGAGATGCTCCACTACTGCTGTGTGTAATCTCATTGGCAAAGAGTTCTGATCCTTTCCTATGACGAATTGTTAGTCAGATCACTGATAATCATTCCTGAGCTGTGCTGAACCACATGAGTCATACCTCTATCAGCGCAGCTACCCTCCTAGCTGTTTGTTTCCTGTTCTCAATGGTGAGACAGGCCATATTGCAGATGATTTTCACATCTCTCACCTGCACACCTTGCTTTTCATGCTAAGCTGTGAGTGCCCAATTTGGTGTTCCTCAGGTGCACATCCTAGCTGAGACTTAAAGATGGCTGCTGTAGGACACTGTATATGTAGCCATCAAACATAGGCAAAAGCCTCTGTAACCAGATCTCCAGTTCTTTTATCATATAGGTTGGTTTCATGCAAATTTATCATCTTCAAATCTTTGATGATCTTTGCCAGTCAATTTCTTCAGTTTTACAAACTGTTGTAAGCAGATGGGGTGGACTCATCCCATGAGTCACCCCAGCACTTTAGTGTGCACAGATCCCAGATTCTGTTCAAGCTAAATTTCCCCCATCATTCATGATTATCAGAAAATATAGTGGCAATTTTTTTCCACTCTTTACCCTTCCATGCTAATATTTGCTGTAAATAAAATTCACTCCATGTCCTGAAGATAACTGCATTGCAAGTTTCTAGTCCTTAGTGTCTTCAGATGCAGAGCTCTTCACAGGAGTCCAAGATACACTGAGGGTGTCTTGAGTGCATCAAAAACTTCCTATTTCCTTGCCAATGGATCTTCAAGTAATCTGATATTTCTAAGGATTTTTTTTTTCTGATTTTTGGTCATCAACATTAGCAAAAAGCTGAGTCTCTTTCAGTCTGTTAGCCACCATTATTATTAACCATTAATAATTCTTTCTTGACGTGTAAAACCACAAATAAAGGAGTCACTCTGAGACTGGACAATAATAGTTCATGTTTTTGAAGGAACACTAAATTTCTACATCTCCTTTTCATCCTATATAAAGGTGTTTTGACCCAGCCTGATCTTTTTCGCTATAATCTGTAGAATATCCAGAGTTGGAAGGGAACCATAAGGATCATCAGGGTTTTCAACCTTCTCCGTTCAACTGCTTGTCAATTCTTTCCTGGTTTGCTAAGGTAGTAAGCTCTCCTAAGTTTGCTGCTTCTAGATTTGATAGAACAGGATCTGTTAAAATTGAGGTATGTTTTAGGCTCATCAATAAACACTCTTACCAAAAGTCCTCTTCCTGCAGAGAGGGCTGTACAGTGATTCTGCCTTGTACTGATGTCTTGCACCAGGAGGTGCCAGTCTGTTATGATCCCAGTAAGAAAGGCACTCAGACTGCCTAAGGTGTCACATAAAATATGTTACAGCTAACACTGTAAGGAGAGAATAGTATAAATGATCTGACATCTGTTTAGATGGTGGGAACTCCAGATGGTGCAGCATGAAACAGGCTCCAGTCCATCCACAGTAATGCAGTGCAAACTCTGCCTATAGGAGAGATTCCACCCTTTCAGTCATAAGACCTAGTCTTTTCTTAGAAGAAAACAGCTATATTCATCATTTTTACTGTTAGACAGAAACAATGCTCTCATGAGAGCTTCTTGCAGCGCTATCAGATAAAGACAAGGCCATGCAGGAGGTGTAAGCGCTGGCACTGTGTGGAAGCTGCCTACAGCTCCTCCATTACAAGCAGCCACCTGGGTTTGCCCTCCAGCCACCAGGTTAGCAGCACAATGCTGGTCTGAGAGCCACACTGTGCGAGCAGCATACACAGGTCTGTGCCTGCTCAGGGTAACTGTACTGTGGAGCCTTCAGCCCTTGATTTACAGTGGCCTCCAGGTCAGAATCAGTACAGCTACCTCTTGCCCTACATTTCATTTCAGGATTTCAGAAGGTCAAGTTCCTTTTTGCAGTAAGACATAAAACCGGCTGTATAAGTGTGCAGCGGAGACAAAAGGCACTCTGGAGATACACAGATAAAAAGCTATCCAAAAAGTCTGTTAGGTGATGCTGCTTCTTTCTTCCCATGTGCTCAACTGCAAATATTTGGAGTATCCATATGTCCCAGTTTCTGCTGTTTGATCACTAGTTTTCCTTTCAGGGAAAAAAAAAATAAAATTATTTTGTATCCTGAAACTGTGAAATATTGGCAAAAAAAAAAAAAAAAAAAAAAGGAAAAAGAAAAAGAAAAAAAAGAAATGAAATGTCTCATTAAGCCTCTGGAAATAACAAGTTCTAAAGACAGAAAAAAACTTAATTTTCTTCTCTCTGCATCAGAGACAGAGATGCAATGTAGATCTTCACAATTAGATACATTTACTGTCAGAAATATCCCATTTCACAAAGGTGCTGCTCTTCATAGGCTCCCAGTTAATTACAGTGTGTAAGTGATTTGCTAGGGAACTAGAGAAAATATGCGCTGGTTGTGGGTGCAAGAATAAGGCAAAGTCATTAACAGGGTTCCTCACCCCAAATATGATGTTGTGAGTGGCAGCTGAAGGGTTTGTGTGACACTGGGACCACAGTGAGTCAGTAAAGGTTAAGTCAGAGAAGTCAGTGCAGAAAGCACATGGCTGACTCTGGTCACATGGAGCTGAAAGAGAAGAGAGAAACACATTTGAGGAACAAATCATGTCACTCCAACTATGACACAACACTCATACCCAGTGGGAAATCCATGTATACAAGTGAGAAAATGTACAAAAGGAGTTTAATATGAGCCATTACTAAAGTCGAGTCAGCAGCAGCAGGAGGCACTGCGCAGCGCAGGGTGAGATCAGTCACATTGCTGAGCAGCATCTGCAGTGCTGGGTTGGAACCAGCACACCAACAGGAAATGGCACCAACAGAGCCTAGCAAAAAGCACTGAAATGTCTCACACAGCCTCTTCCATGCTCGCTAAAGGCTGTAAAGCATCATAGATTGTTATCTGCCCTGTTTTCTGTAAGAAAAAAATAAAAAATAAGCATTCACATTCCAAGAAGCACTGCGCAAAAGAATGAGCAGTTAAACAAAATGCCTTTCTCTGCTCCATGATGGATTTGTCAGTGCAGGTGATGCTGGCAACCTAAAGAAAATACCTGCCTGAGTAACATCTCTGTGGCCTATGGAGAAACATTGTGAGGAGTTTAGTCAGGGCACATAAAAGCACTAGCCGTGAGCTGACAGAAGAACACTGATAGCAAAATGAGAAATGATACCAAGGGTCTTTCCAGAGGCAACTTAACTACCAAAAATGGTGAGAAGAATGAGAAACAACTAAAATATAGTAATGCATTTGGATTAGATATATGATTAATTCACCTTTCTGTTCTCTCTTCCTATCTTTTTCAGAGAACATCCCAAGTTACAGCACATCACACTTTTTTTCTCCACCCACATCCCCTCTGTTTTCTCATACTGACCTCACACCTTTTATTCTTCCTGGCAGATATACTTTTTGTCCTGACTCAGTTTATGTATACAAATGAAGTTGTAATGTACAGAGGTCAGAGCTGCTCTGATGGAAGGCTGCTGCTGCCTCTCCCTGTGCATGCCCCCACATAAAACAGGTGGATTTAGTCTGACTCTATGACTCTAATCCTTTTCTCATCAGACCATGACTAAAGCATAGAACTGATTTTTTTTTTTACTTAAAAACAATTTGATTTTCCTATCCTCCTCAAATTCAAAGTACATAAAAATGAAATAAAAAAGAAATCAGAGCCATATTTGTTAAAACTTTCCAAATAAAATTACTTTTGGATGGAAACCATTTCTGAATGTTATTAGACATTAAAAGCAGGATATTAGAATATAAACATGATGAACCACAGCACTGTGACCGTAATAAATTCTTCTGGCACCGAGAGCAAGATGGCACCAACCTTTCACATATCTAAATGCTTGTACGTATAGATGAATTTCAGATCTCAACCTGCTCTGCCCAGAGTTCTGAGAGATCAGCAGGAATCTATTATTTGCTGTGTTACAGTATATAGGCAAGCGCCATAGCAATTCGACCATCAGGCACGTTCAGGATGACACATCCCATCTAATTGCCCACATTCATCTGTGGCCAAGGGCTTCCCCAGAGATGGGTTGGGCTCAGCAGGGCAATCATCTGGCAGAATGGCTCTGCCCCCACAACCTGGCAGCAGCCTCTTCTTCCTTCACTTATCCCCTCCTTTCCGCAGGCCCAGGAACAAGAAATATCTTCCTGTGGTGCTAGGACAGCTGGCAAGACAAAGATGGCTGCAGGGGAGAAGAGAGAGACTGGCAATATATAGCTGTGCATGCACATCTGCTCTCTGCTCAGGGTTACTGCTGGCAAGCAGCAGCCTGCGGAGATCAGAGGGCACTGCAAGATTCATCTTGTTTTTTGCCATTTTGTGCTGCTCTTTCCCTTGTCCCTGCAAACCAAAACTGAACTGCAGCCTCCTCTGTGGTGAAGCACGGATGCTGGATAACAGAGGGCAGCAACAATTGTACAGAAATGCTTGAAAAGATATGCACTGAAGTAGACCATGATGAGCTCTGAAACAGGGGTGGTTTGGATAAGCTGAGAGTGCTTGCAAATATACATGCTTGTATGTTTTTTATTAACAATGATATCATCAGACATGTATTCATTTTTACACATGAGGGGGAAGCTCTTGAAGGAACTTTTCCAGTTCGTATCCTATCTTCTGTCTGCTCAAACAAAATGAAATTTTCACATGGATGCCTCCTTGTACCCCACCCCCTCCTTTTTTTTCCCAGCATAGAATGAATAAATGATGGCATTCATTTCCTTACAAACACCTTCAAGAGGCTTACTGAAGAGTATATTCAGCTCTTGTGTGCTTTGGATCCCAAGATAATTTTGGCCTGACTCACTCTTGTTCTGAGAACAAACCAGAAAGTTAAATTTCTAATGCATTTCCTTTCTTCTTGTGCGAGTAATTCTTAAAGGCTTTAATAGCAAGTGGTTATGGATCATTTCTCCCTAAATAACTTGTTTTCTTTACCCTCAATAAACCTGCATTTTTGTCAGTGCACCAGCTTACCGTGCCTCCTGTTGTACTGAGTCACCATGAAGCCTTGTCAGCCCCTCCACAGCCTGGCACACCAAGCAGTGTCACGCAGGAGAGCTGGAGAAGCTCAGCTCATGTGTGGCAGCCCCAGCACCCACATGGAAAATGTGCTTACCCATTGTTTTCAGTGCCTTAAAGGCAGGGGCTTGTATGGAATGTGGGAAGCAAAAGAAACCTTCAGAAAAATAAGAGAGAAATTTATTCCTAATATTCTGAATGATACTTTTAAACGTCCCCAAAATATAACTAAAATACTATAGAAATTTCAGACTTTCCTCATCAATGATAGGAACAGCAGCCAAAATTTTAAATAGGACTTTCTATTCAATTTTTCTGAATGTACAGCTTCTTTTCACATGGCATGTGAAGTAAGGATTTCCATCAAGGAAATTCTACTAAAGAAAGACCCTCTTTGTTAAAAAAAAATAAACAAAAAACAACCCTAAGCCAATTGGCTTTCTTGCCATCTAATGCCCCAATTTTCAGTGCTTTCTGTGGAGGTCTTCTACAGATTGCGAAGTCTTGTAACAAAGTTTATTTTCTGAAAATCACAACCACTGGGTTGTGACAGAGGTTTATTTATTAAATAATTACTATTCAGAAGAAAGAGGACTTAATAGGCCTATATATTTCCCCTGAGTCATTACTGATTAGGCTTAGGATGGCCGATACTCCCAGAGTACTTTTTCAGTGATTATTTTTTGAGTCATTTTACTGTAAAAGTGTGTCAGTAATAGTATTAAAAGATAAGATGTTGTTAGGGCACATATTAAAAGAGAATTTTCTGCTACTTTTATAAAGAAGGTGGCTGGCATTTTACATGCAATTCTAAGTATAGTAGAAGGCAGCGTCAAGAATTTCTGGCTGTACTTTGTCTGACTGTCCTCCACAGATAAGGAGACTCTTAATTCTTAGTAGGCCAGGATGGAACAGCTGTTGGAGCTTAAGAGTGCTGCAGATAAAGGGAGAATTGCTGGTGGATGAAACAAGGAGTCAAGGTGAAACTGAATCTCTTTCTCCTTGCCATCCTAGGCATTTGTGATCCAGCTGGCCGCAGCTCCTAATTTGAAAGTACTTGTCTGCCTTTTTTTTCCTCCCTTCCTTATCTCTTTCATAAAGGACTCTCTGAAAGCTCTGAGAGACACAGAGAGGCTCCGTTTCAGAAATGGGGGTGGAATCTCCAGGGTTTCTTTTTCATGTGAGTATGACAGATGGAAAATGTTTCCGAGGGAAGTCTGCACAAGTGGCGGCCAAGAACTCCATGTGTAAATGCACTTGGCAAACTCAAGAGAAAAAAACACCTCTGCCTCCTGCTTGAGAACTGCCTTATTCCATGGCTCTCTGAGCACATGACACATCCCTTTATTTTAATGATGTCTGATGGCAAGCCTAGGTCTGGCAACTCAATCAGTGCAGGGTACACCTGAGCCCCAGGTGCAGCTCACTGCAAACTGCACCTGCTGCCAGACCTGATTCAACACTTCTACTAGCCCAGAAGATGCACTGAAATATCATAAAGTCATAACTTCTTATTTCATTATTCAGTATTTACACCATGGTAGTGGGATCAGAACCTGAATATACATATTTTGGCATTGTCCAAACAGTTCAAAACATTTGTTGGATGTTCAGGTGCCTCAAGTTTCCTTCTTAATCAAAACATTTAACCAAAGGCAGGGCTATGGATGGATTTGAAGGCCTTGATAAGCACAAAATTGGATTTACCATCAGTCAAGCTTCAGCCAAGAGAAATCATTTGTTTTGCTTAAACAACCTCATTAATTAGTGTTACAAAGCAAATGCACCATGCTATGAGTCTTGTGTGATTTTGTTGTCTGAATGTAAGTATGAGGCCATTTTTTTTCTAGGATTTCAATCATAGTTACCATTTTAATGGCCAAGCTATTCTTCTTAACTCGTCTTCCAGATGTTGAATGATTAAAGGGATCCTCTCCTGTTTGTTCTTGTCTCAAGGATGAAGGCATAGAGATCAGATAGATTCTGTCTCAAACTTCAGACTCTGCAACTGATATCAAATTTAGGGGTTTCATAACTTCTATCCCTTTCTCCTTCAGTTTTACCAAAGAAATATATATATTCATCTCAAATCCACACTTTGAGGTAGCACAGATCTAGACTATGGGTAGAGCCAATCAGCCATTACTGTTGTGATTATTAAATAATTGCACAAAAGGTGTCTTTCCTCTGTGCACAATGGCTATTTTGCCTCTGGGCCACAGGTCAGAAGTCCAGATTTTACTGTTTTCTCTGGGGTAGATGTATAAAAGTGGTAACAGTTATATCTCTTTGATGTTTGATCTCTTGTGACTCTTCCACTCTAAATAATTGTGTTGGCACCTAGCAAATCCGAGAGGATACAATGAAGAAGTTGGATAGGGCAGGAGAAATTAGCGTTCTACATCCAATTTCCCATAATATCTCTAAGGCTAAGCCAAGGAGCAAGTTCCAAAAATCTACCATAACTTACAGAAATTGAAAGCCATCTTGAAATGAGATGTCCATTTTTGTAATAAAATAGATCAAAAGCATTTCTATGGAAAAAAAAATACATATATTTCCCATTTAACGTTTCTTCAAGAGAATATAGTATGCTTAAATTTGCAATACTTCTTGAAAACCAAGTTTGTTAGCTTGCTTTACTAAGAAATTCCAATGATGACACATTTATTTCCTACTCTTATATTACATAGGAACTTAAGCGTGGTCATTGTGAATAAAATCAAGATATGCAATCTAATTCTACAAAATAAGTGCATAAACTGAAAGTGCAAAAAAAAGAGTATCTGAGTTGCTGGAAGTAAAAATTATACAGGATACCCAATGCTAATTATCAGTATAATAGTTCCTTACCCAACCTTGGATACCACTGGCAGACCATGTACTCTAACAGAGAGACTCTTTTGTACTGTGAAATCATATCAGAGATGTGTTTTTAATTACCAGGAGACAAAAGGACCTCAGTTTTTACATCTTGTCTGAAATACAGCACACATAATTATGCTGAGATAATTATTCATTATGGACTCAGCAATCTGACACCTACTGGTTCACCCACATCATTTTATTGTAGTGCCCACATTTTCCTTTGAGGTGCCAATCTACAGGCTTGATTTCAACTTCATTAAGGCAATGAGAATGTTTAAGATAATTTTAATGTGGGATGCAGCAGGACTTGCATTTTAATCAAGCTCAGCATTTAGTCAGAAACATTCCCAAAATAAGAAACTGTAGGAATTATTTATTACCTCACTGGAAATGCCATATCCATGTCTTTTTCCATGGTACACAGTAAAAAACATGGCATTAATCTACAAGAAGACCCACAGGTTGTGATCCTTATGAAGCTGTACTTTGTTTTGTGTAACTGATTTGCTTGTCTAGATCCATTGTCCTGCTTCTTTTGAAAGATGTGTCAGGACCAAAGCCTCAGGGGACATGGCTGCAGTTCTGGTAATGACCTCTGGAATGACCGCTGGTGCATAACGGAATGAAAACTGTGACTGGCCAGGAAATTAGAGTTGTTTTTATTAGCACTTTATTTACCCCAATCTACCACGCAGTTCTTCTCATATGGAATTAATTACTAGCTCAAAAGTAATTGGGGGAAAGTGTTAGACCTTGTTTCTTTAATTCATATCTGAGAAACAACCAGACAGCTCAAGAAAGTAATTTATTATTGGTACTAAGTGTTAGTAGAGTTTTGCTCACATCACCAAAACACCAGATGTGCATAATTTTTAAGTGAACAGTCAGTAAGAACATTATTAGTACACAAGCTTACCATTTTCCTCTTGCAAGCATATTTGAAAAGTACCCTCAAAAAATGATATATCCATGGAAAACTTACTCTGAGGCTTTGTAAGCAGATGAACTGGCAATCCTATTTTAAATTAGAATTAATACTACTGAGCTTTATTTGTTTGTACAACTTTTTCAGAAGCTCTCCAGGCTCTTTCTCAGCAGAATAAACAAGGAACAGAAAAACAAAGTTTTTATTCATTTTGGGATAGAGATGTACACTAAAAGGCATGAGGCAGGGTAGCTTTACATATGTTATCTCTGCTGGTGACCAGTGTATAAATTGAAGTCATCTTCCTGTAAGTGCTGGTTTTGTATAGTGTTTTCTATTTCACAGGCATTCCTGTGCATCTAAAAAAAAAAAAATGTTATTATTGACTTAGCATGTCTTTAAATAGCAAATGCAAAACAACTTTTGTAGTGCACACAGATTTCATTATGCTTCTTTTGCAGATCCAGTATTAGACAATACATATTTTTAAAGGCCAGGAATGTTTTTCCTTCCGTGATCACTGAAAGAAAACTGCATATTGCTGACCTTGGAGAATACAGCATTCAAGGAAATTTTCATGTCTCTGTTGAAGAGGAAAAAAAAAAACAAGATAACCCAGGAATTTCACCATTTTACTAGATTTAGGGTGTGATGACTCACAGACCAATACTAGAAAAACACAAACATCCCTGTATAGATATGAGTGTTAAGCTCGTTGTATCTCAGCTACTCCATTCCTAAAATACATATCCTTTCCCAGGGAAAACAAAAACTTTGCTTTTGTCTAATTATTCTCTAATGGTAATATTTGTCAATATGCTGTGTCCTTGTGATTATTCATTAAAAGAAGAAAAAAAAAACTGACATGTGAAGGAGCCAGAAGGTATAGCTTCGTGCAGTATTTTAGAGATAACGTATTATGAGATAAAAACACTCCAAAGCCTGTGTGCATTTATTCTTGTTATCATGATTGCAAAATAATTTTTAAAGTGCAACTTAATTAGCAGTTATTCACAGATGACATTTAGGTACAAGCTAAAGTTCAAGCAGCAGTAGCCCCCAGGTGTCAGTATCAGATCTGACAAACAGAACATCTCATGTCCTGTGACATGGCTGTGGTCACAAAGATATTCAACCCCCGTCAGAGAAGGCATCAGTTCAGCCACACTCTTTGATTTGCAGAAAAGGGAAAAAAATGATGTATGAAATTATTTTTGCTTCTGGCAAGTGAATCTGGACACTTGAAACTAGTTAGCATCAGTAGACCTTAAGAATAATGTGGAGTTAGAAATAGTTAAACACCTGATTCTAATTAGATTTTTTCTTCTAAACCAGTCTCTGAAGTAAAAAAAAAAAAAAAAAAAAAAAAAAAAAATTACTCAGAAGAAAGTGAGATGTAAATTTAACATATATTAATATTTATTGTCAAGTAAATTCCCCCAAAAAATGTCACATCCGGAGCAATTCTGTACTTGAATTTTTTTTTTCCTGGTTTGATAGAAACATGAAAAAGGATATTTACTAGTGTTTTTCCTTGTTTTTGGTCTCCCTTGACATTTTGTCTGTATTCCTAATTTAATTTACAAATGCTTACGAAACCTGTATTCATTGGTCAAAACTTCAGGAACTTATTTCTAGTCTAAGCCATTTTATGGACACAGTAAGATCAGAGTTATAATGTTACCTAATACTAATTTTCAAAAAACAGCCTCACGTTAGTAATGTCAAATCAGAACAATTGAAACTGAAACTTCTCTACCACCTAGTAGAAATAACTAGTTAAACATTTTAACAAACAAATCAGTAATTTATTAAGTAATTGCCTGTATTAATCCCTAAACAGGGATAGGGAATCCGTAATCAGGCATAGGAGTAATTTCATTGACTTTACACATCTATTATGTAGAAGCATATGTGCATACAAGGCTCCTTGGGCTATCCTCAACAGATTCAGGCACTTTTAGACTGATTCAGGCCATAATGTCTAAAGTGAGTCTTATGAATTGTGCTCTAGAAATCTCTATTCCTCCTAATGACAGGAGAGGAACCATTCCACCTGCAGACATTGCACCACAGACCTGCAAGGGAAATGATCCCACCATGAATCTCTGCAAGCACTGAGCTATACTGAGCTGTGAACCCCCTCTTTGATCCTTTTCTTTTAATCATGACCTTTTTCTCTGTGTTAAGACCACCATCCATTCTGCACATTTCCTCCCTTTCACCAAATCAAAGGGAGGCTGCTGAAAGGAGCAGTCCTTGCACAGTGCCTTTTGGAAGATAGCATCCATTGAAAAGTGCAACAAAAAGAAATGCAGCTAAACATGTGTGCTTCACATAGATGGTGACTGCTTTGTTAACTTTTGTACCTGTTGTGTTTAGACATCAGCGAGGAATCTTGCTGACAGCCACTTGATCAGAGGAGAAAAGCTCCACCTTTCTGGCTCACTCTGCTGTTGGTGAGATCATCCTCAACTATAAATGGTTTAGAAGTACCACACAGCTTTCCTTCAAGAAAATCTCCTTGTCTAGGAGAGGCATTATAAAGAGGATCTGCATGGCTACCACAACATAGGTATGAGCAAAGACTGCTGTAATGGGGAAAAGAAGCAAAAAGGTCATTAGTGTCCATACAGTAGGTGACTCCATAACAGTCTATTATCACCAGCTCTAATGTGGGACTAAAGGACTGAGAAGCTGAGAAGAGGCTCAAAATAATCTCCTGTTTTGTAAACACAGGGCACCTAAGGATCTGGCACAGATGTCATTCCTATATAAAAAATGTGTTTGTGTTAGCAATGGTAAAAACAAGAATGTGTTTTTAACTTTGTCATTGAGCATTTGATACTTTACACAACCCTGAGTTATTTACAAAGACCTTCCTTGCATACAATAGTAGCTAAACAACCATAATCACTCTTTAACCAAGTAATTGCTCTTTCAAAGGCTTGTGAGCACAAATGAGTTATTTGTTAACGTTCTAGTTATTGGGGTTGTCTGTATTGCAGGTTACCAGCTTTTATACAAGGTTATGCTAAATCTGATCTTTTTAACATCACTGGACTATCTAAAATGCCAGCCATAGAAACAGCAAAAAAATTCAAACCACTTTGGAAAGTATTACCCTGACTTCAGATTCAGCTTTTGCAAAACATCCAATATTCAAGTAATTGTAGAGTAGGATATAATATTTAATTATACACAAAAATCTTGCAAATTCATTGTCTTTCTGTAGATATCCCAGATGAGAACACCAAAAAAAAAAAAAAAGAAATCTTTCCAGAAAGTCAACAAATAAAATACAATTATTTTTTTTTTAAATCAAGCAAATTAATACATGCAGACAATTTTCCCTGCATATTGTGTTGTACTGTAGATACAGAGAGATACGTTCAGTATCCAGTAAGCATGTCAGATATTTATCATAACTAGTTCCTAAGATATTTGTTTGCAATTTGCAGTATCTGGCTGTGGCCAGCTTCTTTCAAAACAGATTAGTCCAACCTTGTTTTCTATTCATGTTATATACAGTTAACTGAGGTGGAGGGCTATCAACTCAGGGCAGGCAAAAAAGACTAAGAGCTTCAGTCCTCTTGAAGGTAATGTGTAAGTTATGTCCTTTCCCTCCATGTGTCATTCCTACACTCAGCATATAAATATCACCCTGAGTGACGTTAGTGAACATATAAATGTGCAGTAAGTTTGGTGATATTAAAGCAACTCCAACCTACCATCCCAGGGAAGTCTATGTGCCTGTGACTAAATGGGTACTAATCATTTCCTGAGCTCCGTGCTGGCAGCCAGCCAGTAGAGTGTGTACATTGAAATTAAAATAGATTGGGAGGCAGGACGCTGTTCCAAATTGATCTGGATGACGATAGCAATTCTGAAAGCGGCTCCACTTTTTAAAGGCTCATTGTGCATTTCTAAAAAGGGGGGGGAGAGGGGGGGGAGAAACATTTAGGAAAATAACAGGAAGGAAATCTAAGTCTGGGATGTGTTATATTTTTGATATATTTATTCTCAGACAGAATTGCTTTGTTATCAACATAAGAGACAGTGCTTCTTAACATCAAAGGTAGAAACAAGAATGCAGCAAGAATGAAAAAAATGCTATTTCTAATAATCCATTTATTATTTAGTGATTTTTCCTAGTACTTGTGTTTAGTCAAATTGTGTCAATTCCAGCAAGGACAAAAAAGTGTGAATTACTTTTACAGGGAGTATCCACTTCTGTTGTGTTGTTGATAGGTCTTTACCTGTCAGTTCACTGTTCAGTTTTACTCTACCTAAAAAATGGTAGATTAACATGTAGCTGCAGCTTGGCTCATTTTATCCATAAAATTCAGTATCTACTCCTTGTATCAGGATACTTTAGTGCTAATTCCCATTGTTTGCACTCTTCTGTGGAACCGTTTGTGAAGTGAAAAGTCAAAACCAATAAAGATATCAAACATCAGCGTTAATTTCATCAGGTTACCAGAAGTACTGATAATTTCTAATGCTTTGAATGCTTGCCAGAAAGATAGGCCGGGCACAGAGTTCATGAGGCATCAGAGTACTTAGGGTGCAGCTGTTTAAAAAAAAGACCTGACATAATGGAAAAACATATAACGCCTGAGATGATAGACTGTTAAATAATTACAGCAGGAAGTGGCCCTGAGGCATTATTTTTTCATTCCTTATGACTCAGTATAGAAGAAGAAATAAAACTAACCGAATAATTCTATTTTTACCAAGAGCCAAAACTTTACCATCCTCAGTGTTATTCCAAGACTCCTGTGTTTCCACTCCCTGGACAACCACCTATCCTGCCCATGCTGTAAGAGATAAACAGTGAAAGGGTGGCTTTCAATCTGAATGCTGAGAATAGAGTTATACCTCAAATTTGAACACCAGTGAAGAGTACATCCCATGGTATATCTGAACTATTTTCCAAGGTCATCTCAAGAAATAGACTGCTACATATGGCCAGCTATTTGTACATATACTTGCCAAAAACAACATATTCTGCTCACTTAGTGACAACTTTGGCCATCCTTTGATATGACACAGATTGAGTTATGTCCTTCTTCTAGCACAAGTAAATACTGTAGGCTTGGGTTCTTATTTTAGAGAACATGCTAAGGGCTTTCAATGTATAACCTACAGCAATGTAATTTTCTTACTATTAGAGAAAAAAAAAATTGGGGAAAGCTTTGTTCTTTTTACATTAATAAAATTTCTGTTTGATGTTAGAGAAAGCAGCTGTTTCCACAACATTGTGCTGTCATCAGTGAGCGCTGAAAAACGTTGCAGTGAAAACAATTGAGTGCTTGACTTCCTTCTCCTTCAGCGCACCCCAGAGAACGGTTTTCAGATTTAAAGATGTCCTCTAAAGCTTTGGAACAATATCATCAGGATGTAAGCAATTCAAAGGAAGCAGTTTCCTCAAAACTTGAATCCTCTTTAGCATGGACAGCTGCCTCTCAGTGGAGTATGGCTTTCCATCCCCAGCAGCATGCAAATTCTCATTGCCTTTGATCTGGCTCCCCTTGCAGCTGCTCAGTAGCAGATCTAGGAGCTCCATGAGGATGTATTACAATTCTGATCTGTATTAGTGCCTGGTCTGACTTGTCCTAGTTTCCAGAAGTGGCAATGCTAGTCAGGAAACAACTGTACAGCAGCATGATATCTCCTTTTCTCTGTCCTTTCTATGCCCATGCTAAGCCACAAATCTCAACAGAGCTCTGTCTTAGCTGAGATCCCCAGAAGGGGAATTTCTCATGGTCCAGAAAGAGACATAAAGTGGTGTTAAGGAAACACCACAGCCTCTCCTGTGGTGGGTGGGAGGTTGCAAACAAAAAATCTCAAGAGAGAAGCATACTGAACAGATGCTTCTTGCATATTCCTGTCAAATCATGGAAGATAAAATCAAACTGCTTGGCATCTGATGTGCTCTAAAGCTTTGCAGTGTTATAGCTGGGGCATTTTTATTGTAGAGATTTGCAGGTAGAGAATTGACTGCATGTTAGCGAGTGCCAGCTAGGCTGTCAAAACACCCTCTTCTCACAGATACACAGTTTGCTGCACACTGTAAATGGAGTCCCTTTTCTTCTCTTTTTCCATGACCTCAGGCCAAGATGCTGTAGTGCTGTGCAAAGAGAAGGGGTGAAGAAAAAAGTCTTCAGGTAGTAACATCCCTCATGAGCCAGAGAGTTATGTAATGCTGCTACTGCTCACTGACTCAACTCCAAAGGTATAAGAGAAGTCTATATTTTTATGTAATAAGTAACACCTGTAGAAGGGGAAGGATTCTCTTACGCAGGTGTGCATAAGCTTTATGTACTTGTCCAGGGTTAACACAAAAGCATAAATCAAATTATGTGGTGCTATGTAGCTACTCATGACTTTGGTTTTCATTAAGCAACCATAAAAATCATTTAAGGAATGTACTAGCTAGGTGAGTATCTATATCTATCCTAAGTTGCTGTTCATGGCTTTTAACGACAAAATGTATAACCAGTGGAAAAGCTGGAGTAAAATGGAAAATAAAAGATGGCAAACAATTAAACTTGTCAAACAATTCCTAGTAAATGATAGCTTAAATGAATATTACTTCCTTTTTTCTTTTCTCCAATTACCCATGCACATACTGCAGTCTTCATTCAATATTAAAATTACTCTAATTGTATTTTTTGAATAATCTGTGGCAGAGAGTGGCTTTTTGAGGGTGTTGAATATTCAAAACTTTACTCATAGTTCTAATATACAATTGAACCACATTCTTGAGTAACTTATTCTTTCTCAGAGCCTTCCAAGTTGATATATGTGTTTCTGAGGAAATCTTAAGTATTTAGGTATTATTATAGATCAAGTATTTTCAAAAGTATCTTTCAGCATTTGCTTGAAAGAAGCAGTGTCCAACAACTTTCATGAATGCTAGTGGGAAGCAAATTCCATGCAATGTGCAAGCACAATAAAGCAGTGCAAAGTATCACTCTGGTAATAGATGAATATTTATGAACATTTTTTTAAAGTAAGTATGTCACACAACATGTCAAAGCAGCTTGTTAGGACTGCTCTTCATCAATAAATGTTTAATACAGGGAAGCAAAATTTATACTATCCCTTGCTCATTTTATCTAATTGTAGATCCTTTTGATAGCTTCTTTTTCTCACTCCCTCCATTGCTGTCCTTGCCACTGGCTACCCTCAAGTAATAACCCAAGTATCCTTTGATGCAAGGTTACACAATGGCAGGAGACATAAAATCTGAAGAGTTATGTGAAGATGTATGTTAGTTTTCATTTTAAAGTTTCCTCCCTTTGAAGTTCTAAGGAAACTACAATTTCCTTTCTCCTGCTGTAAGATATATATTCTCTCACAGTTAAATACATTTCCCATAACAATTCATTTCCCAGACTTCACAAATACTGAGATACAGTTTGAACAGCACCTTTGATCTGCACACAGTTGCTCAAAAAATCTTTATCTTTCCATTCAGGTAATAAGGAATCCTGTCAAGAAGTAGCTTCTTGCTTCTAAATAAATGAGACCACATAACACTTTAAGAACTACTGTATTAACATGCATATGGAAAGTTCAAATCAGCCATTTATCTGCACAATGAAGAACACTGTGCTTGATTATACCAGTAGAAAAGGCAGTATTAAAATAATGAATTCATTTATGATACTATGCATCAAGTAAACCCTTGTTTGCCATTCTGTATCAGATTGTACTTCATAACAGCAATGCCTGCTCTTGGGAGCTAGCCATTTATCATGACAAAAACAAGGATTTTTGAGGCCAGTGAACTATAGTAGCTCTATAGAAAAAGTAGTCGTATCTTTATGCATTTGGTACATTTTGTGGCTAAGTGGATCACCTCCTAAGTACTAGGCTATGTGCTCACTCACAAAGTGAGTATTTATGCAAAGCGTCCCACTGGCTTTAGTGAGGCTATTCATGTATGCTCTCAGAACTGCAAGTGTGGTTCATACAACATAGCCCTTGGCATGTGTCTGAGATTGCAGAGAGCTCAAAAAATGATGGAATATGAATGGTGAAATATGCTGGCAAGAGACAAGCAAAGAGCAGTAAATTAGAACTGCAGCTCAGAGCTGTGCCATCATCACTTACAAGTACTTACAAACTGTTTATCCTCCCCCTTCATGCTGTAGCTATAGGCTTTCATGTTCCTACATCTGCTGAATATGACTGCTCTGCCTATTTACTTGTCTCCCAGAAAGGTAAGGAGGCTCACTTACAGTCTGCATCGCATGCTAAGGGGCAAAGCACCACCTCTGTGCTGAGTGCTTTCACATGTCTTAATTTTGATTTCCTGTGCCTTTTGCTTCTATGCCATCAGATTAAAGGCAAATGTGAGTTAAAAATAACAGCCAACATGACATAGCCGAATTTTGCTTTCTCTGTGAATGTAGGTCTAACAAAAAAAAAAAAAAGTACACTACAGACATAATCCAATATTAAGTGGCTCAGTTTTCATTTGCATACCTCCTTTGCTCCTTTGCATCACAGAACCCATCTTTGGCTTGCCACAAGCCATTCCTTCCTGGAAGCAGCTACACAGAGCAAGGATCAATGAGAGCAGGGCCTTGCCATTCACCAGGAAGCTCTCAGCTGGATGGACATGTTCAGCTTTGCACACCAGTAATGTTGGTTCAGTTTCAGGGAATCACTCTCAGTAATGGCCAGTAACTGCTACCTGGGGCCATTACAGTGTCCCTATGTTTGTGTGGAAGACTGAGCTCAGATCAACCATGGCTGGCAAAATCCTGTTGCCTCGTTAACAAGAATAAAAGGGAAAAACAACAACAACAACAAAGTAAAAGCTTGTACTTAGACTCCCTTTCATCTCATGAGCACAACACACTGTGCTTGCTATTCTCAGCATCCAAATGACAATCTGATAATCTAAGATGCAGGAAGGATTGGCTTGTCAGTCCAGCTAAAGTGCTCACAGCAGAATTGAGAGCTACATACCTTTACTCAAGACCTCTGCTTTAACCACTAGATGATTCTGATGACTTGATTTCTTGACATGTATAAAAACTTGCTCAGACACCTCTGTTTCTAGGCAATAGCACAGCTATCTCCTTTCTTTAAAAATGACTGTGATTGAAATAGTACAATAAACGCCATCTAATATATTACCAAGCTGATGTATAGATTCGAATTCAGGCTGTGAATTCTTTTTAAGTGCAGAAAATCTTTGGTCACTGAAAAGGACCTGAAAGGCTCCCACAGTCTCACAGAGAGTATTAATCTCTGATGGGAATCTGTTTTAAGACACCGGAGGACAAGGGTCAGTGTACTCAGTCAAGAAATGTTGGAGGTTAGCAGAAGGAAAAAAGCCTTCTATTAGCTTTGTGTGTAAACATAATGATAGGGGAAATTTATAATTTTCCCTAGCAAATTTCAAGTAAACCAGACAAGCTGCATTATGATTTTAATAACATTTTCTGTTACTACCAAGAGCTCAGTGCCAGAAGCCCTTAGGGCTGCCTGCAGTCATATTACTATACTTGCAAAGCATACTGACCCCAAAGACAGTGCGATCTATTTCTGTCTCAGATTAAGTGACCTCTGAGTTTTTTGCGACTGGCTGTGGAGAAAGCTGCAGATAGAGGAATGTTCATCCCTCAGTTAAGCTAAACCTTTGTTTGCTGTGTTCGCATGAATAACTTATAGAGCGTTGGCATCATGAACAGCAGCGCTGACACAGTTGACATGACAGCACTATAGACTGAATCCCGATCTGCCCTCCAAGGATAAGATGGGATGTTTGCTCGTTTCACATTTCACTAAGTCGGTCTGTTCAACTATTTATAAGATGAATAGAAATTTCCACTACTTCGGTTGACACACCTGCTTTTACCTAGCAACTGCTCAGAGGGAGCCAGCTAAGACAGAGGAGGCTCTGAGAGGTGCAACCTGGCAGGGACGCAGCTGCTGCCAGCCTTGTCAGAGTTCTCCATACAGGTTCTGTCCCCTTAGCATCGTGGTGGCCCTTTCCTTTCTCCTCAGCATGATCTATTTATAACCAGCACTGCCCAAGAGAGGACAAGCCTCACTGCATCGCCTGTCCCAGGTGATGATTGGCCCAAGAATAGCATGGAGCTCTGCAATAACCCCAGGTCATATGGGCACAGCTCAAGGAGAGCTCCCCATGTGTCATGGAGTCACTATCATGATGGCACTGTGTGACCACCGTGGTGGTGCAGGGAGACTTTATCATGTATCATGGGGTCATCACCATGGTGTCACAAGTTGACCACCATGTTGGCATGGGAACACTGCCATAATGGCATGGGGGTACTGCCCTGAGGACATCCTGCTACAGAACAGCCCCACATCTTCCCCATGACCCATGGCTCCTTTAGGGTAACTGTGGGTCTCTGCCAAGCACCAAGCCATGCAAAGAGCCCACCCAGCACAGTCACAGGTCATTCCCACCCAGCTCCATCCTATGGAACCACCTCTTGGTCTTCAGTTGTTCCTGACAAGAACAAGGTAGAACCACCCAATTAGAGGTGACTGAACTCATTTTCCTTCTGAAATGTGACCTGGCATGCATGTAGTACCTGCAGTCACAAAGATAACACATTTGTCTCACATATCCGTCAGGCAGCCCATTGCCACCAGGCTCCCAGTGGCAGAAAGGATGGGATGCCACAGTACAAGCACGCTTTTGTGCAGTCCATCTGGGGCTCCCAGACACCACAGAGCAATCCTTACAAGGGGAAAAAAGCATTTTAAAGGCGATTAAAATATAGATGAGGTAGTATAATCAAGGAAGAATGCATGAAAAATGACATTTTCCTACTTTCATGTTGCAACTGTCAAGATGGCCTGACAAAGCTCAGCTGGAACAGGCTGAGAGTGGGAAGGCCTACTTTTACAGTGAAAATGTACAAGACTTAATTAGAATCATAGAATGCTTTGGGCTGGGAGAGACCTTTAAGGTCATCTAGTTCCCTGCTATAGGCAGGGACACCTCCCTCTGGACCAGGTTGCTCAAAACCCCATCTAGCCTTTCCTCGGATGTTTCCAGGGAGGGGGCATCCACAACCTTGATGGGCAACCTGTTCCAGTGTCTCACCACCCTCACAGTAAAGAATTTCTTCCTAATATTTAGTCTAAATCTACCCTCTTCCAGTTTGAAATCATTTCCCCTCATCCTGTCGTTACCTGCCCTTATAAAAAGTCCCTCCCCAGCTTTCCTGTAGGCCCTCTTCAAGTGATAGAGTCCCAGCTCTCTCAGCCTGCCCTCAATGGGGAGGTGCTCCAGCTCTCTGATCATCTCTGTGGCCCTCCTCTAAACCTGCTCCAACAGATCTATGTTCTTGGTGTGTTGGGAACTCCAGAACTGTACACAATACTCCAGGTGGGGTCACACAAGAGCAGAGTAGAGGGGCAGAATCACCTCCTTTGACCTTCTAGGCACACTTCTCCTGATGCAACCCAGGATATGGTTGGCCTTCCAGGTTGCAAACACACATTATCAGCTCAATTAGGACTGAAGTTCCAAATCCCGTGGTCTCTGGACACAAAAAAAAGTAAAAAAAAAAAAAAAAAAAGGAGAATGAGAGAGTCCCTGCATATGATGCTGCAGTTCAGTATAAGGGAGGATTTGACAACTACATTTAACATGAAAGGAGGGGGTGGCAATAAGAGGAACGTGCGCTAGCAAAGATTCATCATGTATGTGGTTTCCAGGCACAGCAAAATAATAATAGTTTTTTGTTGTTGTTGTTGTTGTTGTTTGTTTGTTTGTTTGTTTGTTTTTAAAGTACATCCCAAACTAAATCTGTCTGCATTTACTAGGTGTCCTACCCCTGCCCATTCTCTGCATCGGGAGCAGGTGTCTGAGACATGGGCTGCAGCCCGCAGCAGTGCCCAAGGCAGGCCAGGAGCATAGGCCAGGGCACCTAGGGGCTTAGAAAAGGGACCTCAAGAGGAAAGGGGGACTAAAGAAAAGCACCGTCTTCTTTACTCTGATACCTTAAGCCTTCATTCACCAGTGTCTGATTTTTCTGTAGAGGGAGAACTGTAAATACATGCGAGACACATTTCTTGTTCACATTATAACACCAGTGTGCACTTCTACAAAATGGATGATATCTCACTGCACAATTTCAATGGAGAGGATGAAAAGACCATAATTGCTGCTGCATTGTGAATTGTGTTTGTAAAGGAAACAGTTTACCAAACAGCAGCCAGGAAAGAAGATAAAGCAGGGTAGGTTTTACAGTTAAAATTAGATTGACCTGAGTTCAGATTATAAATGTTGGGAGAAAAAAAAATGGTAAATGTGTTTTGGAAAGAGAAGGGAAAAGGTGTTTCCAGGAGACAATTCAGTCTCAAAATGTCTTGTACTTTTCACAAAGAAACAGTCTGTGCCCAAAATATTCAGCAGCTTTACTCCCTTGTGCTTAACACTTACTTTAAGCACAGAACTGAGATCAGGTGTGAGGGAGGGCAGGTAAGAAGGTTTCCAGCAGCAGGTGGAACTGAATCAACAGAGTCATCCTTTTGTATTTTAGTACACTCAGTCAAGGACTGATGGTAATCAGTAAGCTATTTCTTCCATCCCTCTCTTCTCCCTCCTTTCCCTTCCCATTCCTCCCCCCACTAGCTGTAGCACTGATGCTCAGCTTGCTAGCGAGCTGTTTGAGCTGTTCTCTCTCGGTGCTCTCTTTAAAGCTAAAAATCATCCTGCCATCATCCACCTTGCTTTAACACCCACCCACTTAAGAAATCTGAAAGCTGCGTATCTCCTCAGAGGCTGCTAATGCTATTAATTCTCGTACCTTAACAGTCTATCCAAAATGTGAAAGCAGGTTTTCTGCAGATTCCCAAGCACTAGCACATTCTGTTGCATTTCCCATACACATTTCAGAGTCTGCTTCCCATAGTTAAAAATAAAGCCTGATTCAACACCCTTTGGCTTCATTTTTACATGACTGAAACACCACTGTTTTTTACCTGCAAAGCACAAACCTGCACACCCTAAACCTTATTTTGATTCTCTCCCTGTTTCTTGCCAGACTAAATTACTCTCTCTAACCACAACCAGAGCATTTCCCAGGCTCAGGGTGGCTGATTTAAAGACATATTGGATCTGATCTCCAGATTTCAATGTAGATATAACTGTGTGAGGGGCACAGTCACAGATAAATGTACCATCCAGTTGACAGGGGTCCAAAAAACCACCAACCTAAGCACTATTGCTTATGATTTACCTATCATATGAAGGTAATTGCTGAATGATCAGGTTCTTTAATTGCTCACTAGATTTTAACTCCTTACTAGTCAAAGACAATGTTCTTAAGCTGCTAAGTTCCCTACATGCACAAAATATCAGTTATATCAGCTAGAAAACACAGCAACTGCACCAGTCTTAAAAGGTTTTCTCTCACAGCTTAGTATTTCCTCTCATAGGCTTTGTCAGCCCAAGGGGATACAAAAAAGCAGGTACTTATGCTGATTTTCAGTCACACGAGTGTCCTGATATTGAACCATGTCTTCAAAAGGGGATGTTTGAGGGAGAAAAAAAGTGCACCCAATTTCTACAAAAGCCATTTCAACTGTCCTTGATTCTATACAAGTGCCTTGGACGAGTTTCGTTTCCTGTGCAGAGGAATGTGAAAGATCCAAGATCTAGCCAGAAAGGATGCAGACAAAGAGACAGAAGAGTTTGGTCTTGGTAACACTTCATTGCTCTGAAGAGATGTGAGCAGTGAAAGCAAACTGTGCTTCTGCAGACAACTCAGAATGCTATAGGAACAAATGAGACAGGCAGGCTATGGCACTGCTTCAAAAAAGCTTTGAAATTGCCTTACAAACCCAGTCTAGCCTATATCTCTTCCATTCCCATTCTTGAGTCAAAGCATAGTCTTACCTGAGAAAAAAGAGCACAGGGCCAATATTCAAATGCAGAGACAATATAGTATACCATCAAGGGTTCCACTACATTTACTCTGTGGAAAGAGATTAACATATTACAAAGATATTTTGAGACAACTTTAGCAGTACTTACATTGTAAATATCCTCAGTCCTAAGAAAACCCTACATTTTTCAGTAAGGTAGAGACTATGGTGAGATCCATGTGTGTGCAGCTTGTGACATGACCATTGACTGTACTGAGGTGAGAAAGCAAAGAAGAATTTGACTTGGTGAACTGCCTTCTGATTGAAGGAGAGGCCTAACAATATCAATCAAAGTTAGTAAAAAATAGAACAGTAATTGAAACAATAAAATGACCAGATGAAACATAATAGCATGGGAATGGCTTAATCTTTCCAAATGGTTTAGTTAATTCAAAAGATAACTAAGACTCAAGTGTCCCTTGGGAGCAAACACTGTAATACTCCATTTCATTCCACACACTATGACTGAGACAAGATCTAAGGAGGTCATGAGCAGCATAATAGGAAAGATCTTATTTTAAACCTCAGCCACTGATGGAAATGCAACTCATTCTTCTTCAGAGGAATGTTAGAAAGTAGGTTAGAGATTTGTGTGCAATGAGGGCTTTTTTGTTTGTTTGTTTTACTTCTTTCCAGTAATACTGCCTCGCTCCATCTTATAATAGCATAGACAGTTCTTTCCTTCAGTGGTGATTTCAACTACACAGCATTACGCCTTTCAGAGTAGCATTATGAGTAGCTTTGACGTGATAGATCTTCTTTTTCTATACATTAAAAAAGAAGAAACTACTGAGTATACAGATATGGAAATTGCATCAGGTGGGGGATGACTACTATCTTTCCCTGCATGTGGAGGAAAGCAGAAGGAACATAGATGGCTGGCAAGGCAATGAGCCCCATTTACTGTTTCTATCATGCTTAATAAGCTGTAGCACACACATATTCACAGCAAACCCAGGAGGTTTTAGGAGAGGATATAAATGGTCATGTAAACAAAAGCTAAGGCTACTATTTTCTGACAGTCAGATCAGAGTCCTCTTTCACTTCGTACAGCTAACTTGAGAGGAGCCCTTTTAAAAGTAATGATGTGAATGAGGAAAAAATAGGCTCGACAGCTGTAGATTTCAAAGTCATCCAGAAAGTCACTGTAAACTGAAATGCAGCATTTGGAGCATCCACTGAACGCACACATGACAGAGGAAAGTGAACTGAGTAGCTTGTCTTTAGTTTGTGTAACACAGGTGAAAGATTTGATAAGCAAAGGGCACATCTATGCTAGCAGAGGGGTGAAAGCCAAGTTAGAACTGCAATAGCCATGGTGATAGCTCAGATTTGACCCCAAAGGAACTCCACAGCCACACGAAATATGATGGCAACTCATCATATACCACAGCATGCAAGAAGCATATGCTGGAGAGAGATACTCCTTCCCACTCAGTTGCCTGCTATGCTTGAATTTGCTGCAAGCTAGGTCATATCAGAAGAATATTGCCTGCCTTTAGCCCCAACCTATTTGCCGCTGACTGCACTACCCCCAGTCTGCCTTCATTCAGGAGTCTCCTTGATCCATTACAAGGTGTAGATATCTCCTACTTATCCCTTAGCCTGCACCATCCCTTTACTCAAAATGGAGTTATAGAATCATAGAATCATAGAATCACCAAGGTTGTAAAAGACCTAAAAGATCATCCAGTCCAACCGTTCACCTATTCCCAATAGCTCCCACTAAACCATGTCCCTCAACACAACATCCAGCCTTTCCTTGAACACCCCCAGGCTCGGTGACTCCACCACCTCCCTGGGCAGTCCATTCCAGTGCCTGACCACCCTTTCTGAAAAGTAATACTTCCTGATGTCCAGCCTGAATCTCCCCTGCTGTAGCTTGAAGCCATTCCCTCTGGTCCTATCACTAATGACACGAGAAATAGTCACAATATAAGGGCTGAACATCATGTCTATGAAAGAATAAATAATTTCAAATCTTTAGTCAGATCTAAAGATGTTGAAACAATTCTTCTCTCCTCTATAAACTTTCTGTTTTGCTTTCAGGGTTGTGCACTCCCTGATGAGTGCTGAGGAACAGCACAAGAGCTTAGAGGATGTACCTTTCAAATCCCATTATAAGTGTCCTAAATTCTGACAAATCAGAAATCCACATAATTATAATTTAAATATTTGATCACTGGCAGAAGAAAGCATGTATTCTGGCAAATATCAGTCTGTTGTATAAACAACCCCTTCAAGTTCATGCATCAAATCCCCCCCTACTTTACTTCAGTAGAATGTTTACAAGTTCTATGGGCTCTCCCTGCACTAAGCTGGAGCCAGGCTGTCAAACCACAATAGTCAATGCATGTATTTTTCTCAATTAAAAGATCTCTAATTATCGTTGTTATCATTGTACTTAATCTCTGCCTGCTCCATGAGGAGGAGATGGATTGCTCCACTTTCCCTGTGGGATAGCAATCCATTTTCTTTTTCTTCAGAGGTTCAACAGATAAACTCATTCAAATGATACGTGCTATCCCTTCCCCAGAGAAAGTCTATCACAACTTTATTATTTCTTTTCTGGTGAGCACATGGTTGTCCTACAGGTTATCCTCTCCTCATCTTATCCTTTTACAAGTATTTCACCATTTGTTTTGCCTCCATGCATTTACCTGTAGCTCTCTCCAAGGACAAAAGAATGGCAAAAGTTACTTGAGCATAAAGATAGTTAAGCTCTACATGCAAGGGCAAAAATGGAGATGGAAATGGGATCAGGGAAAGCACTGCTGCTCTACTTCCCTAATGAAGCAGAACTCTCACACCGAGCTGGGCTTACATGCTGTAATCAAGTACACTTCTCGCAATACTGGGGTTATGGAGAGCCCTGCACAGAGCAAGGTAGTTATCAGCTGCAACATCTCAGGAGGGCCCTGTTCTCCTCTACGTATTGCTCAATTGTCAGCTTATAATCAGGAAGAAAATAAAGAAATCCTAATTTTTATTTTTTTTAAGAGTTTCCAGAAGGAAAAATAGATGCTTAATGCACAAGAATCCCCACCATCACACACACACACACACACACACACACAAACACACAGAATAAATAAATAAATAAATAAATAAATAAAATCAAGGAAGGAAGGGATCAGAATAGGCAATTATGGTCAATTTTCTGGTCAGTTTCAAGAAAAAAAATTTCATATAAATGAGCTAAGACACCCTGTCAATCCCATTTCTAAAGGACTGCATTGTGGAAATAACTCCATAAGTTATCAGTGTCTCCAAGTGTATTGAGAATGATTTTCCCAGAACTGAAATGCAGGAGCCGATAGACAGCCAAGAGAAGAAAGGAACTGATTAGGAGGGAAGAGAGTAAGCAAAAACCATGGATGCCAAAGGCTTTGGAAATTCTGCCATTCACCTCATAAAGGTTTTACCTTGTTCTTTAGGAAACCTGTGTTTCCACTGACTTTATTTAAATGCTTCTTTCTTTCTTTGTACTAACTTAATGGAGAAGGACATCTACAAAACTCAGCAAAATCCTAATGAGCCACTTGTTCAGTTTAAGTTGAAGCTTGTGATGGAAGAAACAGATAGAACTGGTGCACCCTTCCTTCCATCAGAAAAGGAGATGGGATTTTCTGTCACCTGCACAAAAACCCTGAGTTCCTTGCAGCGGCAAAACACTGACAGAAATGTAAGAGTGTGGTTTTAGATAGTGTTGGTAATATAAAGTCATTTTACTCTATCAAAAAATGTGTAAAGTCCTCATGAAGAGAACTTCTGTGAAACTGCAGGATCTGGGACAAAGTAATGTTTTCACATTTGTGGGTATACGGCTTACAACAGTTATGGCACCACATGCCAGAATACCTAGCAAGGCAACACGTACAAGCAAAATGAAATATCAATGAGATGCAGAAGTCAGAAAACTGCACGGAACAAATTGTTTAGAATAATGAGATAAATACACTCTATAGCACCAGAAAGTTTAATGGAAAATAATCCTGAATCTAAGAGAATAAGCAGATGTAAAAGAAAGAAAATCTCTAGTCTAACTATTCTCAAGATATGATTTGTGGTCAAAGAAAAGATTAGTTCAAATCACACTGATGTAAGAACCAGCATGTGATGTACACACAAATGCTCTTGATCTGACATGTCTTGAAAAGTAGACAGTGAAGGCATGCAAAATGAGGAAAAAAAAAAAAATAAGCCCATCTGGGAGTATAGTGGAGTATTTCAGAAACACAAAATGGTTAAGGTTGGCAGGAACAATCTAGAGACCATCGACTCCAAACCCTCCATTCAGAGCAGAGCCAACCACATCAGGTTGCTCAGTGATGTGTCCAGCTGCATTTTTAATATCTCTGAGGATGGAAAACCAATAACCTTCTGGGGCAACTTGGTCCAGTATTCAACCAGCCTCAAAGTAAAAAACTCTTAAATGTTTAAACAATTTGTGCCCATTGTCTCTTTTACATTCAGTGGACACAACGAAGTAGTCACTCACAATTGCTCTTCTTGTTGTATTAATACACATTGAGAAAGTCCCCATAAGCCTTCTCTTCTCATATGGAAGATGTTTCAGTCTCTTAATCATTTTTATGGTCCTTCACTGGACTCAGCCTCGGATGCTCATGTCTCTCTTGCACTGGGAAACCCATACACATACAAGCAAAATGAAATATCCAGTCCAGCTGGATCTCACAGTGACTGAGCAGAGGTAGTGGTGGAGCTAGTGTGAAAGAAATCATTAACAAAATGATTACAAAAATATGATATTAGTGAAAAACTAAAAGAAAGCCTGACAGTAGAGCACTTAAAAAAAAAAAAAAAATTTCCAAAGACACTGAATCTGGGTGGTGTGTATAGGATTCCAACCAAACACTATTGGAACCAAGAGAAAAACTCACTATCTTTGTGCTCAGACTTCAGGAAATCAACAACAACAACAAAAAAGTGAAGGAATTGAAGGACTTCAGAACTCTGTGAATGAGGATGGCTCAAAAGGCTGGAAAAGGAGCATGGAGTTACTACATAGTCAATATTTTCCTACTTAAAACCAAGCAAAACTTGTCAATGAGCAACTCTTTTAGGGTAAGTTGCAAGCCAGAATGTAAATGTATATGCACACATAAGCAAAATAAACAAGAACTCAGAAAAATTTAAAGGAAGTAACTCACTGTACTAGCTTTTCGGTGACCTGGAAAGAATGTTCTCAAGAAAAAGATTTGCCTGATGAAAGCAAATTTCATTGTTTGTTCCTCTTTGGCAAGACAGGGTGAGAAAGAGAGATTTTTGTTCTTTTGAACCATGACACACTTCACAATCAGGGAATTGCTCTCACAACCACAGCAATGCATCTCTCCAAATCAATTTCCTTCAGAGTATACACATAATGTTGTGACTTGAGAGTATAAAAAATGTCAGCCAAATATGCAGTCAGCTCCAAGTGGAAATTCAAATACTTCCATCAAAAGAGCAATTGCTAGTCATGGTCCAGATTATATGACATAAATGTTCATACCTGAAAACTATTCAAAAGTGGAAAGACAGTGAGGTTGTCTACATCAGGTTGCCCCTCTTAAGAGGGTAGTTGGAGTCCTGCTATTACAGCACGATTCCATATTACAATCATTACCTTTCAATACATGTATCTACAGTACCAAGCTTTGTCATTTGTTCTTAGGACATTCATGTGTTCCTGACCTCCCATTGACTTCCACAGTTACTCTTTTCTACAGCTATTTCTTAGAAACTTCCTTTCCGTGGCAATTAAGGTAGCTCAATGTCAGCTCTGAAGTGGTATGACACAATGCTTTCTTCGAGAAATATACAAAAAGCTTTGAGAATCTGAACCAGTTGCCAGGAATTAAAAATTTGGTGATGAGTGGAGGAAATGAGCAGACATTTGTGTACACAGGATGCCGGAGGCTCAAGGCAGGAATTGCACATGAAATAGCTTCACCGCATTTTGGTTGACAAGTCAAATATACTTCTAGATCAGAATTCTGCTGAAAGCTTAAGTCTCAGTGGGACAACGAACACAACAAAATATGAATAATGATGCCTCAATGTAACATTCATCAACAGCAACAGTGTCAGGTAGCCAACAGTGCTGAAGGCCCAAACATTTCAGAGGACTCAAATAAGTATCCTCAGAATGTAACCTATCTCATATAAGATCAGCAGCAAGCAGCAAGGCCATAGCATCCTATAATTTCTTTGAACATCTTGGAAGAAATTATTTTCCATGTCTATATATTGATCAGGAAAACTATTGACATTCTATTTTTATAGAAAATAATTTATGGCAAAAGTCCAACTATATGAAATAGAAATCTGGGTATCTGCCAAAGAAGCCATTATATATAATTCAACAGTGCTCACTAATGAGACATGCCAATAAGAAAATTTAGGCTTAAAGGCTTAAAGATTAGTAGGGAGAAAAACAAACCAAGAAGCTATGCCTGAGGATTTGAGTTGGTGGGAGTGGACTGAGAAGGAGATAGCAGCTGCCCAGAAGAGTGATAGAAGACAGCAAGAAGGTAGGAAGCAAGGAGGTACATTGCTTGAGGGCAGTAGGAACTGGGGATAAAAAAAGAGGAATGCAGAAAAGAGAAGTAGGGAAGAGGTGAGGAAAGAGAAGGTCAAAGGATGGGAGATGCACAAAGGAAGAGAAAAAGCAGTGGCAGTTGCTACACTCAACTATAAAAGGTAGGAAATCACTTGTATAAGTAACACCAAGAAGAATACAATATTGATTTTAAAATCTTAGAGATTAGAAAACAATTATTTTAGACAAAATAAAACTCTCCAAAACTTTTCCTAACTCTTAAGATGAAACCAAAGAGGTAAGCACACCATTGATGAATGAAAAACTGCAATAGCAATGGTATTTAAAGTGAATATAAGTTCTGTAAAATGTAACAAGTTGCTATTAAGAGCTGCTATTAAATGTTTTTTAAATGAAAAATAAATGCATTTAAGATATACTCTTTATGGACTACTAATTCCATCCAACCAGGGCTTCTAATAACTTATTTTATTTCTTTTTTTCTATTTTTTTAATGTATTTTTATTTCCTCATAACAACCAGGAAGATGCATTATTTCCATCATGCAGGTTATGATGTTGAAGCACATGGAACCAGAGCTTTGTGGGTTGAGAGAACTGGTATTTTACTACAATAATAACACCATTTCTACATAACCAGCCACTGACCTTTGTTCTTCTTGTCAGCAAATAGACCATCTTTGTAACAGAAGTAAAGCTGAGGGATTTGAAAATGTCAAAATATCACTGCAACAAAGAGCCCTTGGCCCATATAAATATTTACATTTGAAATATCCATTTGCCGAACTGAGTATTTCAGCTGTTGAGGGCAGCCTGAATCTCATTACATCAGCTCCGCAGGCCTATTGGTTCTCTTACTTTAAACATAGACAAGAACAGCACTTTTACTGTATGATAGACACGTTCCAAACACCCAGCACCCCTCACAGTTATAAAGTGTGTTGTATGCCAGCAGTGTCCTGTCTCTGCAATTCAGTTGTTACGATAGAATCCAGATTCCACAGCCGTGCAGCTTTTTAATACTGAATACAGATCCCTCATAAGACAGTTGTCTCAGTTTTTTGTTTTCGGTGTTTGTTTGTTGTTTTTATTATTAACAAGGATGTAAATAAATTCTCCTAAAACTAGCCTCAGCAACACATTGCTTATAGTGGAAAATCCACTTTAATTCACTAATTATTCTCCTCTGGCGTGGCAATGAATCAAATACCATCCAGTCCCTTCAACTCAGGCAGATCAGCATATGCAGCCCTCTGTCTATATTCAGATAGCTCTGTCCCCCTTCACTCATTCTTCTTCACAATCGATACAGAGAGGAGCCTTTGTGAATAGACCTTATCCTCCATCCTTCCAGAGACCCTTCTGCTCTTGTGCCCTCACCATGTCTTTGAAGTAAGATTAGAGAAAAGAGAGCAGAAGGAATATGAATGCATGCCATCTCCCTTTTGACCTTGTCTTGCAAAGGAAATCCATGCAAAAGGCATCCCTGCTCCTCAGTGAGAACTCAGTGTATGCATATTGTAGGGACAACTGCTCATTGTTAGGCCTTGCATGGAAGCCTACAGCTCCATTTAATGTATTTTTCCAAAGAGAAAGAGGAGAGGCAATGAGCCACAGGTGAACAGTGGGAGCAAAGTGTCTCATCTTGACCCCCTGTACTTATTGCCACTCCTGACCCTTTACTGAAAGCAGTACTGTCCCATAAAAGAATAAAACAGAAGAACTCCATGAGGGAAATTAAGATGCATTTTTCTCCTTTTTGTATTTTTACTAGATAGAGAAAGATATAAACTGGCATTTTTAATGCATTACAGTATGGTTGCTCTAAAGTTTTTTCAACTAGGTGTAATATGTATTGAATATGCCTAACTATATGTATTTTTACTGTTCCATTCATTTGGAAGTGCTTTGCATAGGTTGCTCTGTTGCTTTGGTAGACCTCAAAATGCCAAATAAATAAAACACTGTTGTGGGCCCCTTTCCAGTATCTTCCTGTCTGTTTCTACACACATGCTAAATTTCTTCACTGTCCTGCTTTCACTCCATGAAAGGCTCTAAATCAGACAATAATGATTTGAGTAACTTGGTTCTTCAGAAGTTCTTCTCTTTCACACTTTCACTTACTCTAACAGATCTTACTCAACTTCTCCTGAATATTTTCATAAAAGGTGGAGCTGGAAAATTTTTCCAGTCATAAAATTCATACTTCTGTTTTGTTTTATGTCATCTTACTTTCCAACACTTCTGTAAGAAATAAATTCTAGTTCCTGTAAATATTTTATGAACAAACAAACAGCTGTAAAATGAATCATGTGAGTCTATAAATGGCAAATTGGCAATTTATATAAAAGTTGGCCTAATTGGAGTATTTCCAACTTTTTCTAAAGTTCTGTATAACCAGCACTGTCACTAGATACATCTTAAAGGAATTCTGTGAAAACACAATGATCCTCAGAGTCTTGTTGCTGCACCAATGTGCCAGAACATGAGGTACACTAATGATGAAAGTAACATGCTGGCTCAGAGCAAACTACTATTAATGCTTTGCAAGTATGCTTTGCCTAGAATGTAATGGACTACAAATAGTTGTTTGCAGTGTGTTTTAATTAGCACTATCTTCCTTTAAATGAACTGAACTTTTCTCTTTCTTATTCTCACTTTTTTTTCTAGCCACTGATTGAAAGGAAACAAACACTCATATGGAAAATATGTGTTGGATATGATTAAGACTGAAGAGCAATCTGCAACTCTTGTCACCAGTAGACTATCTTTGTAATAAGGTTTATCACTGTTTCCAAGTAGTCCTCTATGAAGCCATTACTTTATTGTCTATATATAAAAATACATAGTGATATAATGGAAAGTCCTTTGATGTAAAAGTTCAAGAATACAGAGTTGCCTTTATTGGTGCAATTAAGTAGGTTTTATTACTCATACCAAGTGCATGGAGTGAGAGAGCTAAAGAAGAGCTGGTCATAGCAAAAGATGTACAGAGAACTGTTTGTAAGTGTTAGAAATCACTTTTAGCCAAAAAAAGGAGCAAACATCTAAATACACACAGACACAAATCAACACATGTGGGACTACTTATGTACTTTAGCACAAAGGTCAGTTTTGCAATTCAAAGTTTAACATTCATGCACCTACAAGCAACCATCTGAAAGGTGTGTTTCACGTCTGTAAAACGTAACTGCTGCTTAGAGTTTACATTTGCAAAGTCTGAGTACAGAGGTCTGCATACCCATTTACGTGCACTTTTACAATCCCATGTATGGAGGCCCAGCATAGATTAAGGTGAAATTGAAGGCTCTTATGTGCATCGCGGTCACAACCATAGTTACATGATACAGAAGTCACAGCTTTTATAGCTCACTGACAGTAACTGCCTGGATCATGTTCTTCTTAACTCTTTTCTGTGAGGCCATATTTAGGACAAAATGAGCTTCTTGTCCTACTCCTTCAAATGCTTTCTCCATGTGGACTGAGACCTCCTTGCATTGTCAGATCAGAAGTCCTGACACCTCCTAGTTTCCAGGTAGGGAAACACAACATGTGCAATATTTTCAGCCTTTATATCAGCCCATGGAAGGCAATACCAGCAGCATCTCATAGCCTGGGCTTGCTTGTAAAGGAGGTAGTTATGAAGGAAATCAACCTATTAAGACTTGACCTGAGGGGAGTTTCCTGCACAATTCCCTTAGCAGAAAGCTAGAATCAAGACATCACCTACCCTGCTCCTTCCCTCCAGCCAAAGCACTCACTGAAAGACACCTTCAAGCTAGATACAACAGAATATCCCCATGTATCATCTGGAACCTTCCCCTCACAAAGACTAACCCAACCTCACTCTGATTAGCTCGAGAGATCTGGTGTCACATGTGTACATGAAAAGCATCTAGACACTTATTAAATATGCATTCTCCTTCCTACTAACATCGTTCCATCAATATTTTAATGCCATGTTGCCTTTTAGATTTTGTTCCTTCTGTAACGTGAGGTCCCTTCTGGGGCAGACGGACACCACAGAGATGGTGGTGAGTTTCTGCTGCAAATGCTTACAGTTCTTTCATCAGGAAATATCGTATCTGTTCCCTTCTATAAATAAAGCCAATGGGAAGGCATACAAGATAGGGCTGAAGAAGTTCAAGCAGTGATCAGAATAATTGTTTATTACCCAAAAAGAGCTAGCTTGTGAAAAAGACCATTAAATTAAATTAAATCCAGTGAAAAAGAACTGACTATTTTGTTATGTATGAGGTGTAAATTTGGATTACTACATCTGGAGTGTAATTCACGTCTGTATGAAGTTTGTCTGCGGGGTTCAATTCCTGGTTTTACAATCTCTTTCTCCTTTTATTTGTTGTTTTTTTGGTCATTTTTATTTTTTTTTTCCTTTCCACTGCTAATGGACTTATCATTGCCAAGTTTCAGACATTTTCTTGAAAAACAATAGCTTTCACTCATTGTGCTGAACAGCCCACTTTGTTGTCCTTGCCTCAATCCACAGTGATTTCAGTTATTGCACTTGATAGGCATCATTAAGGTTTCCATGTTGTTAGTCACCTTTCTGATCTTTCATCTTTTTCCTGCCCAGGAAGCAGCTTTTCCTGGAAGCATTCAAAAAGAATAAATCCTGGTCACAGCCAGTACTTCAAGGTAATGGCATCTAAGATCCAAATTCCACACTTCCATTTTTTTTTAGTTGGTAACTGCAATTATTGACATGAAAGGCCAGATTAAGCCATTTGTGTTCACACTTAGCCATTCCATGCAAGGCTGCAGAACTAGTTAGAAAAACATTGTTCAGGGTAATTTTGGATAGCACAGTGCAGGAGTTTGTAGCAGGACTGAATGCAATAACAGGACATTCGATTGGCATAAACCTGCTTATTTCAGCAGCCTACTTTACAACAACCTAAAAAATCAGCAAAGGAATTACAGCTCTCTGATGACTTAAAGCTGTTTGAGGTACAGATGTGCAGCCACCACACAGGGAAGGAGACCTTTCTGTTCACAGCATGAGTTCTCTCTTTCCCACTGCTGCCAAGAAGGTCTATGGCATCTCTTTGCCACGGAAGATAAAGTGTCAAGAGGGCTGAGGTGGCTCATGTGGGTGTGATGACACCCACACTCCCATGGAGCATGCACAGGAATCCACATCTATTGCTTCAACTCAGCCTCTAGGCTCCATCCTTGATCCTGAAGATTTGCCAACTCAGCTCAAACTTAAACTGCTTAGAGCACCCAAGCCAGGATATTTCCCCTATGTGGGAAAGTACCAAGTAAAAGGTGAGCCAGGTCCTCCAGGAAAAAAGCCTGGGGTCATGGGAAGAAAAAGGTGCAGGTTTATAACACTTCAACAAACAAAATCTACTCAAAATGTGCTACAAGCTTTTAACATCAAAACAGGGAAGGGAGGTCTTAGATTAATTTCTACTGTTTCATCTCAAAGGTTCACACATGGTAAACTGGACCCAGCATAACAAATGCTAAGGATTCAAAGTCAAGTAAATTTGCAATCCCAATCTGAACAAATTTTCCCAGCAGAAAAGGACCAGAATTTTAGCTAGCAGTTTTTGATGATACAAGCAGAACAATACAATTTGAAAATACAAATTCTAGGCAACTGAGGATAATTCTTACCTCATATATTTTTGTGAGAATTTACATGTTTCAGAAGTGTCTTACAGAAATGGCAAGTATATGGACAGAACTTTCATCTTTGTTACAAAGCTGAGCAAATAGATCATTTTTAGTTAGTAGCTTGACAATGAGATACAATTTTTTTTTAATGGTTTATATCCCAGACAACAGTGGGATGCAAGCACTGCATGACCACACACCATAAAATGATGTAATACATCCTACTATCCTCTATTCTTAATATTCAAAAAAAAAAGCTTTCCTGTTGCTGTAATGTTTTGTGCTCAGTTTTGTGAGGAAGTGGCATTTGAGGAAGAATCAAGGAAAATCTGTGCAATGATTTTTGAATTGGGCAAGACTGTGAAATAAAGAAAAATCACAGAGAGTTTCCAGGGTGAAAGAGTAACACCATATCACTCTCCTCTGAAGCACAGACTCCTTCAAAAATGACAGAGCTGTGAAACTGAAATCTCAGCACAGAAACAGTTCCTGGACACCTCCTGCATGTGCTTATATATAGCACACGTGCAGCTAGGGACATACTTATGGGTAGGGATGCATATGCAGCATAGTCACCATCAGCTGAGCCAGTAATTTCAGAGAAGGTGAAATACTTCTCCAGGAGAGTATTGTTTTAACAGGAAGGCATAGGCCTTCTGATTGTCTTTTTTGCAGCAGTCTGGGGGGACTCATCAGAAGAGGGATGCATCCTGTATTTCATCAGAAAGAGGAGAATGATTGATATGGTGCTGAAGAGATCCTACAGGCTGGGAAATATTCTTCCAGCTCATCACTGGTTAAGGCTATTTTTGATAGAAGTGTAAATCATCATGTTTTTGCTGGGAGGAGAGAAGAGAGAATTTACACTCACATTTCTCCTTGAGAATCTGCCAGTGCATTTGCTATTAGGAAATGACTAAAATAAGCCTCTGCACATATGTCCTTAAAAACACTTTGACTGCATTCCCCTGTAATTATTAAGCTTCTTCAGAGTCTGTAAGCCAGTGAGAAAGGGATTAGAGGGGTTACTTTGTGCCTCTGTGCCCATAAAAATCCTTTGGCTACTGCAGCACACTGCTCAGAGTGTCCTGAAAGCTTTCACATAATCCCTGCCTCCCAGCCACTGCCACTACCGCATTCCCTTTATTTAGACACATTCAAATTTCATGCTGTAATCCAAAAGCACTCCAATGCGGAAACAAGATCCACGTTATAAATCACATTTAAAAACTAACCTGCCAGTTAGATCAGAGCAGCACAGCAACTACATGATAAACCCACCCCCAGATTTACAGTGAAAGGAAGACCAGGAGATGTGAACTGTCATTTGCTGGCATCCCCTATTCCCCTCGTCACTGAGGACAGGGATCATTTTTATACCTGTGTGTGTAGGAGAGGTCACAACAGGACACCAGTCTTAACTGGAGTTGCATATGAGTAAGAATACAGGACAGCAAAACCAAAGATCTGTTCCCCGTAACCATTTGGGGGATTTTAATGTCAAAAAATAACTTGTTCTGATCAGTGCCGTTGCACTGAAAATAAGTCATTATATCATAAGCAGAAGCAGCACAGGACTGCAAGCTATCTTCTGGGTCACAGAGTCTGTTTCTAGTGCATGCACAATATTATATAACTCCTTCCACTAACTCATCTTTAAGAACCCTAATTTTTTTAAAGGCAACTTTTCTCTGACACAAATTCAGAGGAACTCTGCTGTGGAAAGGCTAGAAGAAAGTACTGCCATTAAACACAACAGCTGTTAAAGGCCTCCAGATCACGATGCTAAAGCAGAGAAACAACTGTCAAATGTGCATTGAAACAACGTCTGCAATATAGAATTAAAAAAAAAAAAAAAAAAAAAAAAAAAATCTCATTTGTGGCAACAACCAGTCAGAAATTCTTCCTGGGATAAACAGGAACCTGGCTCTGCTGGGCTGAAGTCAGCCTTGAGGGCAAAACCAGGGCTGGAGCAGCCAGAGAGGAAGCTGCTTGTCAAGCTCTGCTATCTCTGTGTGAGGGGAAACTTGGCATCTCCCTGCTTGGCAGCAAGTGCTGGAGGAAGGGTGGTGGGAGCACAGGCAGCCTGGTGACCCAGTCAGTGTCCAGCCTGCTCCTTCCTGCCTCCTCATACCTGTTCTGTACCTTGGCACATCATATCAGCCTATCTTTGTCACATCTGTGAACTGGAGATAATAACACCTCTTGTCTGCATGTCTATTTAGCCTGTAAATGCCTTCCAACAAAGAATGCCTCTTATTTTGTTTACCAACAGCGTGTAGCACATGGGCCTCAGTTTCATGCACAGCTCCTGACCACTAGTAATCATTATATTAATAGTGACACTAAACATAGCAATTAACCAATATGAATCTAACAACAACAGTGAAGCTATTTTTTTGTTATCATCAGAATTGTTCTCTAAAGCACAGGAGGCCACAAGAGAACAACTCTGCCTGCTGTAAAGTGGCTGCTGGCAATCCCTGGCTGCGTGTGGAATGCCCCTGGAAGTCAATACAGAGATGTGTGTAAGCAATTAGCATGTGGGCATTTGGACACTGACCACATCTGAATATTCAGAACTGCTGTCTTCTGTGCACAACCTTTTTTTTTTCAGGTTGTCTGGGGGATTTCATACAAACCTCCGCAAGGAAAGAACTCTGAATTGTTATTTTACGATGAATTCATAGGACAAATAACCAGAGTATGCATTAAAAACAGAACAGGGCATATCTTTTCCTAATTAATTCAGTTGCCTCTTTCATTCTAATAGCAAATGCCCAGGAATACTAGCTCTTACTCATTCCAAATAAAGGATTTAATAGATCCATGGTACTGAGCAGAAGTTAAAACAGTAGTTACGAACTACAGTCTGATACTAAACCCTCTGGGGTTTGAACAAACTTTGCTGACACTGCTTGGCTAATTTTAAAAAATTACTACAATTAATTTTTTAAAGAAATGAGCTCCCAGATTGACATATTTCAAACATAAAACCTTAATATTCCTTTCTAGAGAACTGTGTGCTATTGTTCGTGGGGAAAGAGGAGGTAGTTCTGAGCTAATTTTTAAATCCAAGGGAATATCACTAGGCAGCCAGCTGCTGGGGCTTTTTGCTTGATCCCTTGCAAATTCTCTTCAGCTATTCATGGCCAAAATGTGTCATGTGCCAGTCTGAAATCATGTTAGAGGAACTGGTGGAAGGAGTCTCCTTTTCACACCCCTGGCAGGCTTATGTCAGAAGGCTGTCAGGGATAACCATCGCTATTTATAGGTAATCCCCCTTTTGAAAGGTCACCATTGTATGTTCATTTCGACCACTGTCTATCCAAAAATCACTTTCTTGGAGTTCATTTTTAATGAGCATTTTAAAAGCAGATAAAAGTAAAGTAAAGCAGAAGAGTGTCTGTTTTATAGCTGACAGCCAAAGAAATTCATAGCACTCACATTATCTACTGTGGTTTTCATTGCAACAAAGGCACTTTTTTTTCCAGATCACCTCGCTATCTTCGTCCAGGAGCAGGCACTTACTTTACATGTTGTACGTTCTTGATAATAGGACATTTGTGCACTGAATCACTTCCGTTATCATTAGTATTCATGTACAAGCACAGAGTGCTTTATCAGCGAAAACTGTAGTTGCAGTGAGCTGGAGAGCAGTGGCATCTGCTCAGCATTTCTCAGCACTTCTGGTTATGACAAAGGGAATTAAACAGCTTCCACATTATGAGACTGAGCTTTTCTTCTACGCTTTTGAGTGGTCACTCTGAGCTGAAAGCTTGCTGCCTTTCCCACTTCCTGTTCTACTACATGGTGGAGGAAGCAAGTAAAGTAATGATAAGCCTGAGCATTGAGCTCTAAAATAACAGAAGCACTGAATGGAAGAAAGAGGAAAGTGTATTTTTATGAAAACTGGTGCAGAGTAAAACACCTGTGCAGCAATGCTTTCTGTATTGTGACATCATCAAAGTTCAGTTAACAAAACCTAGATGACCCCCCAAAAGACAAGAGGTAAAGCATGACGCAGAAATGAAGGAATATGTGAAAGGAGTGGAGACAAAACAGGGCAAGGCTTTGTGAAAGAAGGAGGACAATGTCACCTGATGAGAAATGGGCAAGCTCAGAGATAACGTCCAATAATTCTTTCAAATAAACTCTTTCAAGACGCTATCCTTATAAGAGAGAGGTGAAGGTAATGTGTGAAGCTTTCTCATCACATTTCTAAGAGTGGGTAGACAGGGATGTGGGTTGGCTTTCCTCAGGATTGACAGTGCTGCCTATTGCTGAGCTTTATCATCACATCAAGCAAAATGAAGCATGCTACTGCAAGGATGGCTAAATAGCTTCAAGCTATGCAGGGCTGTGCCAGAAGTAGCTCTCAGCACCATTATTGATGATGATTTTTGTCAGCTTCCATTAAGCAAACTTGTATTTCCAAAATTTCTTTAAGAATCTCCACACTTAAAGCCCATTTTATTCCAATAGGTATAAGGGTTTAAGTCCTTTAAGCTACTTGAAAATCTCAGTCACATTTGTGGTTTAAAGTACCCTTCTAGATAGTGTGGATGGAATCTAAGTTCAGATAGGATTCACTTCATCTAACTGCAGCCCTGAAAAATTTAAGCATCTAGTCCAAGATTGTCATTTAGGTTACTTGAACAGACAGTGCAGAGAAAATTGTCCCTCTGGAGGGTTCAGCCCATCTATTCTACAAATTCAATTTTTAATGATATGAATCATGCTTTGGAATTGCCTGTACCTCTCAGCTGATTACAGAGGGAACATATAAGGCCACTTGAGAATAAACGTTTGTTTCTTAGATGGCTGATGTCCCACCTCCTGTGGCCTCTCACATCAGAGTTGCTTTCATTTTGGATCCAAGAAAAGTTGGGAGAAGAATGCCACATATCCAGTGTTTCACATGGCTGAAAGACAAGGACAGGTGAGAAGGGAGGAAATCAATGCTGCTACCTGCAAACTGCCTGCAAGAGACAGAGGTCAGCAGGGAGACAGTCTTCTGTACTTGCACTTTACCAAGTGGAGGAAGAAGAGAACAAGCTAGAAATCTCCAAACAGAGCATGAATCTAGTTTCCATCCCATAATTGAATTAGCCTTGCTTTTAGGTCACTCATTATTGTGAGAACCATTCTTCAAGGTTAAGGGAAGAGTACAGTTGCAAAGTGTGTCAGAAAATATTATCACCCAGTTGGAGCCCATGTGATTATCAACAAGGCCTTGCTCTTCAATTTGCCAGAGTAAAGCATGTGGAGGCTTCAGTAAGATGCTTTAACTAGTAAAAGACAGTTAAAAGTGGCATCCAATGCAATTCTTGTGGGCATAGTGAAGCTTCTCCTCTCACCTTCTGTCTCTCAACCTAAAAGGTTTTGATTTTGTGTTTTTTTGTTGTTGGTGGTGGTAGTTGTGTTTTTTTTGTCAGATGTTCTTTCAACTACCGTGTCTTTATCTTTCCTTTTGTAATCAGGAGCCTGAAGGGAGATTTTCTAGAGAATAACCATCTAGTCCTCCTGGATAGTATAATGTGACTAGCCAGAAACCTACACAATTGGTTTCCCTTACATTTAATGAGTCAGCAGAAGTTGTCTTCTTCTACTGCAGTAATAGAGTGGCATTATAAAGCTGATACCTTAGACTCCCAGAAAATTCTTAATATATACTCTACTATTTTTGTATCTTCTTCCACCCAATGGGATAGGAAAACCCTTTCTTTTAATCTTGCTTCCAGTGTTTTAGAGCAATCTCACTTAGAATGAACTCTGTAGTTTTTTAGTTTGTCTTCGTCTCATGAAAGAAAACTGAGTCAGAGACCTGCAGATTGTGGTTTGAGCTGCTAAGCATCTGACAGGGAGTTCTTCTCATGAAGAATACATTTTTGGCTTCCTGGTATGTTACAGCAAAACCTGCTTTCAACATGAAGTGTATTTTCTCCTTTATTCTAGCAAACGGAGATCAGTATTTAACTGAGAATACTGTTTTCTTTTTAACACATAACTATACTAAATGGCCCAGAAATCTACATACATTTCTTCATGCATACTCCTCAGCAGACAAACAAAGCATCTGTCATTTTTTTGTTACTGTCAGTTTAAGCCAGAATCACCAATGCGCTTTAGGCTTTGGGATACATAATACCCAAATACATTGGTGGCCATCTAATTGAGAATGTACCTGTAAAAACCTGCTGGTTTTTTTTGTGTATGTGTATGGGGGGGAATGGGAGAGGTTTGTTTATTCTGTAATTATTTTAAGCCCTTGAATTTACCTACATTGAAATTTTGTGCAATCTCAGAGGAATCATGGGCTGCCCCCCCTGCTTCCCCATGCTCAGGTTTCAGGTAAGTGCATCAGTTACAGTCTCAAAGAGTTTCTTTTTTTAACACATTCTTCAGAGTGAAGCTTTGGTTCAGTCTTTCCTATTTAACAAAACATCTGTATTTCCCCAGTTCTTTGGCCTTTTCAGCCCCTGTCACTCAGGTACGTGGTATCATGTGACTTCACATGAGAGGAGACATAAGGCATGATTTTAGACTTATTATATTTGTGTCATTATGCTATGATTATGCCACAATACAAAGTTGGCTTTGACTATCAAAATTAGCAGCAAGTGAATAACTGCTATTGGCAGGCTGCTCTTACAGAAACTGGAAATCATTCTTGTTCTAACACGAGAAAGAGTTTTGTTTAAGGAAAGAATTATACTACTAAAACTCCAAACTACTTAAACATCATGAAACAATCTTTAATCATTCACTATGCTGTCCAGTGCTGGGGGAAAAAAAAAAAAAAAAAAAAAAAAAAAAGACAGGAGAAAAAAGAAAGAAAAGAAAGACAAAAAAGAAGAAGAAAATGAAGAGGAAAAAAAAAAGAAAAACAAAGGAAAAAGGAAAAGAAAAAAAGAAAAAGGCAAAGAGGGAGAGGGAGAGGGAGAGGGAGAGGGAGAGGGAGAGGGAGAGGGAGAGGGAGAGGGAGAGGGAGAGGGAGAGGAAGAGGAAGAGGAAGAGGAAGAGGAAGAGGAAGAGGAAGAGGAAGAGGAAGAGGAAGAGGAAAGGAAATCTGTGTATCTGGCCTCTCTGTAATGCCAATCATTTTCTTTTTTTTTGTTTTGTTTTCTTTTTTTTTTTTAAACAGGCAATAGCTCTTAATAGAGCTTTATAGATCTTTACAGATCTCTATTCTCTATAATAGATCTACATATTTTTAACTCTCTACAGCTCTTCTTGGAGTGCTTTTAGAAAAAAATGTTGGAACATGGGGAATGATTCACAGCTATCTGTTGTTTCCTTTAATTCACAACCACATGCCCATGCAAGGCTGAACATTGTCCAGACTTCCTCCAATCTCAATGGCAACACGCATCACAGAGCAAAATGTTGATATCCTGCTTCTCTATAAACAACACTCTTCAGCTTCTTATAGAACACTATGAAACAGAAAGAAGAGAAAGATTTACTTTCATGTGGGCAAGAGGTACAGACTTGCAGAAGCTGACTGCTACACTGGCCTTAACATTTTACACAACTGCTATAATGTACTCTTCCCAGTAGACTTGATTTTAATACCCTGTATGACTTTTTCCCCATGTTCCCTGCATACTATTAAGCAGTTTTGTGATAAAGTTGCTACAAAACAGTGGCTGCACTCTGCCTCCACATGTCATGGTTGCCAGACGGCAGCTAAATGTGAAGTTTTTGTGTCATTCATAGCTTACAAGTTTGGAAAAAACCACTGAGTTTGCACTGATATTATTAAGACTGACAGATCACATTGTTAACCATCACAGAGGATGCTACCCCTGCTCCTTTGTGCAGGCAAGGCACTGACAACTGCCTTAAGAACATCCTTATAAAACACCTTTCCTGAGTTTTCCTGTAGGCTCCCTTTAGTTACTGGAAGGCCACTATTAGGTCCCCCAAGAGACTTCTCTTCTGCAGGCTGAAAAGCCTCAACTCTTTCAGCCTGTACTCATACGCTAGGTGCTCCAAACCCCTGATCATCTTCATGGCCCTCCTCTGGACTTGCTTCAACAGATCAGTGTCCTTCTTGTGGTGGGGACTCCAGAACTGAATGCAGTACTCCAGGTGGTGTCTCACGAAAGCAGAGTAGAGGGGCAGAATCACCTCCCTTGACCTGCTGGTCATGTTTGTCTTGATGCAACCCAGGAAAAGTTTGACCTTCTGGGTTGCAAGCACACACACCGTAAGCTCATCTAGAGATTTTCATCAACCAACACCTCCAAATCTTCTCAGGGCTGCTCTCAAGCCATTCTCCTCCCAACCTGTATCTATGCTTGAGATTGTCCTGACCCAGGTGCAGGACCTGGCACTTGGCCTTGTTTAACTTCATGAGATTGGCATGGGCCCACCTCTCAAGCCTGTCCAAATACCTCTGGATAACATCCCTTCCCTCTAGAATGTCAACTGCAGCATGATGTTGTCTGTAAACTTGCAGAGAGTGCACTTGATCTCACTGTCCATGTCACCTACAAAGATGTTACATAGCACTGATCTCAGCAATGATCTCTGAGGAATCCTACTTATTACCAGTTTCCACTGGAATATTGAGCCACTGAGTACAAATCTCTGAGTGCTACAATCCAGCCAATTCCTTACCCAGTGAGCGATTCATCCATCAAATCCATCTTTCTCCAATTTGCCAAATAGGATGTAGTGCAGAACAGTGCCGAATGTTTTGCACAAGTTCAGGTAGATGATGTCATTAACTCTTTCTTTATCCATTGCTGCTGTAACTCCATCATAAAATGCCACCAATTTTGTCAAGCATGATTTGCTCTTGGTGAAGCCATGTTGGTTACTACCAATCACCTCATCTTTTTTTTTCCATGTGCGTTAGTAGGGCCCTCAGGAGGACCTGCTCCCTGATCCTGCCACGCACAGAGGTGAGATTGAGTGGCCTGTAGTTCCATGGATCTTCTTTTTTGTATGCTTGAAAATGGGGGCTATGTTTTCCCTTTTCCAGTCAGCGGGAATTTCATCAGACTGCCATGATCTTTCAAATATGATGAATAGAGGCTTCTCAACTTCATCCACTGGTTCCCTCAGAACCTGTGGATAGATCTCTTTGAGTCCCATGGAATTCTACACCTTCAGATTCTTAGATGGTCTCAAACCTGATTTTCACTTACAGTGGGCAAATATTCCTTCTCCATGTTCTTACCTTTGCTTTCTGCAACTCGGGCAGTTGTGGCTAGAGCCCTTGATGATGAAAACTGAGATAAAGGAGTTATTTGAAGCACTCAACTTTCTCAGTATTCCTGGTGACCAGATCTCCATTTTCCTTCTGGAGAGGACCTACATCTTCCCTAGCCTTCCTTTCATCACTAATATATCTGTAGAACTTCCCCTTGTCCCACCTTCATGTGGAACTTCCCCTTGTCCCCCCTTTATGTCCCTGGGTAGATTTAATGCTACCTGGAACATAAGTATAACCATGGAAAACTTTTATCACACACCACAATAACTGCTACTAGCCTTGGACATATAGCATCCAGACTGATGAAATGATACTAAAAACCTTGTCCTGAAGTCATTGTCAGGCTTCCCCAAGAAGAGATATGAAGGAATAAATGCATCTACATTCTACGGAAATTTAAATTCTAATTGGAAATAGAAATGAGTATCCCATTGATTTTCAATGATATTTAGGCACACAAGTTGTTGACAGCATGTCTATACTGTCAGGCAAAGACCACTGCGATCCCTGGAGTAGCTCCGCACAGATTGCTACATCTTCACAGAACAGCACATAGCTACGTGAGGACACTGGCTTAGGTCCCAAATCCCAGACGTAGGGTGTCCCTGAACAGGATGCCATGGCAAGGAATAAGCATATGCCAGCTCCCTTTAAAAATAGGTTCTATCACTTCTGAGTGTCTGAGGCAGTCTTAAAAATGATGCCTCATGTCTTCATGCAGCAAATCACATGAAAATGAAATTTTGCTTCTTGCCATGGATATCTAAATGGTCTTAGGATTCTTTTTTTTAAAGTTTACTATATGAGTCATATTGAATGAAAGAATTAGAAGCTTTCTCAACATTTATGATCTATTGTTGCTGTCCAAGTGGAAACAAACTCACTCATTTCCTGATTCCAACAGTGATAAAACAATCTAAGTGCTTAATTGCTACTGTAGAAGCTCTGATCACCATAACTGCACACAGTGTCCTCATTTAAACAGTTCACATTTTGTTAGCAGTAGAGAAGTACTTGAGACCCTACCAGTAGACCTTATTTTTTGTTCAGTAAAGATAGTGTTAGTTCAGACATCACAGTTAAGACAAGACAAGTTAAGGTAAGACAATCTTTAAAATAATAAATAGCATGCACAATACAGGTGTAATAATTCTGTAACTTTACAAGCGAAGAGCTTTAAGTAGACAAGTTGTCTTATTCTAAGAATTTGTCTTAGCTTAGCCCATGTGTCTGAGCAATACACAATGTGTAGTATTACAATTACAGTCTCTGGAGGTCTAGTTGAAATTTTGTATGTAGTTTCAATCACAGCAGTAGCAAGAGACAAGATAGAACAATAGAACAATACTCAATCAGTACAAATTAAAAAAAAAAAAAAAAAAATTATGTGGAAGAAAGATTCCATAAAATATAAGCCAGCAAGGTGGTAGCCACTCTGTCACTTAGCCTTTACCTAACAAACCCAATGTCTGTAACACAGAAGTAGCCATGCTGCACTCATTGCTGTGATACACTAGATCTGTTTCTTTTTATTCCATCTGTATTCAGCACTGAATTTTCCCAGCACTGGCTTGTAGCAGTTTGCTCAGGTGCCTACACTGTGTTCTGCCAGCTCTGAAAATCTACACCAAGAAAAAAAAATGTTGTAGACATATGACACAAGCGTGAAAGATTCGTGAGTCTCTTTTTCTTTCTAACTTGTTACCTAATTTTACAAATGTGTAGGCTGTTTACAAGCTTTGAATCAGACCTGTCACAAAAGAAAGATGTCACAGACTTGGTTCTGGAGCCAAAACGCTTTTCTCAGTTTTTCCTTATTGGCACTTCAATGGCTCATAGTAGTTAACATTTGACCAACCTTCCAATAGCAGAGCTGACTAAAGGGATATCAAGGTCTGAAATACTACATCTCCTCTTTCTTTACTGACATGTAAAGACAGCAACAAATACCGGCAGATTTATCAGAATGCATCTGAAGAAAGAAAAAATCCAGTTGAGAATTTAATGTTTGCACAAAACTTTACCATTCTATTTAATCTTAGAAGCCAAAGGATGATAATCTAGAGCCAATGGAAGTGACTGTAACTGCTGTATGTACTTAGTCCCATGGACAACATCATGGTGACTGAAATGTTTAAAGTTTTGCTTTTGCAAAGCATTTCATATTTCCCACAGGTTCCACCATTTCCACATGGCCTTTCAGGTAGTCAGTGATTTTCAGGATCAGGTCCTCACTCTCTGCACTGTAATAAATCCTCTGTTACAATGTTTTGTTAAATCCCTTATAAATAAGCTGAAAGATGATCTGCTTCCTCCGTGAAGTACTTGATGTATTCAATGCACTGCATTCATACGAATGCATTTCTCCATGTTTACGGAGGTGGAAGAATTCATGTGATGCTTACACAGAAGTCATTTGAAGCCTCCTTGTAGACCTCAATGATCCTAGTGGATCCCTTCCAACTCAGGATATTCTGTGGTTCTATGACCTGCAAAAAATGATGTGATTCAACTTAAAATCTTAAACATGGCCTAGGAAAGATCAAGGGAGGCTTTGTTAAATTTGTGAACCCAAGGTTACGTTCTTTATATACATGACTCTAGCAACGACATGATGTCTGCAGTGGCACTGCCTTTAATCTATTCCTGAAGTAGGAGTGTAGGCTTCTTGCCTCTGTCACAATTTATTTCTTGTTAACCTTACAAAACACTGCAAAAAAAAAAAAAAAAAGGATTGTTCTTGGCAGCTGCTGACTTCCAGTTGCCAGTAACCTTTCATGAATAATATCTTTGCACTAACTTACAAATCTATTAAATCTGGCCCAGTAAAATAGAGATGCAACATTAGAAATAATAGGGAATCACATCTATTAGGGCTAGTACTGATCTCACTGGACAAAGAGAAAGAGACTTTATCTTTTCTGTGACCCCTCTCTCCTCAGTAAAGGGAGGCAGTTTGAGCGTGACACTGCCAAAATAACTTAGACACATGGTTTAAAACTATACAAATGGCCAAAAAGACTTGCCTTTTCCTTTTTTTTTGAGAGGGAGACCATCTTCTCCCTTTTTGGCAGTACACTGAACTGTGTATAGGGTGAAGTCAGTTAAAATCTTTTGTCTTTAGTGAAAAAAATGCCTGAGTTCAGCAAATTCAAGAGATATACAGATCTATACCAGATCTGATTTTATCCCAGAAGGCTGGTAATAAATATCTATGTATTTTACAAAATTGGTTTCTTTAGGGGGCCAGGAAGGTCAATAAAGAGAGTGGCTCTACAAAAAGCCAAGATCTTAATCACATTTTAAACTTGTACATGTAATTCAAAAATGTAAATGGCTTGACACTCCCAAATACAGTAATATCCTGTTTGGCTGAAGGGTGGATCATGCGTAACACACTATAGCACTCATTCAGTACTTTATACAAGCAAGTTACTGGAAGACACATATTGCATGTCAATTTGCTGACATAAGGGTAACTTTTTTGACTGTCATAGCTTTGGTAGCTTGATTTATCTGTCTTTAGGGAAAGCTCTGTGACAGGATTCGAAAACTCAGTGATCTTAGTGGATGTCTGTGGCACATTCTGCAACAGAAAGAACAGGTGGTTTTATGGAGGATCAAAACTGCACTGCACAACAAATATTTGGTGATCATTTCTGTGGTAGCAGAAATCTGCTACATAACCCCTTGTTGGCTGTCTGCGGAGTTACAATCTGCACAAAAAGAAATAAAAAGAAGAGAGATCAAGTGAATGTCCTTTTAAATTGTGCCTCTTCAGTCAGCATATCATTTCTTATTCACCAATATGGAAACTACTAGGCCAGAGCCTAGAGCTATGTTTGCAAACCAGGGGAGTCATCTCTGTGAAGTCCCAGCAGTGTGGCTGCTTTGGGAGCATGCTGACAAGCATGAGGGGTCACTAAGACCTCCTGGGGGCCTGAAACCTGTGCTCTTCTGGGTTGCCCATCTGGACCAGGCAAGTCTACAAGTTCTGCAGTGCTGTCCAGAGAAGCTTACAGTGGGTCCTTTCTTAGCCTGAAACACTGAAGGAGCAACCCAGCAGGATGGAACCTACCAAGAGTCTCCTCTTGACTTCACCTGTGCTTCTTTCCTGCTGAATTTGAAGATAGGGCAGATGGTGGCTTAACCTGTTGAACTCTAGTGGAAAGCAAAAAAGGACATCAGTGCTATTCACACACACACATACACATATATATAACCTGCTGTTATAGTTTGAGTAAGAATGACAACTAGGCTGCAAAAATAAGCAAAGAAAATACAAAAAACTCTGCACTGAAGCTCTGATACTGTCAGTCTGGTAACCAGGAAATTACAGGTCAACAGAAACTTCGAAGTCTAAGTCTTTGCTTCCTAAGATGTGATCACAGAACAATGAGCTTTATTTTTATAGGAACCACATAATAATAAATAATTGATAATAAATAACCTCATGTCACATTGCACTTTTTAGGAAAGCACAGTCTTGGAAACAAAGAGTGCTCTGACCATGCTCAGAGTTTACTTACTCTGACATTTTTTAAGCAATGGTCCTACACTGAATCTAATGCACAGATAACTGCAAGCTATTCAGTACTGTTCAAAAGACAATTGCTGGCTGAGATGAAAACTTACCAGAGAGTTCAAGAGTTAGAAAGAAATTAGAACTGATTTCCATCACCAAAAGCATCTCTATAGTCTCACTGTATCTTGATATAATCTTAGTAGACATGTGAGAAGGAATCTGCTCTTCCATGGTAGAGGGAATAAGTAGGTTTATCTTAACAGGGAGGAGGATTATCAGATTATCCTTATATTTTGGAAGGCCACTGGGCAGCAGAAATTTTATTGAATGAAATATAGAACAAGTAAAAATTTCTTCATGAGTTTGAATTTTATCTGAGTTCTGACAAGCTGCACATTCTGACTGCTCAGAGTTATGTAGAAGCAGTTATTTTTCCTTTTGTTGCCTTCTGTTGTGCTCTCTACAAATGCTTAGCAATTCTTCATACATCTTCCCAAGAATCAGCAATCCTTCTAAACTCCTCTCAGTACCTTTTGAAAATTTTTCTCCAACACAATTCCCTTCATTTAGTCCTACCTAAGGACAAGAGGGCCATCACCCTCTATCATTTCTGGAGAAGCAGTAAAGCTGTTCAACTCAATCTTACCAAACAATGTCATTATTTCCCATTAGAGAAAAATCATCTATGTGAGAAAAAGTCTCCAGAGTTAATTAAGCAAATTTGGAAAAGTATTATTATTGGGCAAAGAAGGGCTTCCCTTTCTGAAGAGGCCTTTGAGAAAAGCAGCTGCATAACACTATTGCACCCAATATACTTGTACTACCCTAGAACTTGTAGAATGCTGGCCACAGAGCAGCTTTTCATATCTCTGACCTGAGTCAGCTTCTTGAGCTGAAACCCTTGAGGACATGTGCCACAAGGTCACAAGTATCCAATCTACGTCAGCAGACGTCTATAAATTTTACTCATCTAGCAAATCCTTACTGAATAAATCAATGAGTTCCACAGGTTTCTAAACAGCTTTCAAACTTGCTTACCCTCTCATTAAATGTAAGATAATGTATCTCACTGCCTAAAGGTTTTATTGTCAAGACATAAAACTTTTTTCCAAATTACTGTCTTTTATTTTCTAGGTTATAAAGTGTTCAAATAAGCAAATCTGATTTGATTTTACCTTATTCTATTGCTCCATGACTAATTTACTTTTATTGCTTCATAAATGAACTACATGGACATTTCACTCTTGTTTCCGAGTGCATTTTTTATGAAAGTATGCTATAAAGTTTTGTTTGAGGAGTGATAATGCTGAATACATTGGCGTAAGTTACAAAGCTTTTAATAGGCTGAGACTGTTTGTCTTTTTTTTTCCTTTATCTTGTATGCTATTGAGTTCATCTGGAGCATTTCTGTTGTCAGTTCCTGTTTTAGTAATGGACTGAAAAATATTTGTTGTGAAGAACTCTCAGCTCTAGAACTTGTTTCCAAGCTGCACTGCTAGTCTTGCTAGCCTTAGGGGAACAGTGGAAAGCATATCTGTTTACCTGTGTTTCTTCCTAAGAAAATCCATGGCACTTGTTATCTCAGCAGATGTAACAGAGAAATTGCTTAGACCTGAAGTTACTAGAGGGCTTTTGTGCTCACAGATACTAATTAGCTGGAGATTCTCTTTTCTCTAACAGTTGTTGGTAATATGCTGTGAATTATTTATTAGGCTTTTTGTGAATGTAAATCCACCCAGATGCTTGGGCAGTGGGTACATGTTTTATAGATATGAATGTCAATCAATAAATGAATAGATGTGAGGACTTATCTGTAGAGGAGACTCAGAAAATGAGCAGAAGAGCAGGGTTAAAAAAGCTGAAAGAGTATCCTGACTGAGAGCAATTTTTGGCTGGTGGTATAGCATTTTTTCCTCAATATCTTCAGACTTTCTGCTGCGATATTTCCTTAAAAGCTATGTCTGTGATGTATGGGGCAGATGCGTGTAGTTTTAGTCATCATTTACAGCTGTTCAACAAATATTCCCTGTGAAATGTACTTCAGGCTATAGGTGGTTTATGAACTCTTCAACTATTTTTGACTACAGGCTTTTCTCATGATTGGCTCACATTCACAAAGCGAACAGCTGTGGTGTCTAAGACTTTGCTGACTCTTCTCCCCCCATCCCAGCTGTTTGTTACTGACCCTTTGCCAGGAATTCTTGCTCCTGTTCCAGATAAGTAAAACCTGCTGCACCTCAGCTGCTCCACTTCATAATCTGGTATCTTACTGTGAATGTGAAACAACTTCCATTGCTAAGTCAGGCTTATGTACAGGACTGTAAAATGGAACAGCTGAGGTTCAGTAAAATGCTGTATTTTGTCAGCTTTGCAATAGGGGCCATACCCTGTTGAAAGAAGTACTGAATTAACCACTTCAGCAAGACCTACCAGAACTCCCGTGAACAAATATTAGTAACTGTACTGCTTTAGATGTTTCATTATAAACAATTTTGAGAACCTTTAATGCATGTAGTAGTACCAACTACAGTATTGCTACAGTATTGGACAACTTTAGTCACCTGTAAGATGGAAACATGCATGCTTGCTTTAAGAGCTGGAATTCTCTACTCTTCAAAGGAACAAATGCCCAAAATTCTTTGAGAAGCAAAGCTGTGTGAACTTATGAACGTCCACAAGAAATGTGACAGCGAATCAGAATGTTAAAAACTATTATTTTATAGTTACCATCATCTTCTTTAAGCTTAGCTGAAATATATACTGTTTAAGAGGCTGGGGAAGAGTAGGAAGATAAAAGAATGTTGTAGAAGAAGTAAGTGTACTAAAAGTAAAGAAAAACTATGTATCTTTTCATATTAGGTTTCTGAATATAAAATAATAAAGTGAACAGGGAAAAAAAGAAAGGAAGAAAGAAACTTTTGCAGCTGCTGTTTATTCTTCCTGTGTAGATGAATGATGGAAACGATATTCATGCAAAAGTAACTACAGCAAATATTTTCTGGAAAGTTCCCAGAAAAGTTTGTGCTGTAGCTACCTGTGCACAAGGGCAAGTCATTTGCAACACATATCACACTGTGTCCTTAACTGGATTTCACAAGAAATACAGTAGTAAAGAATTTGACTGGGTATGTATGTATCCATGGGAAGAAAGTATCTTCTCCCAATGAAGTCAATCTCGTTATACTTTAGAATGTAGAGAACATCCAGGGAACTCAAAGGATGAGAATCAATTGTTACTTATTAAGAAGAAAAGACATCAAAACGAAGCAAAATGTTGAATTAAAACTTACCAGATAAAAACGATAACCAGTAAAAGACACCCAATTTGCACTGTTTCACAATTACAGCAGGCAGTAAAGTAGATTAAAGCAGCTGTTGCTTAGAATCAAACTGACGAGAAATTCAAGTGATTTATACTGATAGACATTTCTCCATTAGCAACTGCTTCAGACTTTCTACCCTGAGGGAAAATACAGATGGATTTTGTAATACCAAAAGCACAATATATTGGCTTGAGTTATTGGAAATAACAAAATTTTTAATAGAGAAAGATTAATACAGATGATGCAGCTTAATAAGGTTTTCATGAAAACAAATTACTTTTCCTATCATGCTCACAGCTTGGGATATAGGCATGTTGGAGATGTAATTACCCTAATTACAAGCAAAAATGAGAGAATTTGACTATAATTGCCTATTAGCTAGTTGTTCTGAACAAGACAGTCACCATAACTACTTTTGTACCAGCAAATTTTCAAAGGGCAATATAATACTGGTGGTGACTATCTATTTTGGTATATGGTTATTGACTATGCTTCCAACTTAAAAGAAATGGTACCTTCTAAGCATGGTCCCATCTTCCAATACTCATTTCTTTTGGTACTGTATCTTTTTATTGACCACCTTCAACAATTTCTCTGTATTGCATTATAGCTGCATTTCATATTTCTGAAGATTTTCCAAGCAAAAAATTTATGAGGTAAAAACCTTGCTTTTATTTGTTCTTAGAGAAAACTGGGGATTTTAAATCACAAATTCTGAGGTGTATTTTTTCCTTAAACTTTTCTTTGGACCCTGAAATTACACAATCCCTGAATCACAGAGTAGCTGAGATTGGCAGGGATCTCTGAAGATCATCCAGTTGAATCCCAAGCAGGGCAAGCAGGGCCACCTACAACAGGTTGCTCAGGGTTGAGACTCAGACCATCTTGGGCCACACTACAGATACTTGTTCAGTGACTTGCCTGAGGTCTTCTAAACAGAACAGAAAACATATCTGAGATTTCAGTAGAAAGACTCAGTCAGAGGCTGGATTTTCTGCCCAGCTCAATAGCTGAAGCCAAGATCCATTGTGCAAGTGCACTTGCAGGGCTCACAGCTATTGTCCTGAGGGAGAGTGGTAGGAGAGAGGTTAACTACAGCAAGCACATAGGGGTCGAAGACTTTTGTTGGGTCTCTATGCCCCTGCAGACAGGAATGGCTCAGGATTTATAGCAGTCTTTGATAGAGGAGGGGGCTTGAGGGTATGGAGACATAAGGGCAAATTCTTCTCTTGAACCCACGTGGTGGACTGAAGAGCAGAAATCAGCCATATGAAATAAAGTCAGGTACTGTGACTCTTTCTCGTAGGTAAATATTTCTTTAATTTTTTTTTTTTTTCTGAGGGTTATTTTTTGGTGTATCCAGCTGCGGCCTGTAGCAGAAAGGAATATCTCATAATGAGCTCTGTTATAAATGGCTCTGAAGCACAGAGTGTTGGAATGCCACTAAAAATATTTTGTCTGTGGCTTTTGCTAAGGCTCAGCTCCTCAGGAAATACTTTCATTGTTTAATGCTGTCATTTTGTACATATCCAATATTTTCTTAATCTGTCACTGGGAATAGTTTATTTATAACAAGCTTATTTTCCAATTTCATGCTGTAAATATGTCTTAACAGTCCTGCCAAAAGCACTAACTATTCACTACAAGTATTCAGTTATAGAGATTTAACCAGTTTATTAGCTTTTAAAAATACCAGAAGTATGTGTCAAATCCTCCCAGGCCCCCCTCTTTTTCCACTGAAATAATGGATGTACAAGTTTGGGTCAGGAGTCACTTTGTTGATTAAACAGAGTTATAAAAATGAAGGACAGATTGTGTCTCTAGATTTAGCCCTGAGTTTGTCATTTACAGTCCTTCAGAAGAAAATCAAAGGGGCAGTAGAACTTACTCCTTGTACCTACTCCTTATTTCTTCCCCGCTCCTTAAAATTTTGCCTCTATCCTACAATAAAAACAACTTACGACAACTGTAATATAAGAAGTTCAGATATTCATGCTGAGAAATTTCTGGGGAGACTCCAGAGCCATCATTAGGGCATCTCTTTTTTTCCCCTGGAAGACGTGGACAGAAAGAGGCCCTCTGTTTCTTATTTCTCAGGGTTATTACGCAGATTGCCGACTAAATTTTATAACTGGCAACCAGGTAAAGTTCATAAAATGTGTTTCATATGAGGCACATCCCAGAGTATGTGTTCTATAATAGGATGCTGTTTGTTTGGGGAAGCCAACTGATCAAAATTAGCTCTCCTAAGAGTCTTGTACTGTTTAAACACTATTAAGTCTATATACCTATGTGAGCGCATGTGTGTATGTGTAAGAGTTTATGTAAAAAATAAAAATGAAGCTATATGGAATACAGAGAACTTGTTGAAACATTCATACATCTGCCAGCAAGCTTGCTGACAGTTTGGGGCTTTTTAATATATTTACACAGCTGTAATACACACACTTTTATAGGGAACATTTTCCATCATTAACTTTCCAACAGGTTAAGAGGGTTATTCATAGATATACCTACATACAATGAACCAAATTCTGTAATGGTGTAAATCAAGAGTCACTCTGTTAAAATCAATTGCTTTTTTTTTTTTTTTTTTTTTTTTTTTTTTCCCATTTTCTTATTTTCTGGGTGGCTTTTACCTGTTAATAGCAAGTAATTTGTCCCCTGTGTATCCTGAGATCACAGCACAACTACTGACCTTTTGTACCCAGCAGATAATCTGCGTTTGTTTCTGTGTCACAGTGGTGGAAACGGCCTGCCTGCTCCCAGCACTCTCTCTGGTCATATGCCTTGGCTGATAAGATGATCAGAATCAATCCTCCTGAAATCAATGTCCAAAGGCTGTCCCCAGAACTGTTTTTAATTTGCAAGGGCTGACTATCTCACCAGCATCTAAAAAAAGTCTCAAAAATCCCCAGAATTTGTTCTTCTGATCTAGAGCCCACATACAGGCTTGAGCCATACCTGGAAAAAGACGTCATTAAAATGTGGCTTGTCACAAAGGACAAAATTCATCTTAATTCTGCAAATGGAAATTTTTTATATCTGTGCTGCAGTCAATAGAAAATGATGCAAGATTTCTGCTGCCTTCACGGAGACTGGAATTTGTTCTTTGTTGAGTAGCTTCTTTTAACTAATAAGGTTGGACAAGTTTTTAAAGCAAACTTTCTGTTTCAGCACTGTCAGGAGATTTTTAAAAGCTACCTTGTCTCTTGTCTTAATCTAGCAGCATTATGGCTATGGGATGCTCTCTCAGCAACTGCTGCTCTCCCATTTCTCTCCACTGCAAGAAAGTCAAGGAATAAGGAGAAGCTGGGAATGACTATGTAATGCTGTAGATACAGGACTTTCCACAGAGACTAAACTGCATTTTTTTATACAATTGCATTAAACCAATTATGCAGAAGAAAATAAACAAAGTCGTCTAAATAACCTGGTACAAATTCCTGCAATACATGAGTGAATAAGCAGACTGCGAGTTTAAAACTTGGATGCTGCCTAAACTGAATGACATCCCTATCAAAGCAACTTTTTTTTTTTGCGAACATTGGTTACAAAACAGTAGGTTCCCACATCATGAAACATTCCCTGTCATTGCAGGACAATCTGCAAAATAAACATAGAAATCACTGAAGTGCATTAGACTGGAAACTACATTCTATATGGGCCAGATTTCACATATTTCTGCTTTACCAGACAGAGCTACAAACTGACTCACACTTTATGTTTCCCAATAGTTGGACTAAGCTTTAAATAGGTTGCTAGCCAGGTAGAGCCAAGTCTGAGCAGTCTGACTGGCCATGGGTCTGCATGTCGGGCTGCTGCCCACAGCTGGGTCTACTCCAAAGTACTCCAAAGCCCTGCTTTTGAGGTCCATGACATCATGACTGAGCAGAATACCCTGCATGAAGATGTCCCCATGACCTGGTTACACATCTGTTTCTGCTACATACAAAGGAAGAGGGAGGATTTCCAAAGGCAAAGTTACTAAAGTCCATCATAAGGTGCTAAAAAATGCAACCATAAATTCCCTCAGTGATATTGTTAACTGAGTGAGAAATTCTTCATGTCACGTTTTTGCATAGCACTGCCTTATATAATGTTACAGACTGTAGTCCTGATTATCTTAATCTTAATCATACATCAGTAACTGTTTTCAAATAGGATGCATTTTGATGTCTTGTGTGCATTGGACTGACTACTGTAGGTCTCTGCAGGATTACCAAAAATAAAAATTACAAAAAAAAAAAAAAATAGTGTAGGTTGCAGAAATTAGAGTAGAAATGCCCCTCTCTGGAAGTTTTTGCCACAAGTTCAGATATAAACAAAGCCAAAGGGGCTCAATATAAATCAAGTTATTTTTCTATTACTTCAGTAAGACAGGGGCTCAACAGCTATCTCAGCCTTATTTTATAAGCCATAACCTGGAACTAGTTTAAATCTACTTTCATGCAGTTGGCAGTTCATGAAACAGCTTTATTGAGATGGAAAATTTTCCTGTTGAGTTCTTTACCTTCTAGGTATAAAAAAAAAAGTAGTCTTATAAAAAGTAGTTCTTGCTTTTGAATCTTCTGTCTTTGCCATTCTTCAAGTCTGACAAACAAATGGCAGCTTTTGAAAATTTGGCCTCTTTCTGTACCATCAAAGATACATAGACTTTTGCACCTACTTACAATCACACATGCACTATCAGTGGGGAGAATACTGAATTTTTCTCCCTGTCTCTGTTACTCACTCTCTCACTCTCTTATTTTCCTCTGCTTTTCAATTTCTTACAGTTTACATTTATGCACAAGGGCCATGGAGGTGTAACATTTGGCATCCAGAGCACTGCTGAACACTTATTGCTGTACAACTTACTCCTTATTCCTGCCGTAAATAATTTGGAACCCGTGTAATAATGTCCTTCATTTATACCATGGAAGTCCCAGTAAATATGAAGGTCCTTCTATTCTAAATGTTGTTTAAATAGACTGTAGCCGTGTGGAACAACACAACACAAGGAACCTGGAGACAATATAGCTTTGTCAATATGCTATTTGCCTCATTAGCCTTGATAACGTCTTTCATGGGCAAACTCTGTGCTGTAGTGCTTCTTGTCTGGGGGCATGTACAGACCTGGTGAGGACTTCGACCTAGCGCAGTGTGGCAGGTGGCATGTTGGTAGATACAGTTCCTGGCACAAAATTGTTTACAATCTGAATAGGTAAGACAGATAAATGGTGTGTGGAGAACAGAGGCACAAGAAGCAGAACATCTACTGCCACAGCCATCAACTTGCTCCTGAGATCGACGCATTGTGCGCAGCTTGGCTGCCCACCAGGGCACAGCAAGCAACAAACAGCCCTGAGAACAACATGTGAGTTGTGAAACACAACTCAGTAAGGCACGCTCACACCCTTCCTAATTACTGTGCTCAAATAGTCTCATGAGTGGAGTATTGTTCACATCAGCACTCAAAGGAAACAAATATAAGCCATTCTTGTTTCAACAGCTCCTGGCTATAAGCCTAATAAGAGATAGCTTTGTGCAATAGCAGGTCTGGGTTACCCATGAGGACTCCTGTCTTGCTGCATTGCTACTGAACCTGATTGTAGAGAAGAAATCTACCAGAGCAGGGATTTATCATCCCAGGCAGCTGATACGCTAGAGTTCATAAGCTCAGGTATAAATTCCTGCAGATAGGAGAATTATATTGTTCCCTAGCTGGAATGCAGACAGTGTGTCCTAGCTGAGGTTTGCTTTGCTCCTTGCCGACAGGTGTAAGGCAGCATGCAAAATGGATACTGTGCAGGCTGACAACATTGCAGCAGCAGATGAGTACTATGATAAACACAAAACACTGGATAATCACCTCTCTAGTACACTGCATTCCTGCTCAAGAATTACCTCTTCACATTAGGTACAAAATTTTACCAAACTCCCTAGTTTTCTGCTCTCCCAGGCTTGATTTGAACTTTAAATATGTATTCTGAAAGGTTCACAGTAATATAAACATGTGAAGAATATAATTCATTTCATAGAATTTAGTCATCAGCTGTACATGTGTAGTTCTGCTTCAAGAAATGTGAACTACAGATCAACAGAACTCTTATGGTTCTCATTTATTACCCTATTACTACTGTCGAATAAGAGTAATCACATTACTAAGAGCTTTCTCTGACACCAGAAAAAAAATTATGAGGGCCTAATTGTTAGTCATCACAAAAACTGAAATTGAAAAAGAGAAATTGAGAAAGCAAAATACTTTCTAATATTTATTTTGATGGGGAAAAGTGGTCTGTTCAGAATACATGCCATATCAGCAGAAGAAAAAAAAAAAAAGATATTTACAGTAGCACAGAAGTAAGAAAAGCTGCCAGTATTCAGCTGAGCATCTAATTTGTGTGCGTGGAAGTACGATCCACTGGGTGCAATTGGACTGCTAAGGAGAATATGAAAAATAGCACAGTCCTCTCTGAATGAATAAGGAGTTTCTTTGAAGCTTGAATGTGACACGTAGTGCAGAGCTCAACATAAGCAAAAATCAATTCTCAGATTATTCTTCTTCCTAACTTTGGATAAACTTTAAAGGAAAGCTGAAAAAAAGCATGTACAGACAGGTCCACAACCATTCCTGGCCTCTTTATGCTTCCAGGAACAGGCAAAAACAGCCAACACAGAGAAATACCCTGGCAAACAGACAGAATGTTACCTCCATTTTTTTATCCCTCTCAACTACCTTGAGGGATTGACCCTTGGGAGATGGTACTGCCTCATAAACCTCCCAGCTGAGTAATTGTCCCCTGGGGAATATTAATGAGTCATTTCAATAAGAACAGAGACGAGGTTGCTCTGCTTCACACACCAGCAGCTCCAGGCTCAGAAAAACATAGAAATGTGTGTTGTTCCTTTTCTCCTCTATTCTCCTCCAACCAAGACATTCCTGCTGCACCTGACAAGTGAGAGCCTGCAAATACAAAAAAAAAAAAAAAAAAAAAAAAAACAGTAGGAAACCCTGGGTTACTTACCTGGGGAAACCCCCAGTTAGAATAAGGCCTCTTGATCACTGCTCAAGCAAAACTCAAGGAGTTTTAACCTCAAAGAGTTAATTCTTGCAATGGGACCTGGATTTGTTGACACCGTTGGGATCTGCATGTGCTGAAGACTTGGTTCAGCATGTTGCTAGACTAGGCAATTGCACAGTGTCATCTGCCCTTGGACATGAGCAGAGTACTGTTCTTGCCTGCCCTATAGGCCATATCCTTTTCAGACCCAAGTCTTTGTAGGAAACAGTCCAGTGGTTGAATGCCTTTGAAAGCCATGGGGCAGTAGTTTTGAATATGAAATGTTATGCTCTGTGGTGAAAAGAGTTTCAGGGAAAGTTTATTCACCTTTATTCGTGTTTAATTGGAAAAAGAAATGCATAGTGTCATGTTTTGATTACCTAAATGCTGCAGCTGCATGAAGAAAAGAGATTTGCCCAGCAGCAGGAGGTTTCACAGACTCTTCCCACCACTTTGAGCCATATCCAAACTGAATTCAGTACTTGTGATCCTCTTCTCAGTGTTGTTATGAGGTAATGGTTCTCTTAATCTAAATCTCATCTTTCCAGCTGCAGTTTTTGTATTTTCCTCTGACTATACTAGTCACATGAGATCGAAGAACATGAGAGTTTAGTAAATCTTTCAGAGTTTCAGATTACAAAGGGTGGAATTTGTTTAACTGGTTGATTTAAGTTATATATGTTCTGCAGTTCACACTGAAGAGAGTAACACTAACAACAGAAAGAAAACGTGCTGTGAGAAATACTCAGTTTATTAACCTCTTCTAGTTTTCACTTGCAAGAGCTGAGATGGATAAACTATACTACAGATAGTAAAGTAAAAGAGAGCCTCTCTGTTTATTTCTCTCCTTCTCTATCCTTGCTCAAATTATATATATTTATATATTCTTTTATATGTTTAAATATTCATTTATGCTTATTATCTTTATTTAAGTAACACTCTAATAAGGGTAGTTGTTCTTGTTATAAATCAAATGCCATTGATTTATACTGCTCTATCACTTTTGAGGGGACATCAGCTGTGGACTTTATTAGTTTTAAGTGTGAACTCTTATTTTTGTAGCACAGGGAACAGTGAGTCCTTGATTGGGCCTGACATCCCTATGTGCCTGTGAATGAATGCATGTGTAGATGTTTACAGATGTGCAAGTGATCCTCTGTTAAACATATCTTGCCATGAACTTTTCTAAGAATTAGGTGGCTGCCCAAACTCTGTAAGCCTCCCATCATTTGTACAACCTCTCTCAGTATGATCCAAAGGCAAATTTTCTTCCTTGGAAATAGAGCACTAATTACTTGCCCAGAAAAGAAATTAATGACTCATCAATGGTAATCAACAGGTCCTAGTTGGAGATAGCCGATCCTGAGAAGTGTCATCTCTGTCAGGCTATAATTTCCATTCTGTATTTGAGGGGATTTGTAAGTTGAGGTTTTTGGTGTTTTGCTTTTTGTTTGTGGTGCTGGAAAATCATATTAAATATCATGTGGCTGTGAATCTATCTCACAAGGTGTCTCACTACTCTCCCTGGTGGTTTGGGTATACTGGAAGCACACCTGCTGGGAGTGAGGTACAAGTTCCAGAGCCACAACTCTGACAACTCTGGTCCTGGCCTTGCCTCTGCCCGTTAACAAACTTGTGTCAGCACTAAGTAAAAGCAAGAGCATAATGTTTGCATCACAGTATGTCAAAACACTACTTTGCAAAACAATTCTGCTAAGCATAATTGCAATGCTTTCATAATGCATTATTATGTATGGTATCAGAGCAACATCATACAAGGAGGCATATTCAGTTTTGTTGAGTATAAAGATGAGAATGTGAAAAGGAGAAGGGCTTAATTTCTAACATCTCCTCTGAAATTGAGGAAAGCCACAATGGCAGTCATTAAACATGAAGATAAGCTTATTTCAAAGTTCTTGTGTTATATTCAGTGAAATCAAATGGTCCATTGTTAAGGGCTCAAACACAGTCATGAGTCACAGTATTCTTCTTCCACTTCTCATAAGAGTGGGGTTTATGCTATTATATTATCTGTGTAATATAATAATATTATCAATGTAAAAATTCTAAGCAGTAATTTTCTGTCAAAAGTATTTTGATATTTGATGAGCACAGATCTCATTCTATTTATAGTGTCAAATGAATCTGCAGTCTGGAGTTGCAATGAAGACAAATAAGGTACCTTTTGTTGTGGCCCTTTTGGTCAAAAACAGTTCATCAGTACATCTCTATTTTCTGAGATCACTAGCTGCCAAGAGCTCAAAGGAGGCAAAGCACAATTCTCTGATTTTATGCAAGCTTGAAGAACCACAACATAAAGCATAACTGCAATGGATCACATTAAATCTATTTGAAGATAACAAGAATTTGCAAGGGCTGTACTTCCTTCTGGGCCCGAGAAGTCTATAAGCATATCTGTGTATCTATTTCCATGAGACCAAAGCACTGTTCACACCAAAGACTTACCATGACCACATCCTACTCACTGCATATGGCTAAATTTCTCTGATTATTATTTTACATATTATAGAAGAACCAGCAAATAGTAGGGAGAAAGAGTGCAAGGAAGAATCAGGAAGAAAAAAAAAAGTTTTATGATCCCTTCATCTGAAACACTTCAAAAGACCTTTGAACATTTCCAGAGAAGAGCTTAGAACAGTCACCAAAGGAGCAGTTTCCAAAAAGTTTCTGGTGTGTGAAGGGAAACAGGACTTTGCATATTCCTTTTAAATAAGCAGGATAGCCACAAAGATGCTCTGTTCCACAGTGAGCTTGAATTTATTTTCCTATTGGGTCCTATCCAAAGGCTATTTCATGCCATGGAAAGATTACCACTGATCCTAATTCCATTGGATGTTGTCCTTAGTTCCCAGTCAGTGGTTCCCCATTGCACTTTTCTTAATGGAATACTTTCAGAGGAAGTTACGGCCACCTTCTACCTCATCACAGGTTTGACTCTCACATAACAGTGGTTCCCAGAGATACAGAAAGGGAACAGTGGCATTCTCTAACCACTTTTTGCCCATATAGATAAATCTGGTTCAAGCATTATTTTCCATGCAGGCTGTAAAGTATTGTAAGACAGAGATTTTGAAATCAGCAAATCTTTCAGTAGCTATAATTTCATATTTACGACTTTACTCTCTGAGATGTCAGAAAGTACTTACATATATATTTAAGCAGAATAGTGATTGCATTGAGTTAAGTACATATGTAAGAACTTTGCTGGTTGAATCCTAAAGATAGAATACATAAAGGAATAATATATCTAGTATATAAAGAAGTCCAATATACAAAGAAATAATGACAGTATCCAAAATCCTTTGGTCTCCAGCTCAGAAGTAAGCAAACTTGGAAATGTACAATAAAAATAATTCCTGGGTTCAACTCATCTTTTATTGTGGATGAAAACACTAGTAATACTGAATCAGTGATGTAAAACAAGGAACCTGATATCTAATTTAGGGCAAGATGCCAGATGTGAGGAAAATATTTTGAGAGAATGGTTATTCAGGAGGCAAGGGTAATATGACAGATGATTTTGAATCTTTCAGAACATGTTTATTTTTTTACCACATGAATCTAAATCACATACATAGCAGTGATTCTGTTAGCTCTTTGCCCAGCAATGTCATAAGCAGCTGCAGGGACTGAGCAGCGCACACGGAGCTCTGCATACGTCACGAGAGGAGAGTACAGCGACACATTAGCAGGAGATAGGCTCTGGCAGTTCCAAAGGAGCAGTCACATCCCTTACACCAGGGAGCTAAGTCCTCACAGCAAGACCTCACAGCTCTAAAGAATATCTTGTATAAAGTCACATGATTTAAACTTTCCACAATATATGTTTGCCAGCAAGACTGTGATTTATTGAAGGGAAAGGACTGGGAAGTCCTTACTGTTTTGGAGGAGTGAGTCTGTTTCCCAAACAGCTTTTTTTCAAGATATGTGGACAGCCAGAAAACCTGAAGTATTGCACTGGTCAACAGTAGCTAGGAAATTTGAAGTAAAGACTGCCACTGAGTCCTTGGTTAACCCTTTCTTTGATGCCCTGGGATCATAAGGCATATGCCTTCGTGTATCATGACAGAGGACCTACTAATGGTGTAAATTCAGCAGGTATGCATCTGGGATGAATTTGGTCCAAGGCACAATTAATGCCAGAATCCTGCCCATCATATTGCAGTTTTCCTCTATCACTAGTCCTTGTCATATCATTAATCATCTGCGTGGAATGACTTAAACATTCTTTCACTGCATAATACTGTCCTGCATGACATCCTGGTGGTCAAATTGGGGGGAAAAAAAATGGATTTGATGTATGGACCACTTGCTAGGTAAGAAACTGGCTGGATGGTCACACTCAGAGATTTGTGGTCAGTGGATCAATGTCCAAGTGGAGACCAAGTAACAAGTGGTGTTCCTCAGGGACAGGTGTTGGGACCAGTGCTGTTTAGCATCATTTTAGGAAGATGAACAGTGGGATCAAACGAAATCTCAGCAAGTTTGCAGACAACACCAAGCTGTGTGGTGCAGTTGACACGCTAGAGGGAAGGGATACTATCCAGAGGGACTGGACGGGCTTGAGAGATGGGCCCATGCCAACCTCATGAAGTTCAGCAAGGCCAAGTGCACGGTCCTGCATCTGGGTCAGGACAATCTCAAGCACAGATACAGGTTGGGAGGAGAATGGCTTGAGAGCAGACCTGATGAGAAGGATTTGGAGGTTAATGTAATATTCAGCATGAGCTGGCAGTGTGTGCTCTCCAGAGAGAGATGTCCCTGCCTAAAACAGGGGTTAGAACTAGATGACCTTAATAGTGCCTTCCAACCCAAACTATTCTGTGATTCCATAAAAGATGAATATATGATCAAATAAAGTATGTCCTTAATAATATGCCTGCTGCATCTATCCTACATTCCACCCATCTGTTACAAACCTAGTTTATGAAAAAAATGGAAAAAAAAAAATACTTCCTGGAAGCCTAAATAGTCAGAACTTGGCCGTATTTTGTCTAGTCACATCTGTGTTTTGATACCTATCTGTCTTCTTACTAACCCAAGATACATCCATGGGAGACCTAGAATGAAAATATTCCAGAGCCACAGCTGATTATCTTTCTTGATGTCAGAAACAAGAGGCATATAACAACATAGAAGTCTGGGAATGGCAGAGCACCACAAAGTGGGAGAAATTACAGCCTTTGCTTTGCGATTGCCAGCTAGGAGCCTCAGTGGGTCAGTAATCTGAATGTTTATTTATGCAAAGCAGATCTGTGAGGAACCACACGTCTTCATGCTAAGTTCAGTGTCAGAGCCAAATGATATCTTGTCACTTTAGGAATAGGAGGGGAAGTAGCAAAAGTGCTACAGAAAAAAAAACCTGGGAAATGCTACTCTAATAAATTCTGCTGCAGTATTCCATCTGCTCCAATGGGAAATCTATGCTGTCATAAATCTCAGTGTTGCTGCTGGAGAAACTGAGGGCATGCAACCCAAATTTGTATATACTGTGTTGTGAGAACTACATAATAGGACTAAGACATTAATTTGGCAATGTCTGATTATTTTCTAGTAGGGAGTATTTCTTTAGAATGTTTTTCTCACCTTTAATTAATTCATTACATGAGCTGTAGGTGATGAGGTTTGTTACAAACAGCTACCACAAATATTGACAAAGAAATTGACTTGTGTTCACTCACTGTGTGTAGCTGCTGAGTATAGTCATGTGCTTTCTATTCCTTCTGGTGGGCAGCATATTTGCAGCAGGAGAGATCTGAAGAAATCAACAGGCCTTGGACTCTCTCTTGGGGAAAGGCCAAGATGGAAGCTGAAAATAAACAGCTCTAAAGGACCTGGGGAAAAACTGAATCATTCCTGTCTGTGTCTTTCAAGTCCTGCCTGACTGAACAAGAGTTAACAATACCAAGATGTAATGTGATTAATTATGTTTGTTATTAAACTTTCTATTGACTAGAAATCACATTCATGAACAAGGACTCCTTAAAGGCAGCAAAAATAGACCAAAAGTGAGTCTCTGTTCTACGGAATGTCTAATATAATCTCTTTATTTCTACTCTCTACCTTCTCATCTGCACAAAGCACCTGCTAAATGTTACTTAGAACAGGAATAATCACATCGCAGGCCAGCTAATTTGCTTGCTCCCTGACAGTGTTCTTTCTGTCTTTCTTCTGTGTTTAGCAATGCCTTGTCAAATGTAACACAGAGCAATTCAAAAACAAATAGCAATGGACTGTCAGTTTAGCATTTGCTTTTTGTCAGAACCATTGATGTGCAGTTTATCCACAGAAATAATGTGGAAAATCTTGATATTCTTGTAGAATTAAAAAAAAAAGAGGAAAGCTGTTTTAACAGAACAGCCACTATTCAGAGAATGGCATAGCCCACCTAGAACTGGAACAGGAGCTAACACATATAGAGCATGCAGATATTTCATTAGTGAAAGTTTGAAAGTTTTTCCTGATTCATTTTAAAGGCCTTCCTTTTCATTTGATATCAGTTTTCACAATTTGCAGACCCAACGTTTGAAAAAATTCTATTTATCTATGGATAAAACTTCTTTATCTTTTTTTTGGATTTTGTATATATTCACATGTATTTGTTGGGACAGTAAATAGAACAGATAATGACACTAAAAATCAAGAAATGTCTCTAAGCAAGCAAGACTTGAATAACTAAAATGCAAACAAAAATCAGTCTCAGAGCTTTGTCTTCACTGTTCACAATTTTTGCATTTATTTAGTCCAAGAATTCAGTAATATCAGGTTTTAGTTGTAAGTATGTTCCAGAGAGAAAGATGTTCTCTCCCATATGTAGCTCCAGTAACTTGCTTACAGGCTTGTGAAGGTGTAAGACTGTATGTCCAGTTGGGCCAGGGCTTACAGGGGTTGTGGAACTGCAACTTACCCAAACCTCTTATAGTTAATGCTAACACCTACAAGAAGTAGATAAACAATACAGTGTTGAAGCCTGACATGGAATAAGCTTTCTCTACTTACCTCCTACATCTTTGGCCATCAAGGAGAAGAATAAAGGTCATTGTGAGAGGTGGCAGAATGGAAGACCAGGAACATCCCACAGTGCTCAGGAACTCCAGGTCGTAATAGCGAGGAAATGCTGTGGAAAACATTTTGGAATGTTCTGCTATAATAATTTGCAATCTCTTTTGAAATGCATTTGAAAACTGAACAATCTGCAACTTTGCCTTATGAGGTAGTTAAGAAGAAAGTTGAAAATAACCACTGATATTCTGATGGTATCATATTGGGATGGTCTCACACTGAGCGGGAGGCTTTGGCAAGGGCACAGTGAGCTATGACAGAGGGAGTTCAAACTTTTGCTTCATCCTGTAGAGTCACTGACTTCAAAGAAAAGATCTGCCTTGCTGAAACAAAGGAAAGGGATGCATGTGCATATCCATATTCCAGTATACATATAGGTCAGAAGAACTATAATAATACAAAGCACTTGACAACATCCACTCAAATATTTCACCTAAAGCAATGAAGAAAGATTAAGAGATGCATAAAGTGCTTTCTGGGAATTTTATTATGAGTTTTCACTGTTAAAATGTGAGTTTTCTCTGCAGTGAAGTAAGTGCACAGTCATGTGTCATAGCCATTGAGGAAAGCATGTTTTTATTTATCATTTTTATTACAGAGGAGATTCAGAAACAATGAGAACAGAAACAACATTCCATCTTGACCCTTCAAAGAAATGTAGACACTTCTTTCTGTCAGACAGACCCTGGGCACTCATTGAGTGAATGGAAGCTTTTACCTGCCACCCTGGCATCAGAGGTCTAAAGTGCATTCAGGCATCTCAGTGACATTTAAGACTTTGTTCTTGAAGATTTGAATCTGAATAAACATGAAGACAATTTGTATTCCATATCTAATCAGTCAGTACACAGGAAACCTAACTGCTACCAGACATAAAGCTGTGCACTCTGTGCACCTCAACATTGCAGTGCAGGGCATGGAAGACCTTTGATGGATCTAGATGTGCTAAGTCCTAAGCTAATACTTTTAAATTTTATTTCTTGTAATAGAACCACAAAGAAAAGGAACAGACAGGGTCTTTACTGTCAGCAGGGTTACACTCTATTTACCCACCACACTTGAACAGAAGACTTAAATTTATATTTTTAAGTCATCATCTTTGTCACAGGCAGATGTTCATAGAATCATTTTGGTCTTCAAGTGAAATACTCTGAGGACACAAATGAAGGCAAAGTTATGTTCACAGGATGAGAAATGTAATATTGACTTGAAAAAAACTCTACTGTCTCACTATACAACAGAAAATGTGGGGAAAAAAAAGGAGTGGAAAATATCAAGCTTGCTGAGAGTCAAAGTGACAGGATGACATAAAAAAAAAAAAGTTATGCACCAAGCTCTCTCTGTCATCTATATAAAGATTCTCAGCTATATGGTACTTCAAAGAAGTAATATCTTTGCCTAAGTAAAGAGTTAGTAGATGTACTGTATTCATAAAGGAGTCTATTCCCAAAGAGATCAAGAAAAAATCTCACTCCTGAAGGATAATTTTTGTGCTGATGCTGGGCTGTTTTTGTCTTACTCCTGTGGTATCCATAGCTAAAAGCTGAAAGCATTCCTTCTTAACCTCTTGCACCATATTTAGTCTACTACACCTACAGAGAAGGTCAAAGGGAGATAAATATGACTCAGGAAGGAAAGACTGAATCAGCAATGCAAACAAAAAAAAAATCTATTAAGGGGTAAAGAGATTGACCTTTAGACATCATAGCAACTGTAACAGAATGGAATAGTCATAAAGCTGTTTCACCAAATTATTTGATCTGAAAATGTCAAATCAAAATAGAATAAACTTTTTTTCTTTCATTTCTGAAATTCCTTGTTGCTGAAATAAATTAGCTCATTTGGACAAGTTTTAGTTAGGAACTTACACAAAAATTCCCACATTCATCACATGATAAATTCAGAGCAGTTTTGTAGTTAGTTATCTCCCAGACTATTTTTCAAATATAAATTTTGAGAGTAAATCCCAAAATAAAAGTTTTATAATGCTATGCATTATATATAAATGATTACATGCTTGAAAGTAGGAACTTTAATCTAAAATGAAAAATTATCTATACAGTGCAACAAAACTAATTCAACAGATGCAAAGCTGGACTTTAAAGCTGGGCCCCTCACTGCAAGAAAGACATTGAGGCCCTGGAACGTGTTCAAAGGAGGGCAACAAAGCTGGTGAGGGGTCTGGAACACAGGCCATATGAGGAGAGGCTGAAGGAGCTGGGAATGTTCAGCCTGGAGAAGAGGAGGCTCAGGGGAGACCTCATTGCTCTCTATAACTTCCTGAAGGGAGGTTGTAGTGAGCTGGGGGTCGGCCTCTTCTCTCGTGTCATTAGTGATAGGACCAGAGGGAATGGCTTCAAGCTACGGCAGGGGAGATTCAGGCTGGACATTAGGAAGTATTACTTTTCAGAAAGGGTGGTCAGGCACTGGAATGGACTGCCCAGGGAGGTGGTGGAGTCACCGAGCCTGGGGGTGTTCAAGGAAAGGCTGGATGTTGTGTTGAGGGACATGGTTTAGTGGGAGCTATTGGGAATAGGTGAACGGTTGGACTGGATGATCTTTTAGGTCTTTTCCAACCTTGGTGATTCTATGATTCTATGATTCTATGATTTAAAAGGTAAATTTAAAACTCTCAAAAATGTTATAGTGTCAACAATATTCAAACTAGAGTATGGTTTCCATGCAGGCAAATCCAAGTTGATTCCATAGCACTAGAGCACTTTATAGAGTCTGCCTTGAACTTGCTCCATACAAGTCACTTAATATCTGAAAATAGTATGCAAGTAAACAAGGAGTAAGGCCTACAAATGTTTGGTGCTATATAGAATCTTATTAGGAAATGACTCTTTCTATAAGTATCCCAAAATATAAACAAAATAGAGAATAACAGAATGAGATTGAGGAAGTTATTTGTCTAAAAGAGAAGCATATGACTGCAGCATAGCACCTAGTTCCCCTCACTTTCTAAGTTCGTAAGTTCAGGTCTCAAGTGTTTTGCTCATTTTACAGGCACATTCTTTTTGTCCAAACATAATTCTGATGCTTATTTTAAAAACAGTATTAAAACATCTTGCAATCAAAATACCTTTAAATGGTTTACATCTCAAATCCTTCTACCTGCCTAATGAGCAAACCACACTTTACACATGCTCGTGCTCCACCAGTGGACCAGTGGAGAGTCCCAGCTGTCTCTGCTTGTAAGAGACCAAATGATCCATGTAAAGAATTATGCATCCCTATCACCTGGGAAAGCTGTGCTCTTAAGAACACATGCCGTCTGTTTGTTTGGATGTTGTTTTATCTATCAAAATACCAGGGGCGACAGACTCCTAATATAACAAGAGAGAGGGTGTGCAGCTAGCACATGGGGCTAAGACAGCTTGTATTCCTTTTCCACCAAGGTGCAGTGCATAATGCTTTCAGGAAACATGCCAACTCTCTCATAATGGATAATTATTTTAGACTATTCTGTTGCCTATCAGTCTTGGATGTCATCTTAATGGCAGCTTGAGAGATCTGTGGTCTTCTACATAATAGGGCAGAGATGCTCATTCTTCTTTTTGTACTCTAACTAGGCTTTGGGGAATAATAGATGCAGCTGACTGACAGGCAAACTTTTTACCTCCTTTCCACTAATTCCCCTCCCACAAGAACTGCTGGGAAGGTATCCACTGTCTCAGTCAGCAAATATAACAGCTTTCCTGTACCCACAGAAGGAAAGCAAGATGATGGCCAGCTCAGTGAGACAGAGAAGAAAGGCAAGCACAACTCAAGAATCTGAAACTTTAACTATCCTTTTGATGGCTGGCTATTTGGCACAAATGAGAAGCTGCCTGTGAGAGACATGACTAATATCTTAGCACCAATGAACTTTTTGATCATTGTCACCTCTCTAATGCATGTTTTCATTGCGTGCTGAAAAGCTGCTGTCAGTGATTGAATCAGTAGGTCCAGTGCAATGGGACTATTTTTGAATTATTGACTTAAATCCAGGAGATAAATATTTTATCCTGAGCCTCTCTCTCCTTCTTAGTCTCTTGCCTCTGTTCTACTTTTCATTTGCTAACTCTTTCTGACAAAGAACATTTCCCAGAAAAGGCTTGTACAGTGCCCAGCCCATTCTGGTCTTGCTCTTGGCTAAGGCCTCAAGTTTCTAGCTTAATAAAATATTCAACACTGTGAATATCATCCTGATTTAAAGAGAAGCATTAAATGCTTTGCTTGCTTTTTTGAACATTTTACAATCCTTAAGGAAAGATGTCAGAAAATATAATTGTTATATTATTATTTTTTGTAATACTGTAAGCTTCAGTAAAGTCAGTTAAAGGTGCTAGAGAACACTCTGGGTATGTGTCAAGCAATGCCAGTAGCACCAGAGAAGGAAGCACATATAGCCCATTAACCAAGAACTGTGAGGAATAAAAGGCTGAAGGCATGATGCTGAGGTGAGAAGGCTACTGAAGGCATCCTTGCAGATGATCTTTTGTATTCAATGAGAAAAAGAAAGACTTCCAGTGAGAGGAAACAAAAGACCTGAACAGCAGGAATATTTTGGGACTGAAGCCAGGGAAAAGAGTCAGTAACAAAGACTGGTAATTTTGCATGAATTGCTGTTTTGTGTTGTAGAGCACCAGGACACAGCTGGTGTAGTGGTGAACCTGAGGATTTGTATTAACTGTATTGAAATGATAATGAAGTTTCTATTTTATGATTGCAGATGTTGGTGGATTATTGTTATTAAGCTTATTAGTGTAATAGTACAAATATGAGTTTCTCTTTGCTTACAGTCTTATTTGTTGTAGCATTGTGAAATTAAATTTAGATGGCTATTAAATAATTTAAAATATCACGGAAGGTCAGTTGAGGAGGAAAAAGCACAGAGCTGAAGGTAAAGATGTTCAAATGATTCAAATTCTTGAGAATTTGGAATAAACTTACTGCCTTCCACCGTTAGCTCAGGACATGGGATTAGCCTTTCTGCACAGTGATCTATCTCATGAGCAACAGAAGCAAGAGGGAGACCTGGGGATATGTTATGAATCATTAAAGAACAAACAGTGTTTTATTTTGCAAAGCAGTTTGTCACTTTACCTCATCTGGGGAAAAATAAAAAGCAACAAGCATCTAACAACTTGGGCCATCTAGACTTCTGGTTGCTGAATGCAAAGTATCTCAAAGCTGCCTGGATTTCAGAAAGGAAGCTCTGCAGGTCCGTGGTTGCAGAGAACTAGGCTGTGTCTGATTATCTCAGCAGAATACCAACACAGTAACCATGTTTGCAAATGTTATCTACCATGTGAGAGACATACTTTTTTCAGTCAGTATAGAGACCAGGATGTTTTTGTTTGTCTGTACAATATAAAGCACATGAAAGGAATGCACAAGGACACTAGATTTGTTATCGCAGTTTAGGTGTGTATCAAACACATTAAGATAATTCACTACCCTTATGAATTTGCAGTCTCTATGGACATTAGACAAAGGCTAAGTGATTGGCTTTCTCATCAAGGCTTGTGAAAGTACAATTATACTTACTTTAGTCATAAAAGCTCACCATATCGATCAGCATATATTGCTCCCGCAGTCGCTGAATAAGACGAATGGAATGCTAAAATGTGCACATATCAGAAAACATGATCACACTGGCCAATCGCTACCGATTTTATTAATTTTTTTAATCTCTTTGTTGCTTTAAATGCTCGGGCCTCATCTTTAACCCGGTGGCGAGCAAGACAAAAATCACTCTAAGCTGTCTAAACAGCTCCAGTGCCTTGGCTGACCTGAGGGCAGACAACAAGCATGGTTTACAGGAGCACAGAGCCTGACATACAGCAATCCCGTACTACTAAAGGCCACAGATAATTACTTTTGGATCTCTGCTGATAGAAAGGAATCCTGGAGCGGAGGGGGGACAGCCGGGAACTCCCCCAGCGCAATCCAGTTGCTGCCCCTCCCTGAGCAGTGGGATTTTCTGAGGCAGCACTGGTTGCCAAGTCATACATAGGCTTTTGAAGGCCAGACTCTTGAGTGCACCTCTCCAGGCCTGGGTGAGCGGCCTTTGGCAGCTGCCCAGTCAGTGACAGGTGGCAGGGCGCTGGCGGACAGCCGGGCCATGGACAGGGTGGGGGCTGCTCCCTCACATGGAAGCCCTGCAGCCCACAAAGACAACGGGAGCGAAGGCCGTTCTGGCTGACTAGCGTGGCTGCAGGCACTTGAACAAACGTGGTGCTGGATTTGGTGTCAGCTGAAGCCCTAAAGCACTGCCCAAGACACAACTTTCAGACAGCTCCTCTCACTGCTCCTATGTGTGATCAGCTGGCTAAGCCACTAAATCATGATAAATGATGTATTCTAGAGAGTGCTAGTTAGGTTTCTACTGTCAAAAAAGAGGGATAAGCTGGATTTAAGACCTTGAGAAAGTATTTTGAACTCTTGTATGTCTGTGTACATACTTTGAGACACATAAACAAAACAGACATTGTAAATCCAGTCCTTGGTAACCAGAAGATAAATATCTTCCACTTCCTTTTAAGCACAGTAATTGCAGGAGTCTTCAGCTGCTCTTTGCACACCATCCTCTCATGCAGAAACTTTATAATGACAAAACTCTAGAAAAATATCTGCTCTGATGCATGGCATTCTTTCTCATTTTTATTCATTACTTATTATTCATTCTTTCTTATTTTTATTAAATTTTTCTTCATTTTATTTCAGCTAAGAAGTTGATTGAAGTGTGAGAGCTGTAAGGTGCACAGAAAGGCCAATTAAACTTTTTATATAAAGTTGCAGCAGTTATCTATGCGCAGCCTTATGAATGTCTTATGCACATATGTACGTCAGTGTGAATGCATGCTATAAATATTTGTGCATTTATACAGAGGTGCATGCAAACTTTTAGCCCTCTTGAAAAGGCTGTGGTTTATTTTCCTACTTGAAGACAGTCAGAATAAAATAACCATTAATCTCCCAGCACAGCCTAGGCAGTGACAGAGTAAGCTCCTGTATTTTGCTGCCAACAAGCTTCCTGGGCTGAGAAGTCCGTTGCTTTCTTGTCCTCTTGGCTGAGCCTAACTATAGACATGCCAACAAGCATTAAGAGTTATGGAGCTTTCTGTTACGACACCTGACTCATCAAGGTACTAAACCACCTGCTCGATTTTGAGCATGGGATATATTTCATTATTCAGACACAATGTCAACTGCCATAGCTGAACAGGCATTGGATTAGTCAGAAAATGTAACTGGCTGCACTCACTATCTCATTTCACACAGACTACCAAATGGAGACAGCAAATAGCCATTGCTTTCCTGGCCTCTGTCTGAGCCAGCAGACAAGAAAGCATATTCTGTAAATCCATGTTCTCAGACTTTTTACATATTAATTTTAATTCAGGGCACGTTTCTGCTTCTCGTATGTATAGGCAGTTCCAGTCTCTTTATTAACTATTCTAATATTTGCAAATATGGAAGGGACAGTATTTGGTCATTGGTACTTCTTCACCATCAGTGGGGCTGAAGCCATGTTTATTATTCTTTCAAATGTAATTATATTCAATATATTTCCCAGAAACAGTAACAAAGTTTCTTGCGATCTACCACAGTTCTATATCAAAGCCTAATAGTGAAATTAGTGATAAAGAGATGTTAAAATACAAGACCAAGTATAAGGGAATGATCCTTTTCTTCAAAATACAAAATGCTACATAAAAATGATCTGAGTGTTCCAAAAATCTTGACAACCTGCACCTTCCACTGAAGTATATGGCTGTCAAGAGATAAGTCTGTAAATGATGGTATCAATTTATTTCTTTCATATGACTCAGCACTGAGCAGCAGTTCAATTCTCAAAACGGTATAACAATCAACAGAATAGCTTGTACTCTCCAGATTCTGCAGAAGGCAAAGGTCAAAAAATGTGTATGACAAACTGTAAGTTAAAATGAAGTGCTTCTCTTCAGTACTTAAGATGATCCTGAATTTTTATCAACAGAGTACAGTTGATTTAGTATGACTGTGCTGATGCATAATTTAGTTGATGGTAGCTTGGAGGCAAAAGTACCTTGTGATTTCAGCACATCAGATATATTGAAGTAAGGCCAACAAAATATTCAGATACTAAACAGTTCTGAAAGATCAAGTTATATTTGCTAATTTTAGCTGCCTCAATAGATATTAATTGAAAATCTGATGACTACTTTCAAAAGTTGACCTAACATGACTAGAAACAGTGTATGTCAGCCTTAATATCGAGCACATGTGTAGGGTCTTTAGCACCATCTAAAATTAAACTAGGAAGCTTAAAAATTGAAATCCTACAAATGAGTTAAAATAAAATCTTGACATAGCAATTCCTCTATTCAGGTGCCTTGGTTAAAGATGCTAGGACAAAAGCATGAACTTCAAGAGATAGAAGTATGTAGAATTATTCTTCTTGAAATATATTCACAAACATAGTTCTACAGGAAATCAACTTGCTTGGATACAATCTAGACTAAGGCACGTGACCAGTAGTAACTGAACTGGAAAAGAGTCTGCACAAGAAAATAGCCTTCATAAAACAATCTCTGAAATTAGAACCTGAGCAGCTTTATACTGTGTCACAGAAATCCATGGACACTTGTGCCAATCAAAGGCACCTGTACGTCTATCAATACAGTTGCACCCTGACTGATGGTTCATCTCTACGCTCAGTGTTAACAGTGACTTCTGTTCTGCATAGGACTTACATTTTCTGAGTGATTGCTTCTGATGGAGTTTACTGCAGTATTATCTTTCCTAACAGGGATGGTGTATACCAGGCTGTGCATTAGTAAGTACTCATTGCCCAAAGAAGACCTGCTTGAACTTTTTAGATTGATGTTACAGCATTGTCTGTTTAGAATGGAATGATTTAAATTTACTAAGACTGCAAGAAGTAATTCAGTAAATTCTAGCAAGTTGTATTTTCTGAAAAAAGTACTTTGAGGATGATTAGATATTAACTTTTTTTTCTTATGCAAATAAAAAAACTTAATGCTTTTATTCTGGATATAATTCAAGATTAACGTTATTTTGAAAGAAAAAATATTGCACGTTCAAACACATGTATGAGAGTTTTATTTTGTATATCACTAACATGCACAGAAGAAATATATGCTAATTATTTGTAGAAAATGTTTGAATTATAATCTTAAGCAAATGCCTACTGAACTGTAACATCGACAATCCAATAAGAATTAAAAAAAAAAAAAAGTGCTAAGAACTGTGGCAAAACATGTGCAAAGAGCTGCCTTTTTCAAAACCCAGAGTCCCTCGGAACAGTAGCCAGGCAAACGAGGTGCTATAGTAACTTGCATATGTGTTGCTCTCTTAAACATTTTTCTACAACAAAATGCATTTTCTGAAATGTTTCCTAGATTGATAGCTTAGAATTTTCCAGCACATGAGCTGAACTCAGTGTAACTTCTAAGCTTTATTCTGAAAAATCAGCTCTAGTTGGAGAAATCAAGAAGGTAGTGTTCTAGTCAGTTCTCAGTGATTTGATGGTGACATTGCTCTTCAATTTCTAATTCACAAGTTTTTGTATAAACATCTTACAACTTTTTCTTTCAGAAATTTTAATTTATTTTCAAGGATCCCATACCTTTTCTCATATCATTTGCTTTTCTCCCAGAGATGACATTTACATAGACCAAATGGATGAATGTGAATTTGCGCTGTTCTCTTTGAGCATTTTCTGAGTGTTTATTTATCTGGCTGCAAAATTTCCTGCCGTACATTAGTAGAGGTGCCACTTTGTGCAGCTTTGTGGAGTGTTAAGTCTAAATCCAATTGCGTGAAAAATACAGAGAATGAAAAGGAAAAATTCATTCTAATAACTTAGTGCAGAAAATTTGTATACTTTGTATACTTCTGCTTTTACTACTTCAGAACCCTGTGAGGAAGTCAACATGCACCAACATTTAATCAACAGTTTGTGAACTATTAACTTTTAATTTAAGATTATTCAGTAATAATTCATTTCATAGCTAAACTAATAAGGGGTGGGTTTTTTTTTTTTTTTTTTTTTTTCCAGATTTTGGCAGTATTTGTTCTCTGCTGTACACTGACTGTAGGCTGATTGACAGTTTCAAACTAAATACCAGTAGCCCAAAATAATGTACTCCTACTCTCAGCTTGTGCTTGAATATTCAAATCTGCAGGTGTAGGAGTGAAACAGAAGACACAGAAGTGAAAAAAAGTAAAAAAGTAAAACTGCACTGAGATTCCAGGTGTTGAATTGAATGTTTGTCATTGGCTCATCTCACTGAAAATTTTTTTCTTAGGAAATTGGACACTTATCATCCCCATAAGATGGTTTCTAATCTAAAATTCTAGACTTGCGAATACTTGTTCAATAATAATTCCCAAAGAGCACAACCAATAAGCTGCCAAGGTAAAAAGCTTTTCTTATCCATTTCATCCTTGCTATTATAGGCTCTGGATATGCATTTACACATTTATTATAAAAATTAAGGTTCTGATTATTTAAATCAGGCAGCTCAGTAAGGCTGATTTCATCAGTGTGAGCTTTTAGATCAGAACTAAATCAGCAAGGTTCTTTGTGCATATACCTCCACGTGCCCAGGTGGCTGCAACCACAGGGTTTAGAATATGTTAGCATGTTAATACTAAGCATTGTATACATGAGTAAAATGAGTGTAAGGGCCTATTATTTCACTTGCATAAGCAAAGAATTTGTTGGTGTTTACAGCCAGAACTGATTATTCATTTTCATTACTGTGTTACTGCAGTGGGAACAAATAGGAAAATCTGCTTCAAAATGAAGACAATTTGTAGTTGCATCTTAACAGCCTTGCACTGTTTTCGTAACACAGAAGAATCTGTGATACTTAACACTTCTGTTCTGTAAAACGAAGTGTAATCAGAATAAGAAAATGAACGCATCTCCACCTTTTACATCCAGTTAAGGCTGATACCTGGAGAAATGACTTAAGACTTAAATTTAGTCATTCATGCAAGTGGGACATTAGTCAAATGAATGCTACAGCCTCCCTCAATGAAAATTAACTATTCAGGTTGTTAAGCTTCATAGAAGAATGTAGAAAAAGTATCAGGTGGCTTTAGGAATTCTTCAAAATCCATGATCATGCATCAAGTATGGAAAAATTGGGTTGTTCTATTTCTTAGTTAATCTTCTCCCCAGGCAATAAATGTCACTTTGCAAAGACAGGATAGGATTCAGGAAGTATTGTGAGGTCGACATGGTTTGCCTCTCTGAATTGTTTTGCTTTTGTTTTGGAGGCAATGTCATCTGCATAAAAATATTTTCTATAAAGATATATTTATAATTCAGTACTCCCAAAAAGCGTTGCACATTTACAGTCAATTCCTTCATCAGGAGAATAAAAGATGAAAATGCAGACTTGAAACATGAACCTACAATTTACTCTCTTCTTTGACATATCAATATGTTAGTAGAGTAAGAATAGTTTTACACAGAAAGAAAAATCCAAAACCGTTGGATTATTTATTTCCAATTTCCTCCTTCATTCTAGGTTTATGAAGAGTGAGTATTTGGTAGAGAAGAAAAACATAGGACAGATCAGATTACCAGTTTATGTGGGCTGACATAGTTTAGGATAACCAAGGGAGTTACTCCAGTTTATGCAAAGGACAAATCTTTCTCACAAGTATGGCTATCCAAAGGATTGATATCTCTGGGTCAGTGGCAATGTAGAAAAAAAGTAACACGTGAAAAAGAAACTGTCTTATTTCTGAATTGCAAGGAAGCAAGCATGTAAAAAATCTAATGAATTGAAAAGAAAGCCATTTAAAGAAGAAGGTTTTGTTTGTTGTTGTTGTTGCCTTTTTTTTAAGAAGAGATTTTTTTACCTGTATTTCAAGACATCTTTAATGGAAAACTAGATTAAATTTGCAAACTGTCCAGAATTACAAGGGCATGAAACAGAAACTCAGAAGGAAGGAAGCAAAACTGTTGATGTTGTGATGACCCATCCCCTGCAACCATAATGAGAGCCTAAAAACCAAACAAGTAGGATGCAAATACTATTCAGTGGCCAAAAGAACACAAAGTCAATTTTTGTGACTCACCACGTGTAAACCAAATGGCTCTTGTCTTTGTAGTAAACAAGACTGCAGTGTTTCTGTACTTCACAGGCATGCCATGATTTGGGTGATAGATGTATGAGTAGTCCAAGTAGAAAAAAATGAGAGATTTTTCTCCGAAAGAAGTTATGAAAAACAAGATCTAAGAAAAATGTAGTGGTGTTGCCACAAAAAAAAAAAAAAAAAAAAAAAAAAGCCAACAGAAAGTTAAGCATGAATCACAACACAGCACAAAGTTTTTATAAAGGGATGCATTCCAATCCTTGCAGACACACCTAGTGTAATTTTAAACTTTAATTCAGCTATTGATCTCAGTGATAGAAGAGGTAGCCAGAAGCTCAACAGAGACTGTAAAATCTGTCCAATAAACAGATAAATTAGAAGGCCTGTTATTCAAATTCTCATAGCTGTGATGTTAAGAGGTCCTAAATTAGCCAGCTTATGGTAAAGTCAGTTGGTTGATCACAATGTAAAAATATGTACAACATCTGAAAATGTCGGTACAGCTGTGACTCAGTAGCCATCTGGCCACAAAACAGTCCCTTTCTTTGTGTAAGTATTGTTGTATATTTTACTCAGCTGCAGGATTTTAGTAATGACAGGTAGGATGCACCTTCCAAAAGAATGGGAACAGCAAAAAAATTAGCTGGGAAACTCACCGATTAGCAAGAATTACAGACTTGATATTGTATATATTCTTCCTAAGTTCAAAGCATTCATGTCTTTGGGTTTCTTTGAGTGTCTAAGATTCTGTATTCTCAAGGCTCACAACTGGAGAGGTCTGCTCCTTCCTAGCCCAGTCCCTAAGCTGATGAGTTAGCATGTCTTTCCACCTTGTGTAGTCCTCTTGTCAGTGGCCCTAAGGTAAAAAGTAGAACGGTGGCAAGGCCAGTGATCTGCAAGCTATGGGTTGAACTAGCCTGAGAATTCAAAGGAGAATCAAGATGCAGTAGGTTATTGCGAAATCTGAACTTGTGTGTCTTCTGAGTCTCACACCAGTTGTACACCAGTATGATTTGCAAGGAAAATCAGCTGAAGAATGTGGGCTTTCCTAATCTTTTAAGATTATTCTGAAAATCTTTATTTTTCCCCAAGATAAAAATACTTAAAAAGTATCAAAAGTGATGAGCTATAGGCATAAGAGCATTCATGTCTCAAGAAAGATCAAGTCACAATCAGGAAGAATGAAGATCCACAGAGGCTTGCATATTAAGCCTTAAAAAATAGAGTATGCAGACCTCAAAAAAACCTAGAGACAGTGCACTAGTCATGCACTTCTTTGATACAAGTTTGTATTAATTCTTTTTTTTTTTTTTTCAGAATACATGATGCAACAGTGGGTCTCAAAATTAACAATAAAACATCCAGATAGGTTTTTTTTCTTCTTAAAAGCACTGTCATAGTTTTCCAGGAAATGTGACCAGGTGTCTTGTAATGAACATAATTCATCATCATTGCACTGACAGGTTGATTTTTTTAATGAATTTGTTAATACCTTTCCATGAGTCTGCTGTACACGTATCTTCTTCATTTCACTGAACAGAATTCATCAGGCAATCTCTGATACGTCCCACACATGGTTAAATAAGACCACCACAGATCTTTCTATAATTATAATGCAAGGTAACTATGGTAACGATAGTTGGCAAACCTTGTCTTTTAAATAGCTTCTGTTGCACAGGTTTTTATATCTTCTTCCCCCCTCCCCCTTCCTACAGACATTTTCTTATTATTATAACAGGAAGATGTGGGTAATTATTACAAGATGTATGGATTTCTGTCCTCAGCACTAGAGAAGATCATTGCTTCATCAAGACTGGCAATTACTTTTACTCCAACATCTACTTAGAATACTTTGTATTTTATATTCTCAAGACTCACAGTCAGAGAGGTCTACTCCTTCATAACTTTACAACATCAATTTAGACTCCTCTTTTTCACCAAATTCTAACACTTTCCAGGAGCATTACTGAGCTGAATCAGTTTCAAGCAAGGTTAATATAATGATATTTCATGCATGTTTGACACCTCCAAGAATAAAAACACATTGAGATTTTCTTCTTTACACTATGTGTAGTTATTTGTACCCATACTCTGTTTGAGCTAGTAAAAAGGAAGGGAACTCTGTTTTCATAGAGAGTGTTGTTGTTTACTTTAATTTTGACCTAAAAGGAAAAACGTGGTAAAAAGCTGTTTGATTTGAAGGTTTGTGTTGCCTGTGAGCTGACTCTCTGCATCTCTTAATGTCTTTTTTTCCATTCCATTCCATTTCACCTTTGATTTTTGACAGGTTCTGTACAACTTGTTCATAATAATATACCAGCAATGTGATCATACTATCAGTAGCACTAGTTCCTTTATAGAACAACATAGTACTTTGTTCTTCTGACTAGTTTCAGATATGCAGTGTTTCTTCTATACATCAAATCACTTCATTTTAATCATGAACTGGATGACAAGCTATGTTTAAAAACTTGGTCTGCACATTATTTGCAGTCAAGAATACAAAAATACACAAATTCAAGGGCAGAGTTACAGGCTTTCTCTCAGAAATGAAGCATTGATCTTCTAATTACAATATGCAGTGCTATCTGATTAATTATCAGTAAAATGTTGTCATTTTCTTGTCCATTGGAAGAGTTAGGTTTAGAAACAGATAAAAGTAAAACTGGAGTTGCAGGATGCAGAGATCTGGTAAAAATTAGAAATGCAATTTGGTCTGTTAAACTATTTTTATATTTGTTTTATTTTAAATAGCTTAAATCATAGTGATAAAGTTTCAGCACATTAAAAAAACTGAAGACTATGGTTCAAATTCAGCCCTGGTATAAATCTAGAGTAATTCAACTGTAAGCAGTGATGTTCTTCCAGATTTACACCAGCGTAATTGAGACCAGAATCAGCATAATTTATTAAACTGCAGAGGCCATGTTAGTCTCTCACTATGTTTATTTAAGTCTCATTAGCTACTGAGAGGGAACTGTATACCTAAAGGCCTGCAAAGGACAGCAGGAATAGGAGTAAGGAAAGCAAAGGGATTTTCAGAGCTCAAGAAATGCAGATTGTCCCCCAGGAAAGGGACTAGTGTCCCTGTACTATTCAATTATTTTATTTGAGGATCCAAAGAAAAGTAGTGACAGCTTCATATAGGGGAATATGAAGTCGCAATGGCTATATTACCATATCCTGCCCATTGCAGGTAAAGTAGCTGAAAAGTTGTAGCTAGCTTTGAGAAGACATCACCGGAGTCTGGCATAACCTTTAGAGAGGAGGCTGTTCTCCTACTCATTCCTGTTTTTTCAGGCCTGTTGACAAGTGGACACTATACATATAACTATTTATTTATTTATTCATTTACCTTTAAACTACTCATATTAATAAAAATTTTTTGTTAGCAAGGAAATCTGCAGTTATATAAATGTATTCACCTCTTCTCTTCAGGTGCATACATCGTTATGTACCTGCAAGTTCATACATCTCTTCCCTCTCTCATTCATTATAAATGATGTCCGAGTGGGCAAAGACTCTTCCTAAGAAGTGGTGTAAAAACTACATTTTGTATTACATTCTAGCAAAATCCAGTGACTAGAGGGGTCCTGAAAGACCATCTTAATTGGTTTGTTACAATTACTTAGCTAGTAGGAAATAAATGGATAACTTTTTCTTCTTGTTCCAAATTTTGCAATAAATACAGTTCAGCTAATATGAGAGTCTAGCCAAACAAGAGAAGTAAAGAAAAATGTATATTTAAATATAATTATTTTGCCAAATAGATTGAGTTTATCAGAGAAAATGCTTCTTTGTACAAGACCTTCTTTGATTCTAAAACAGTATCATGCCTAATGCAAAATTCTTTTCAGACTTTTAAAAGCTGAATTGATATATAATAATGAGAAAGACTACAGATCTCTGTGCGACATATAAAAATGTCAAAGCTGATATTTTGGTTTGGAAATAACAGCATGGTATCTTAGCATAAAGCTGGTGAGTCATCCACATACTAAACATTTGGAAAGTCCAGATGCTCTTGGGAAATTTGTTTTTAATAACAAGAAAGATTTGTTTTTCTTCCTTTCTTTTTTTTTTTTTAGAAGTAGAGATGAGAACTATTCCCTGTCCTGCAGGTTCTGAACTTTGTTCACTGAGTTGCTAAGTATTTCCAGAGATAACCAAGGCCATCACTGTTCCATCACCACTTGAGCATGAGTTGAAGTCATGCTGAAGTCCACATCCCAAAGGGACTATTTTCACATTTGTTTTGACAGAAATTATATCAGCACTCAGGTTGAAATAACGTAATTATTTTTCTGTCCTGCGCACAGTATTGCCACTTAATAACAGGCAGTCCTAATGATACTGTTGTCTCTGGGGAATGAATTGTCTGCTGTTACCTGCTACTCTCTCACTTCAGTAGACTGATTGACGTTTTAGTGCATGCCTTTCACATTGCCAAGAATATAGTTGGAATATTACAGTACTCATCTGTCAAGTTATGCTTATTCAGTTCTTAATTTTTCAGTTTACTCGGTTAATATCAGAGATGCACAGATAATGGGTGGCATGGAATGAGATAAACTTGTTAACCTCAGTACCTACCCTGTACTTCTGTTACATTCATCATTAATTATTTCAGCCTTCATTAATTAGTTACTTGAGACAGAAACATAACGTACAGCATTTCGGGCCTGCAGCTCGATACAAGTAGGTAAGCATGGTCTCACAGGACTGTGCTCAAGGTGTTACACAACCATTGCGTTGCTTCCTCAAGCAACTCCAGGTCTACTGTTAAGAATGCCATTATACTATGTTACAAGCTGGCCAGGAAGATAAATTTGGAACCAGAACTTTTTTGTATTGCATTTACCATGGAATTTGTACTGCCTGTATGTACAAGACTTTCAAACAACCTTCAGACTTTCTCAGATTACTAAAGACTATTTTGATTAACTCTCCAGGAACAAAGTCACCTATTTATTAGGAGACCAAGACAACATTTTTCAGACTAGCAGCAGATAATTGAACCATTTTTAGAAGCTTACCAGCACTCAACTTTTGCATTACCAAATTACCATTTTGGAAATCAACACAGAAGAGATCGCTGTTTTTATGTAGTGTCATTAGACTCGACCCTTCAAATACCAAAGATGAAATTGAAATCTTATCTACCAGAATACAGTGTAGGCAATATCGGTATCTCCTATGTACCCTTAGGATACAGTTAAAAGAAATTGTTTTCTCTGTTAAGTATGAAACACAGTAAAGGTTAGTGTCTTGAGGTGACACATTTTTCAGATGTTCTGGATGAGATCACCCCTGAAATTCTATTCTAGAAGTCAAAGTCCTTCTTTTTTTCCCCCATGGTAAATAGGCAGTGACTAACTGAAGTGAGAGAAGAACATAGAGGTTTATTAGGTGTCTCACAACTGTTTGGAAAAGGTATATGGTTCTACCTTAAGTGAGTTTGGCTGTGGCTGAAGCGAGTGATCAAACACAGCTTGGTAATTCGGAGTGTGCTATGAATGAATCCACTGAGGGCAGAACAGCACTGGCTAAAATGTAAGTGATTGCTTGTGATTCCGGCAGAGGAACTGCAGTCATCTTTTAGTCAATGATATTTATGATTAATTGTGAAGAATAAGCTTTAGGCAGCAGAGTGGGAAGTCTGCAGTGGGTGCAGTGGAAGTAAATGAAGATTTTCATACACTCAAGTGAAGTTCTTACCCATTCAAGATAGATATTGATTTTTATCCTGAGTAGAATAAATACATTCCGGTTTCCTATAAACAACATATCTGCTGTACAGTTCTGTTTCTTTATCAGGCTGTTATTACTCACAAACTAGTATTCAAAATATGATTGATATAAGAAATATAGCAAAGCAGTAAAATAAAAAATAAATTTAAAAAATTTCCTGACTTACTTTTAGCAAAGGGAAATACAGGACTGTTTCTCCTACGATGACACTGTCAGCAATTTTCTACAATAGAAAGGAGCTATAGGAAGATATTTTTTGGATTTGTTTTTGATTGTTTTGGTTTGTTTTTTTTATCTTTCCTATGTCATACGCTATTTATATCCAGTCCACTCGAGTGAAATCTCTGTGTCTTGGAAGTCTCCCCAAACAACTCTGGAACTCTGAAGAGTAAAAGAAAATCAAAAACAATGGTTCTCACTTTCCTTTAGTCTCTGTCCTTAGGAAGGATGAAAGTCAGCTTGTGTCTGTGCCTTGTTCAAAATCATTTTTCTTTTATGCTCCATTGTACTCTGAACAATTTCAGCTATAATATGATACATTTGCTCAAAGTCAAGGTGACATAAAACAGTAAGCTTGTTTCATAACACATAAATCCTTCCACTATAAAATTTTGGTCATCTACCTAAAGTTCATGGACCTATTTATATTGAAATGAACCACCTAAAAAGACGTCAAACTATGCAGAATATCTATCAGGAACAAATACAGTTCCAGTGATTTCTAATTTGTGTGTGTGTGTGCATGTGATAGCAACATTATTATTATTATGTTTTCACAACAAAGATGATAGCATTACAGCTCAGCTTCACATAGACTAAGATACGTTGGTAGCATATATATAAAAGCTGTACAAAACCCACAGAAATGCAAATATGTTAAGGATCAGATATAATATATCTCAATTTTGCATCAAAACTTCAGTGACGTACCGCTTGAGGTCTGTATAAACAAATACTCCACTGACAGGAGGCCTTGGGTTTGCCACAGAATGCAATGAGTGTACCTTAAGGCAGATGGCTTCTCTAACTTGCACCAAAATCATGTGAGTTCTCGTGCTGGCATGTGGTTCTCTCACAAAAGAATAAAGCTGGATACTTATACAAAGGTTGGGAGTTTCTTGCAGCCCACAAGCTCAAGACATACAAGTTTTAGCAAGTCTTATTCTTTATACCAAACACATGATCACAATGAAAATATATCAGATGTTTCTTAAGCACGTGGTTGACAGGCACCATATGGGAAGTGGGCTCACCCATGTTCTCATTAACTTCAATGGGTATTTTGTCCCTTGATTTCAGCTGCAGCAGGACAGGCTGCCTCCTTAACGAGCATGAGGAGCACAGACATGCTGTTTCCCTAGGACTCTGCTCATTGGTGCAGCTTGGTGCAGGAAACAGTAACCCACAAGAGATGCAAAAGTAGGAACTTGAGATTTCTAAGCCACTGCAGCTGCTAGTGAAGATCCATAGCACAGATACTAACAGTGAGCAGTTACAGCCTTCTGCAGACCCATCACATTTCATGCAACGTGCAAGACTTGCAGCTCATTCTCCCTAGCAAATAAATGTGCTTTGTCCCAGTTATGCAAGACAAAGCCAGGGGCTCTGATCCACTCTGGTACTGTGCCACCCTACTACTGATCAGCCTGTTCTGTGGCTTGCTTACCAGCTGCTGGTGTCACAGAACAGACGTTCAAGATGTGTTAACCAGAAATGCGTCATACGCAAGGGCTAGTCCCTGAGGTCACATGCAGTGTCATATAGCCCAAAGACCATGTGAACCACAAACCACGCAACCCAGCCGTGTGTTACCTCATTCCTCAGATAAAAGGAAATCCAAATGGTCTCTTTCTCTCCTGAAATCTTGAGAAATTAGTATGCATAAAAAATATATTCCAGATGTCTTCTGCCTGCAAGATACGTAGGTAAGGCCTTCAGTGAGAGAAAAATGGGATCAGGGAATCCTTTTTATCTCTAAAGAAAACCAAAGAAAGTTGAAACCTAAAGACACCAGAGATGTACCCAAAAGTCCTCTGAGAGTTATCTCATCATCGTTAGAGTAACAGATTTGCTTCTCAGCCTGGCTAGTATGGCATCCCATGGGCATAGAGAGATGCCTTGCACTGTAAAGTGGATGTACTTCGAAGTGAAATAGCTACCTGGACATTTGGACAGAGCACTGACAGGTAGCTGTGTGAATGCCACCTCATCTGGAACCTCCTTAATACAGCTGAGATTTTCCACATTCGTGAGACAGAACCTTTTTTTTTTTTTCAGGATGCTCCAACGTGCCAAGATCGCTGGATGCAAACACTTGAAATGTGGCTTGAAATGCCAGCTTTCATTCCATCCATCAAAACATTACGTATAAACAATTTCATATTTTTTCAAGATGTATAGCTGCATAAGCAGAACTTGCACAGTTTGCCAGAAACGGTTCAAAGTAATGAGAGCAAATGTGACAAAATATGTTTGGCATAAAGAACAAAGTCAAAGAGTAGAGACCCTAGCAGACCTGTCCATTTTACTAAAAGTGACTGTAGAATGTAATTGACTTGTTTTATAAATTCTTCCAGCTATCATAGAAGTTACTCCTTTTGAGCAATAATACTGCTGAGCGTATAGCTGTTGAGTTTGTTTTTTGTGTTTAGTTTGGACTCTGAAAATGATTGCTCCAAATACACTAGCTAAACTAGGAAGATTGTCATTTCTATAGGTACCTACTGCTTCTCTCCAGGAAGACTAATCTCTTAAAGAATAGTCTATTGAAAATATATTGAGCTTTCTATCCTTGCACTTTCTATCCTTAATCATACGAGGAGATCAGTTTTTACTGGCTCTGGAAGTGGCCATGAGACAGAGTCATATGCCCCATTAAAAAAAAAAAAAATCAACATTTTTCATTGTTGCTGATGGATTCCTGGTGATAAAGATTTCGGATGACACTGGGTTATATGAAACAGACCAAATCATCTGTATGGCCTCTAGCCAGCTCTGTATAGGAAATACTTTGGCATGATAGAGGCAGAAAGTTAGTAGAAAAGAGATAGGAATTTTAGCATTTTAAGGTGGCTGAGACAGCCACACTGACTCTCAGACACCCACACTTAGGTTAACTTCTGGCATCACCAGCGCAGGTTGTTAGAAGCCCTGCAATTAACTGCCCTCAGCTTTTTGCCCTGCTCTGTTCCTGGTCTCATGTGATTATGATACCTGGTGGCAGAAATTCTGGCATATCTGTCTTGGGTGATCCAATATGCATGGGCCAGAAACCACTCCATGTTTCAAGTAGGTCTGCATTGTGAATGGTCATGGAGTAGCACACTGAGGTCAAGACGTGGCAAACGTGGCTCTTTCACGTGAACAGTTATCTGCATGTCGTGTGGATTCAGGCTTGCAGCAGCAGGAAAGAAGCTTAAAGAAACCTTTGTGTTTTTTAGGCCTTCCCTCAGGCTGCTGGCATTGTGCCCCTGCAGTCACAGAAGGTCATCTCTTTGGCAGAAGAATCATAGAATTACAGAATCAATCATAGAAATAGAACGGCTTGGGTTGGAAGGGACCTCAAAAATCAAGTTCCAAGCCCCCTGCAACAGGCATGGTTGCCAACTGTTAGATCAAATACTAGATAAGATTGCCCAAGACCCTATCTAAGAGGCTGTAGCTGGTCCATTTTTCACTCATAGGTGTAATAGCATTGTATCACATCCATGTGCATCTCATATATCACAGGTTTAAATCAGTTTTATCTTTTTCACAATTAATGTAGAATTTGTACCCTCTGAAGTCCCTTCAGGACTAGAAGAAAATCTTTAGCTGCATGACAAACTCAGTGGGTAGCAGACAGGCAGTTACAGTGCAAAGGAGATGTCTGGAAGGCTGCCAGCATAATAACTGAGGCTTCTTCCTGTGCATGTGCTCAGATTTGCTTCCCACAAGGCAGTACAAGCAGTGGTGGAGTGGGCTGGATTAAGAATGAGCAGCAGTGAGTCACAAATCATTGTCAATTCACTGATAATCAGCAGAGTACCACTCCACCGTGACAACCTGGCACTGCCAATGATGCTTTTTTGTTGATGAGGGGATCCTTTGTGGGACTGCGGGCAGCTTCACTGCAAAAATCAGGTAGAAGCAGAGTAAGGTTAAAAAAGAGAGAGAGAGAGAGAATTTGGCTTTTTCTAGCCAAATGCAATCCAATTATAAAGAGTGCACTTTGTATGTCATTGCTAAGGGAAGGAACAGTCTGTAATGTGACACATGCTGTATCTGCTGCTCAACAGCTAAAGATTTCTAGTTAGATGGTCTTCTGATTTTGGGAGGGAGGGAGTTACTTTTGTTTTATAGAACGTGCATAATGAAAGCACTCCAATTAAGTACCTTTGAATTGCCCCACAAAGAAGTAAGCATTCATTTTAAACCAGTTTGCTGGGAACCTAGCCTTTATCTAAGTTGAATTTAAGATGAACTGTAGTCTCTCTGATGTCATCTACTAAATAGTGTCAGGCTGGGTCAATGTTTTAGTGAGAAACTTCCAAGAAAACTCTAAGAGCTGCAGTGACTCATTCTGTTCCCTCTGACTCAGTATTGTTCTACCAAGATGCTCCTGGAGGTGTTATCTTTCAGATGAGATATGAAACTGAGGTCCTGACCACATACAGGAAGAGGAGAAGATGTGTGCTGTTTTTCACTCTATATCCACATGCCCTGAACCCACAGGCTGGAGCAGATAAGACATTATCAGTCCCACCTTAGCTGTTTGTTCCCACCCCTGCTGGAGGGTTCGCAAACAGGGGTAGCACAAGTGGTCGTTAATCTTCTTCAGCCAGAGTTAAGTTGTAAAAAGCAGCAGTAGATGGATCTTAACTGGGTGACTTTGGCTGAGTCAGATAGGGAGAGCACTCGCAGTTCCACCCACCGAGAACCGGGGGCAGGATGATCCCAGTGCCTGTGGGCGCTGATAAGGGTGCAGAGGAGGAGCATGTCTCCTTGGAGTCTCCTGGCTGCATCCCAGGGAAAAAAAGAGATTCTGCAGTTTGTGTTTGTTTGTGATTCTACATCGTGCTGTTTGTGCCATTCTGTTCCATGGCCAATCTGTGAGCAAGGAGTTGCCTGTTCAATTAATTGAGTTTGTAACTATATCGACTTCATTTCTGCCTTCTCAGCCCATCTGCCTTTCTCCTCTACCATTTCTAATTTGCTTTTCATCTTTTAGTCTACTGGACCCTCATAGAGCATTTTGCTGCAGCTCTAAGGGTTCTAGCCCAACCTAATGAGTGGGATGACAGAACATTGCGGAGCTGGAGTTCAGTGAAATGTTGTTATATGCCATATCTATCCTTAAAAAAAAAAAAAAAAAAGAGAGAGAGAGAGAGAGAGAGAGAGAGGGAGAGAAAGAAAAAAAAAAAGGAAAAAAAAAATTAAAAAGGAAAAGGAAAATAAAAAGAAAAACTCCTTCTCTCCAACCATCCCAGAGAAACTTAATTATGGAAAAAATCTCACTTGATCATTTTAGAAGTTAAATGATACCTTTAATTGCTGTTAATAGGCTAAAAAAATCCACTCTGAAAACGGAGTGCTACTCAAGCCATGATGGTAAGGTGATGATGACAAAGTAGACTTTCAACCTTTGTTAACTGATCAATGTACTTTGCTGCACTGAACAGAGTGCAGCAGCAGAAAAGTGTGCAGCATCTCGAGCATGTTCCAGAACTTTTTCTGCTTGGGCAAGCTCTACCGTTCCTTTGCCTCCTGAACATTTTATCCAGAGCGGCAGTGCAAGAATACCCCAGTTCCTGGAGTCTGTAGCACTCTGCAGAGACCTGTGGATTAGATGAGTCCTTTCCCATCAGTACCTCAAAGACCGGTCTCTGCCCCACTGAGAAGCCAAGTAACTATTTACTCTGCCCTGTGTGACTCCTCAAGTAGACAGAAACTAGACAGTAAGCAAATTTTGCCAGGGTCACACTGCCTTTTATGCCTCCCCTGGTTCAATCTTCATACCTATGGGTGATGCATTTCTGCTGTGAGTAATGAAGACTGTGTACTGTACATGATGATTCATTTCTTGAAGTCTGCCTGGAGCTTTGAAATCTTTCATTAACTATGCAATATGCATTCAGCAGATTAACTAAATGATCTAACTATTATGTAATTAGCCAATAGAATGCAGGATACCCCATCTCACATTTTGCTGTTAAGTGCAAAGTGCTTTTCCCTTATGGTTTTTATAGGCTACCCAAAGAAAATATTCACTAAGGTAATAAAATAGCTTGTCTGTTTAAAACTGCTCTGATAAAACTAGTGTACCACATTACATCAGTTTGATGTCAAACACAAGGCTGATGTGATACAATGATATGCCAGAGAAAGCTACGGGTGCAAAATAACTGATTGTGTCCAGTGCAAAGTAATAGAAAAGCATTTGGTCAAATACAGCTATCCTTTGCAATTAAGCAGAGCCCTACTGCAGCTCTGTGGAGTTTAAGCAAGCTACTTGTGGCTTCACTGGCCTCCAGGGAGCCCAGGTAAAAAGAGTTCCTCTCACCTGTCTCCAGTTTTTCTAAGTACAATGTTATAAATAATGACTGCCCACTTTTTTGAAAAAAAAAAAAAAAAAGATTCAGATTGTTTTTCAGATTGGTTCAGAAACCAAACTTTTTTTTTTCTTTTTTCTTTTTTTTTTCTTTTTTTTTTTTTTTCTGATTTTGCTTTGGGAATCTTTTTGACTGCCCTGGAAATTACCATAGGGGTTTTGTGTTACAAATACAAAATAGTAGTGCTTACTCTCCTCAGTTGTTTTTGTGTGGCTTTCTGCTACCTCAGAAAAAGAATATAATTCCTACTTTTCTCCAGGAGAAAGTAGTGGCCAGAATTGCTGTTCCTATAACCCCTCTGTGCTTGACGCACCTCTCTGAGGTTAGTTATTTAAGTGACAGGAAGACCTTTAAATATAATTCAGTTTCTAAAGGGAAGCAAATTCCTTCACAGTATTTCATCCTCTTCATTGCCAAGGGAGGCACATGTCTGCCTGAGCTATCTTGTACCGATGATTATTTATCACAGCTTTTCACATAAGTGGCAACCAAACCCTGTAGCCTAGTTCTCTAGATTTTCCAGTTTTCGATTTTATCTCAAACTCAGAAGCCATGACCTAGCTCTGGTCCAAGCCTGGGATGCTTAGTCAGAGCAATGGATGGGTACATGTTGAATGAAGCCTTTCAGAAGATATGTTTTCTTAACACCTTGACAGACCCAACACCAAGAAAATGACTCAATTGCCCAAATGCAACCATCCATACCATAACTATCCACACCATAAACATCTCATCTGAGCTTCCAGTCTATATAACCTTTAGAGTCAGGAAGGAGGAGCAAACACTTAAAGGGTGTAATTTATCTCATCTGAAAGGAAACATCTAAAGTAGGACAGTTCTTTCCCTTGTCTATAGAATGAGCAGAATGATGTGTTCAGAGATGTGGGTGTTTACGTTTCGGTGAAATATCTCATATCTCCATCTTCTGAAAGAAGATGGCACAGTTACATTGATTTTGGTTGTAGTTTATAGTAAAAATCTTCCACACTTATCTTCTTTTTCTGCCTATGTGACTACAATAGCATTTCTGAATGTTTTCATGGTACTGTTCAGTCTGAACTTTCAGTAGACAATTTGCAATGGGGAGAGCAAGAGTGTAGCTGCTGTCATAGTCTGGAAAGCTGGCAATCAAGCAATTAGAATCTTCCCTGAAATCTCTCTGCTCATTTAAAGAAGAGCTTCTTCCTAAATTTTCAGAATTACAAGGTTTTTTAAGTGTTAATGTGTTATTTTAAACATTAATCTGGTTGTTTATTATCAGTTTATCGCTTGCATCATCAGTTCTTTGAGTCATAACTTGCTGCATTGGAACAAATCTTTTCTCTCAATTTCATGATGATATTTAATCTGTTGTTAAACAGGTACACTTGTAAGGAAAATTAGTAGCTGGAAGCTTGCAGAAGGCAAAGACATAGCTGGATTTTGCTCAGGACACAGCAGGACAAGATCTCAGCAAGTCTTTGTCTTCCTTCCTCAGTTGCTTCTAGAACACTGTCAGCATCTATAATTCTCTGCCTTCATATCTCTATCAAAGGTTGTAGTGGAAGGGAAGCTTATGAAGGCTCCTCCAGAGCTTCTAGTGCTAAAGAAAGAGATGGACTCTTAACTAGGTGATACTTTGCCCCTTTCCCATTTAATGGAGCGGTTGCTGCTTTAATCTCTCCTGACCAATTCCAGCAGGTTAAACATAGGTATTTAACCAGATGCCCGTTGGCAGGTTTGAGTACTTCAACAGGCATAAATTAGCATAGCCTTACTGACATTAACGAGATGGGACTGATTTACAGTCACTAAGTAGCCTCAGCTGTGTCTCCAAGTAGCTGGTAATGTTCCCCAACTTATCTGAAGAGCAGGAAAACTTCTCTGCAGGAATTCATTCAGACTGCGTTTGACAGGAAATAATTGCTTTGAATGTTAACAGCTCTGGTTAGCAATCAGAGCTGCAGAAAGGTGTGATTAAGAAAATAGATATATAGGGCTTTTTCTACCTTTGATGTTTTATTGACTTGCTTCATATGAAAGACACAGGTGATGGGGTTACAATTTCCTCATTGTTAGGATGATTCAAATTAACAGGATCTCAACTTTTATCAGAGCATATGGTTCATTTATTTTATTTTTTATTTATTTATTTTTTTTTTTTCACACGCTATAGAAACAATAGCAATTTCTCTCCTTCACTTGCCTTTCACCCTGCTTTTAGTTGCAGCCTCTCCCTACCTGGACTCTAATTCCAACATATGAGATGTAACAGCAGGCCTATTGCTCAACAATGTTACTACTGCTAGAAAAAGTGGAGTGTTTTCAGAAACACTGGATGGTGAGCCCCAAAGAACTGTGGGCCGCTTACAGGTACAGTGTGAGTGGAAATCTTACAAATAACTCCGTGTTGACCTGGAGAGGCTGCTCAACAGGGACCACGTGTAATGCCTCTGGAAGAAGGTGAATGCTGTTAGGCAAAGATTCCTTTCTTGTTTTTGCACAAGTATAAGGGTGTCTTAATTCTGCATTAGGGCAAAAAAATATATAAAATTTAAAAAAAAAAAAAAAAAAAAGAATAAGATTGTCTGGATCTGGGGGGCAAAATTACTAATGTATATATTTCACTAACTCCGGTCCAACGTGTGCTGGTAAATAATGATATTTGTTCTTTCACAGTAGGAAAAGAAAACATTCAGAGCAGTCTCCTACAGATATTATGTTGCATAAACAAACACAATGATCTATTAAAAAAGACACTTCATCCATTGCTGTTGGTACTGTATACACAAAAGCAGCACGTAGAGACATGAAAAACATAAACCCTAGGGGAGTCAGAAGACAGAACAGTGATTGCCAAGACTAGGTAGCAAAGAAGAAAGAGTCCAGGGCAGCACACATCTCCTCTCCTACGTATCTGGGAAGTACATGTACTGCTCAGTAGTTTGCACATCCCAGAGATAAGCTTAGGTTTGGCAACATTAGAATCTGTGTCATTGCTTATTGTTTAATTTGTTTATTTGTTTATTTGACAGCCACAGCAGTTTTCTCTCTCTGTAAACTACCAATTATCATCTGGAAACTTTGACCGCTGAATCTAAGTGTCTATGTGAAATCTGAAGAGACCAAAATGGAGGTGTCATCAGCCACTGACTCTTCTTTATTCATTTGTGAGAATCACTGAATTCTGATGCTTATGGAGAGGTCTAGCCACAAGTACGAGAGAGCCCACCTTGCACCTTTGTGACATTGGTTATCAGTCTAGCTCTTATCGTTTGGCACTTTTATCACAGCAGACGTGAATTCCTTTCACGTTGGAGTCCATTCAAGTTACCCAAGGGAGCTCAGCGCTATGGGTGCCCCTGTGCTTCTCAGTCTCACATTGCTCCAGATTTATCTCTGGTACTTGCAGAGACATTCCATATGTGTGCACGAAGCGGGACAGAGCAGACCTGCAGCTGAAGCACATTCACTGTTTCACACAGATCTCTAGCACATCACTGCTGAGAGGTCTTGGCGGCCAGCCTGCTCCTCCCATGTCAGTCACAAACAGCTGCCTACGCTGCTGACACCTGCCACTCAGAAATGGTCTTATCTCACTTGTATGAGCTTGGCTGGTCGCTGCAGAGCCTTAGCCAAGAGTACTGCTCTAGAAAAGGCATTTGAGCTGATAGGAAATTCATGTACAGAGAAGTGGAATTCCTGTACAGACAACGCGACATTTCACAACCTGTAACAAAACAGGCACATCAACATCTTATTTTGTGGTCTGTAGCATACAGCAATGCTGGAAAGCATTCAAAATTCTGCTGAGTTGATTTACTCCTTAAAAAGAGAGAATTTTTTCTCAAACTTTGTATGATTATCCTTGCCACTTATTCAGCCACACTGAGTATTTGTTATATGTGTTGAAGTATATTTATGTATACAAATATATATTTATACAGTTGCTTCCTATATTTAAGATAAATCACTCTGTAAGCTTGCATTTCCTGTAGGACATTTTTGTATTGCGATTAAAACTTCTGAACTGTTCAGAACTTATTGCTAGGAAACTGCCATTTATCAGTCAGTGTTCACCAAACTATACCTATGATGATATGTGTTTGTGTTTTCTTGTTGTAGTCATTGAATTATTTGGAATTTTTACAGCCAACATTAATCAAGACCAAACTATGCCCCCACAGAGTCTGAAAGTTGAGGGTATACTTCTATTTAGGACTGCCATTACCTTTATCTGTTTGAGGTAAACAACAGAAACTTCTTATCACTATATATCAACGTTCTCAAAGTACAGTAGACTGATAACATTACACAGCCAGAGTAAATTAGCATGTACCAGTAGAGAATGACATTGGCAGCTATATTATCCAACAATGTTTTTCTTCATTAGAGAATCCTTGACCACTCAGCTCTGAGTGATTGATGTATGTTGAAGAATCAATTTGTCCATCTGGGCATCACTATATTTTTAATAATTCATTAAGGGGATAACAACTTTCAGTGACTCTAAATGTTATAAGGAGAGTTCTCAGCTATCACTGAGAGCAAAAAGAAAATACAGGCTATCAAAATGCAGTGTGATTACAGATCAGACAATTGTATGACATTATCAACAAAGATACCTCTTAATCTGGTAGGCCTAAATCTCCCATATGTTTGATCTGTCCCAGTGAAGGGCCAATCTGTGATACTTCCTTCCCATCACATCCATACTTCTGGGCAGGGTGTAAGGGTTTCCTCTACTCAGGATGAAAAGCCAGGAAACAGTTTCCATTAATTCCTTTACTACAGAAAAAATCCAGCACTGCACAGATGATGCTACACTATTTTCTAGTACAAATGCATGATATGTGTGCATGAAACCCTGAATTCTGTCTAGAATTTCGAAAAGGTGCCTAAACTGAATAAAATGTATATAAACTACCTTACTGGCAGCTTTCAGTGTCTCAGGGTGCACCACATAATTGTCACTTGGACCCAGTAAGGACTAGAAAATATCTTGTTGCCAAAGCTAAGTTTGATCTGTGTCTCTGTTTTACAGTGGTACCAAATGGTTTTTGGAGCAAGCTGAACAACACTGCTAATCTACAAAGCCAGCAAAGATCACTCCACTCACGGAAGAAGAAAGGCATGGTTTAGAAATGAACTTGATATGGAAAAAGACCAACTGAGTTCTTAACTCTCAGTACCCACTGTCTCCCTGAGTGCTTGGATTATCTCTTGACCTGATTAAGAACGGATCAATTATCTTCAGTTTTTGGATCCCAGTCTGACTTGCAGGAATTGCAGTTTGTAATTGCAGGCATCAAGACTAAAGAGACATTTATCTTGTTAACACTCCAAGTATGTTTTATCAGAACCATACCTTGATTGAACAGTTAAAATGTTTCTATCACAAGTAACTCATAAAAAAGATTCTCAATATTTTACTTCATGTCCCTGGATAGCTTCAGAAGGCAAAGCTGTCCAAGACCCAAAATCCAACTCTACTTTGTACAAAAGGGAAGACTGAAGATGCATTTCATTACATTAAAATGAAAATATGTTTCTATATCCAGTAGATGGACTTGAAAATTTGAAATATTCATCCTTGCCTGTAAGTGTCGTGAATGCTATGTGTTAGCAATAGGCACTAAGAGCACAGGTACTGTGTCAATTTAATTTTGGAATGAGACATGTAGAGACAGTCTGTAGACCTTCAGAGGCAAATTTGGAACTTCCTCCACGAAAGTTTGCTGTCTAATGCTGCTTTATCTTCCAGTCATACAAGAAAATTCTTCCAAACAGTCAGTGCAGATTAAATGGCTCCTTCTTTTTAGATGGATTTTAACTTCTCTTAGGGAACAAGACCTTGAAAGGTAGTGAATCATAAGTTGTTCTAAGTTAGCACGGGTGCTGAAATCCTGGGATGTAATCCAATAATTGTAACATTAAAAATACTTCATGCCGGATCTGTGGATAATAACACATATTTCTTTGTCACCAGGGCTGCTCTGAAAGTAATGCCTCCTATTTTATTACACTGGCCCACAACATCAAAGGCAGATGTTGATGGTATGGCAGTAGAGGCTGAACCTTCCTACAAATATTCCATTATTGGTGCAACAGATGGCGGCAGAGGGGCAGTGTGACACAGTGGCATCTGACATGGAAATGCAGATGAAGCAAAAATGAGTAACTGAATTTCTCCACATAGAAAAAAAATGCAGCTGTTGACATTAATCGATGCTTGCTGAACATTTATGGAGACCAAACAGTGGATGTGAGCACAGTGAAGAGGTAAGTGGTACATTTCAGCAGTGGCGACAATGACAGTGATCATCTCCAGTGGTGTGCATTGTTATGAGCACAGCATGCAGACTCTTGTTCTTCCCTGGTGAAAATGCACAGCTCATGGTGATGACTATGTTGAAAAAGAGTGTTTTGTACCTGATAATTTGCTCTATCAAACAGTGCTATTGTACTCTTTGTATCTTTTGTAGTTTCCATGGAAATAAATAGGAGGCATTAATTTCAGAGCAACCTATGTAATACGCATTGGAGACAGGTTTATGTAAATACTGGATATTATGTTTTAAGTAATAGACAATTTGTATAACAGGCAAATATGTTAAACAAAAGAAACAAAACAAATGATTATTTTCATTAAACCACCCTACTGAGAAAACTTGACAAATCACATTTGGTTAACATGACTATGAGAAATCTGTATTTTGACTGCGAAAAATAATTGTGTTAGTGATATCAGTTGTCTCAAAAGGCACAGGGCTATTTGAATCGTTTAATCATTTTGTCATACTTTTCAAACTGAAACATTAGTAGTTTGATCAAGGGTTCAAGTACAGCTGAGACCTTCAGCCTTGATTTAATCTGACTCCCTGCCGACACTGAATGGAAACACGTAAATCTTATTAGGCTTACAGTGATTTCCCTCAATCATGAATTTAATAAAGCTGGTTGGTTTCTTTCAGTGTGCCAAAATCTGTGAAGTTCTAAAAGCTAAATAGCTTTCTATTAAGTAAACAGAAAGTCAGTATGAAGGAACATTATAGTACATTATACAACACCAAGACTAGGACTTGAGGGATCATTTGCAAAACCCTGAACCCATTATGAAGTTCCCTTTTTTGAAGGGAAATATGTGTTGGCAATAATGTCTGGTTATCATAACTGGAAAGACATGCATTTTTTATTAACTGTGCAAAGTTTGTTTAAGATTAGATTGTACTTCAACCAACACAATTGTGGATACCATTAGGAGAACAGATATGCACATTATGTAGCCATCTGTGGTGCAGAAAATAGAAGAGGCAGTGCATTCAGTGATCCTGATTCATTCCAGAATACTGTGGGAGGAGTTTCCACAGCTCCTGGTCCCTAATGTCCATGTCTTCATAATTTAGGAGACGAAACGCAAGAAGATGCTAGCTCCAGTGGAGCTGAAATTTCCATCTTACATGGAAAGCCAATGCCAACCTTACTGAAAGCACAGCAGTTAGGACACAGAGAGGTTACAATTGATACTATTTTCCCCTTAACCTCTGCAGAGAGTTGCTATGCATGTATCTGTGACCACTATATCAAGTAACAAAAGAGACTGATACCTTTCTACTGCTAATAGCAAGGGTTCTGCACTGAGACTTTTAACTGGAAATTAGAATTACAGATAAGGTTACTTTCTGAACAAACTTTCTGAATAAATAATGCAGCAAATGATATCTAAAAATCTTTACAATTAGTTATTAGATGGCTCATTTAATCGTCAGGTACGTCTTTAGAAGCCCTGGTAAAATCAAAGTGGTACATCTTTGTCATAAAGCAGAGCCGCAAACTAAGTTAAACACTGCTTTTCTTTTCCAGAAGGACAGACCTACTGACAGTCGCAATCCTTCAAGGTTCACGACCTCAGATAAAAAAGCCCTAGCCTGACAGATTTTCCATGGAAGCATCTGACTCGTTTGAATTGAAGTTTTAGCCAAAGTTTCATCAAATCTGACATAAGATGCCATGTGCAGCCTTCTTCATGACAAGTTGCCGGAGCAACTGACAAAAGTGTCCTCAAGTTAGTGCAAAAGAGATAAGAAAAATCTCAGCTGCTTATCTGCTGTGGTGATCAAGTGAGTTGTCCTGTTGTATTAGATACAGACACACTCAGGCCCACAGCTGCTCTAACACAGGTACAATTCGAGATACAAGGGAAAAAAAGATAGCCAGCATCTCAGATGAGATCTGTGATTCAGAACACGAGTAGATATAGTGCCTCGATGATTCACAGTTTGTACACACACACACATACCATGTAAGTCTAAGGCCAGACCCTAATGCAGCAGCTGTGTGCATACCATCAGCCAACACATCATTTTATTCCTAAGGCATTTCACAAACTGTCCCCATCAGATCTGCGTGGGTAGTCCATGTGGAGGAGGTTCTTTTTCTTCCTAGTTATTGGTATGGCAACAGTTAGTTACATCTTGGTTGCATTCAGAAAATGATAGAATTTTTTTGGCTGGATTACAAACAGGCAAAAAAATGGAACAAATGTTAAAAAGTGTTTTTATCAGAACATTTTTAATTGGATAATAGCCTACTGCATTATGGCAGAGAACTATGTTTTTTCTTCTCAAACGGGTTTATCTGCTTGTTGAATAGCATTATCCTTGTGAAAGCAAAATAAATGTCAGCTTTGTACTAGTGTCTGAAGAGCTCCTGTTTGGTGGATGTGGTTTACTTTATAGAAATTGTTTCAAGATTTATATGAGCAGATAACTTCTGCCCTTTGAACTTCAACTCTCCTTGGAAACCATGGAAGTAAGCATTCAAGTTAAGTGAAATCCAAGCTTCTGTTTCCTCAAGCTGTGCTGATGTGCTGATGATGCACTGGGGCACATCCAAGAACTGCAGAGCACTTTCTGTTGGCCAACAATTGTGAAAGTCCTTGCAAAGTCAAAGCAAATTATGTGGTTCAAAAGTAAGGTCTCTGAAAGAAGTGTGTTGTCCATCTCATTTTCACAGACCATGTTTTCCTCAGATCTCTGCTCAAGCAAACTTCTGGCCATCACAGTCTGAAACAACAAAATGAAACACAAGACTGCCATTAACTGGGGTGGGACAATACAAAACACCCACAAACTCAGGAAAGGTACTTCTGTGGAGATATAAATGCTACTACTTAGAGATAGCTACATCATTTCCCAGTCATACACTGATATCCAGTCATCCTTCACAGTAAGCTGTTAAGTTCATGTAAAGTTTCCCTTCCTTGCCCAGCTGGATTTATCTACTTCTGTCTTGTAACACTTAGGAAAAACTGACTGTATTGCAGTGATTACATCCTGAATCTTGAGATATATCCAGGATACATGAGCATGTATGTTTGTGTAAGACATTTTATCTTAGTCCCACAAGCTGTTCTCAAATTCCTTTCTTTAGATCTTCTATCTGCAAGTAACTGCCTTGCTCTCTGATTCAATCTGTTAAACTCATGTTAGCTAATCAAACTGTTGACTCTTATGCTATGATTAAGGAAGCTCTTCCTTGTTATTTATGCCTAATAGCAGTCTTTTTAGGCAATACTGTGAAGTCCCCTCAGAATGGATCGGGATAGAATGGGGAAATAAAAACTCTTCTTCTGAGACAAGATGTACCTTCAGGTACTGAAAGGCCGCTATCAGGTCCCCCCAGAACCTTCTCTTCTCCAGGCTGAAGAGCCCCAGCTCTTTTGGCCTGTCCTCAAAGAGGAGGTGCTCCAGCTCTCTGATCATCTTTGTGGCCCATCTTCCCAATATTTATCACATGGATGTTTTATTTTTAGAGATGTGTTCTTCAGTAGACGTTCTCAGAACGTCGATGACTAAAATTCAACAGATGAATTTAAGCTATGTTCAGACAATGCTTTATTTCTTACTAAACACTTGATCATCTCTAGTTATAATGATAATTTCAACAATTGTCTGAGATGTTCTTCAGGTATGGTTTATATAGTACTTGCTGAATATATCATTGTTTATAGAAGACAGCAGTCAGAGTGTTTGGTGGTGAACCAAAGAAGCTATTTATTCAGTTGAGTGGAAATCAAAGGGAGATGATACTTCAGATATGATTTTTCAGATTGTAAGAGCTTTTACTATACATGGTAAGGCACACATAATTTCATGGAATAATAAAAAGTAACTAGACCATGTTGATGCCCTTTGGGGATAGCCAAGTGATGGTGAGGTCTTTACATCTTTCTCAGCCAGAAAAAATTGTCCCCAGTTCTCATAAACTTTAGCAACAGACTTGAAGGAGATTTTCTGAAGTTTTTGTCTATGTAACTCAATCCAAAGAAAAATATAAAACAGATTCACATGTTATGTTGCTTATAAAGGTACTCTGAGGAGTTCTATGCCTGATAATGACACCATTTTCTTGTGAGCTGTTCGAAAGCAGCTTGAGATATGATAGATGACTGTAACTTACGTGCATATATTCATAAAATATTACTCCCTTATTCCTTTTGAAACCGTTTACTAATTAGTTGCTTGTAGATCTAGATGGGAACCAAAATTTTATTCCATGGGAAATTAATTTCTACTTCAAAGCAGAATGAAAAATTGGCGTATCAAAAAGTAGGACAAAAAACTATAGGAAGTGTCAAAATAAAATTGTCAAAGTGAAAAATGACCACACCTGTCATTGGAACAAAAGTTCCTAGGTGATTTGTGCTCACTCTCTTTTTCTTTCCTCTTTTTTTTTTTTTTTTTTTTTTTTTTTTCTTTTTTCTTTCCTCTTTTTTTTTTTTTTGATTCAAATCACTTTTTGGAACTGAAAAGTATCTTTATTTCAAACTGTCACCTTGAAATGAAGGGGGCTTTGTTTTGATTACCCCTAGTGAAAAGTAGAAAGTACACGTTAAAATTGACATTTCCCACAGAAGGTTCCCATTTCATCAAAACCACATTTTCCAGGAGGAAAATTTTTCATATAAAAATATTTCAACCTGCTTTACTTACTTGCCAGGAAATATGAAGCAGCCTATAACCAGCATCTTACTAAATTTTTTCCAACAAGAAAGTTGTTATAATTTCACAGTCAAAACTTTAAAATGTTCTGTTGACAGAGAGAATTTGGCCAGGAAGCAGAGCAGTGCTTATTATGGAAGCGGCGCACAAAAGTCAGTTAGCACACTCCACGGCCATCACATGTTCAATTACAGAGGCAAATTCTAAGCATGGGTCAAACACAAATAAATCCAAGAGTTTCAATTTCTGCTTCTTTAAACACTGCAGATGTAGAAGCAGAGTTTTCCATTTACTTCACCTCAGCTGAGTGGAATGTGATGGGATAATTAATCCACTTAATGACTCTATAAATATTTCGGTCTAGATATGGCTTTGCTGCTTTGTGAATGTTGATTTACCTTCTAACAAAGATACGAGAACAAAGCAATTAAAATCTAGTTGAAATATGATAATCAATACAAGTTCTTATTTAAAAAAAATTAAAAGACTAAAAAAAACCATAATTTAAATAACGTACTTGAGAACTGTGTAAGTGTGACTTACAAGGCTACATGAACAAGATTGCTACATTTGTAATAACTTCCCAGATGCTTATTCAAATTGAGCCAGAAATTGGTGCTTTGGGATAGCTTGAGTAGTTTATAGATGCTTGTTTTCCATTTTAATTAAAAATTAAAAAAAACCAAAAAGGTCTATTTAAGGATCTAAAATTAGGAATCTCAAAACAACAGATAGCACCATTCTTCTATTCCTAAAGTCGTGGTTACTTCTTCAGTACTTCAGCTTTCGATCTCTCTCAGTCTGGGGCTTTTGGAAAATTCATGTCTCTGGAATAGTTCGATTTGTCCAAAGCTTCATAGGTTTTTGGCTACAGCAGATCCAGAAAGACCCCTCTGGGATCTTTCCAGAATCAGATGAGTGCATAAGGTTGTGGCTCAGGTTTCTTCATGACCCAATTCTTCAAATAAAATAGTTTCCTTAGGCAGAGTCATAGGAACAAGTGCTGTAGAAGTTGTCCAGTCCTGATTTAACATTTCTTGTCTGCAAAGAGAAGGGAGTATAACTCTCTAATAACAGAGATTTGATTGTACTAAGCGCATTCCTAGTTGATTAGGAGTTCAGTGTGATTGGACATGAGGCAAGGGACCTGACCTTGGAGCAAACTAGAATATCATATGCTTACTGCTCTGTTAAGTGCACTGCTTCTCTTCTCCCAGCTGTTTCACAAGGTAGGTCAACTAAGGAGGTACTTCATGGCTTAACTTATTTTAAAAATATCATAGTATAAGTTTCAAAGAAATTGATTGACTCACTTTGACTAACTCATATTTATATTGCAAATTTTCTGGTCCCAAACTCTCATCTATCTGCCAAGTAGTCGTCTTGTTAGGGATCACAAATTCCCTGTTAGACTACAAACTGGTTTACAATTAGTAAATAATCATTATTTTGTAATATAATTACTAAAATAAATAAGCATACAAAATAAATATTTCAGTTACTCTAAACAGCTAACTGAATTGTACCAAGATAGAGTTTACCCTCAACAGAAAACAATCCTGAAAAGGGATTACACCAAAAACCATACATGAATAACTTCGAAGCATTCAGAAACACATTCAAAAATTAACAGTTCAGAAAATTGGAACTAAATTAAATATGCAACCCATTCCAATCAATCAACCAATCAATCAATAAATAAAATTATCTTTTAAGATTTTTAACTTCAAAATCACATTTAATATTTTAATATTAAAAGATAATAAAGAAAAAAAGAAAAAACATCAACCAGTATTATTATTAAGACTCACACAACATCAAAATTCAATGGATTGTCATCTCAGTGAGTTAAGATAAGGATCATTTGCTCTAGCAGTTATATCAAAGGACCAAATACAGTACTTGCAGTTTGGATCTCATCATGAATTCTATTTGATTGTTAATTAAGCATGCATAGACTACTTAGATCCTTAGAAAGCCCACTCCTGTGAGGAGATTAAATGAGTCAATAATTATAAAATGTAGTAAATATCGAAACCAGCATTCTTGACAACAGATTTTTTGCTGACTTATGAAACATCCATATGAAGCCCTTGTGCAAGTTTATGGGACGAGGCTGAAGCAGAAAAAGCAAACAGGTGATGAAGAATTTGCGACCAAGTCAAACTTCACGAGTGCTATTATGTTCTGCAGGCCCCAGGTGAAATCCGCGGTATTAAGAAGGCTAAGATGTGGTGGAAGAGAACCAGGAGCGCTTGAAGGAATCTCTCTCTTCTATTAGCACCTGTCGTTATCCTCCTGCAGCTATTCACTACTTGCAGCCTCAATATGGATTAGAACTACGTGACTTTTCTTGTAATTGGCAATTGAATGCCTTTCCCTAGGCATTAAAAAGAAATTGGGAAGCTTTAGTGATTTCAGAACTAAACATTACTGTGTTGAGTCACAGCAGTGTCCTCCTTACACGACCTGAACCGCATCTCCTCTGCTGTTTGCCACATTCTGCAAAGGTGAAACAAAAATGTAATGCTTAGAGTGCCTGCATCTATGTATTATTCAAGTGCATTGTTGATAGTCTCAAACGTGAAATATATGAATCAGTTCCCTCTCCAAAAATCATGATGTTTTATTTTTAACTCTGTATTTGTTTTAATCATATGTATGCTTTTTTTTTATCCCTCTTTCTGATCCTTCCTGATGAAACTGTGGCTTGTTTTCAAGTTTCTCTTTGAAAGGAGAAGGTTAGGAAGATTAGCTGCTTTGGCAGGGGGGTCTGCTTTGGCAGGGGGGTTGGACTCAATGATCTCTGGAGGTCCCTTCCAACCCCTACAATTCTGTGATTCTGTGATTAGCTGTTGTTCTAAGAAAAGTTGAATATGGTTTTCAAGAATGACATCCAATGTCATTCAGATCCGAGATGAACTATTTACAATTGCCATTGCTTTTATAGTAATACTAATTAGTTTCTGATGTCTCTTCTCACTTAGTCTTCAGTTTTATTACCCCTGTGAGCTGAGATAGATTAAAATCCCTCTCTGCCCTCACATTTCTCCTTTGTATAATTAGAAGCTATGCAGAGTAGAAATGGCACATCAGTCAGATAACTTTAATGATCTCCAGGAGGCTACTGAACTTGTTCTAAATTGTTTCTTTTTGAATTACAGCATGTTGTTTCAAAAATAGTAGTAACAACAACGATAGTAGTGATGATGATGACAGCGATGATGATAGCAATAATAATATAAATCTACAGAATATTTAATCATTTCTTATGAGGAATACAACTTGATAAATGTTTCTGATATCTAATTACCTGTACTGAAAAGAAAAAGGAAAAAGAAAAAGAAAACAAGTTCAAGATCGAACTTGTTCTATTTTAAATGTAGACAAAGCAGAACTGAAGACTGCTATGTTATCATATTTCTCTTACTTCCAGCATCTCTTCCTTTCACCCATTCTCAGTTTTCAGTACTCTTGTTCAACTCTGCACATGTAAAATAAACATGCTATTCCAATAGAGGCTGCTTTCACAGACACACAGGTGACAGCCTTCATGCTCACAGACTGTTTCCACAGCTAAGACCTGCATCAGTGCTTTGAGCTACACTGGCACATTTGGAATTCATCTTTGATGTACATTACTCCACTCAAATAAAGAGCCCCTAGGGAGATCAAAGTAATCTCCAGAGTCATTCTAATTATTTTTACTACTTTCAGTAGCCTTAAACACAATATGATTCTACTGCAAATTATCTTCAATTTAAATTTCAGTGAAAGCTTTCAGCAACAAAAATCAAGTAAACAATAGGTGTCCTGCTGTGAGAAAGTGCACATACACACAAACACAAAAAACCAACCCTCTAAATCACAAGTGTTATTTCAGCCAAACACTTGTTTGCGTGAATGGTTAATCTAATCAACCAGTTTGTACGTTAAATTGCAACACTGACCTTATTTTATGCTGAACATGTATATAAAGGGATTTGCATAGCTCTCTCTGATTCATTTTTAAGGCAGAAAGCACAAAACGTTGAAACAAATGCAATTGTATTACATTCCTCTTAAGTTTGTGTCATTCTTCAGACTGGGAAAGAAAACAAAGGTCCCATTTGGTATTATGGATTTTGAATGACATGACATATATTAGCAGAGCAACTCTACTGCACTATAAAAACATATATATTGTGTCAGCATTAACCTGCTTAGATGCTTAATCACTTCAGTAGAGTAGCACGGAGCTCAACATGAACCTCTTGAGAAAATAATAAGAATATTCTGAGCTCAGTGTTTCCACAACACTGGAAACAAACAGAGGCAAATAGAAGAAAACCCTTTCTATGACAGTGCACAGGACAACAAAATAGAAAGCATTAGGGATAAGCTGCCATGAGAAGAAGAAAAAAAGCTCAATTCCAAACTAGAGTTTACAAATTCTCAGCAGACCAACAGTCTAGGAGAAAGAGGATCACCAAAATACAGGCAGAATAGAAATGGTCAACATGTGCTATATGCTGTTTTCTTGATGAATGTGCAGTGGACTGTGGGAAGGTATCTGGAAAGGTTCTCAGGTTATCAATCCCCAACATTAGGATAGCTGAAAGAGGAAATCAACAACTCCATACTACAACAGATAAATTACAATACTCCTGTTAGTTACTCCAAAGGTCCTAAGAACAATTTAATTTCACTAGGGTTCCAGTGAAGAGATGAGTGGTTCACATCAAGGAATAGGACTCATCTAAATATACAAGAAATATTTGCACAACTTCTGTTGCGTTGCATTCTTTTAGATACAGCTTCCAGAGGGTGGAGGAGGCGAAGAAAGAGTTTTTTCAGTAAGTTTTGAAACTAGACAGAAGTTACCATGTATAAACCCAACGTCTTCTATGTAAAGTTAGAATATAAGGAAAGAATTTTAAACCCTTAATTCAAAGATAGATACCATGTATGTCTATAATAACTAGACATTTAGCTAATCATGAAAGCTCTTCACAGGCAGAACAGACATATTTGTGTGTTTTTATCTACGTAGAATGCGACATCAATTCTGCCTCAAGCACATGTACTATTGTAGTATTAAACATAAATAAATATTCTAAGAGCTAGATTAAATTGCAAGGAATATTTTGATGATAGAGTTATCACAAATAAGAGCATGTAAATCATTAGCCCAAGTCAGCCCTTCTTTAAAATAGAGAATGGTTTGATTAGCAGGGAAATTTCTATTAAAGATTCAATCAATATGTTTTGATTAAAAGAAAAACAAAACCAAAAAGAAAAGGAATTAAATCTTTTTCTATTAAAACAACAGAATCAATTAAAGATGATTGGTGTTGTGGGTAGTTGTTGATATCATTGTTTATATTAAAGAAATAATATAAACAATGTGAGTTCAGTGTCTTCATAGACAAATTCAAAACAGACTGAGGTCCAAGTGAGCTGACATACCTCACTCTAACACAGATTCACTGAGCAGCCTTGAGCACTAAACATTCCTCTTACCTTTCTCAGTAGTGCCAGTACCACATAAATATAGATGTTTGGTCAGAGAGAAATTTTCCTCAAAGAAAAAAAATGGTACAAATTGGTAGGGAAAATGTTTGGCTTTTTGCTTTTGTTTTCTGCAAAAATGAATGACCCAGAGTGTCTGTACGCCTTACAAACTCTCAGTTGCCAAAGCAGCCCATGATTGAAATGGTGACATACATAAAGGCTCTCAGATAGCTCTGGAGTCTGGGAGCCATGATGGAGGTGTACAAGATCCATTTACTATCTTCATGTCACTTCCAGTTTCTGCACGGCCTATCTGGACTTCCAGACAGTAAAAAGTGCCCATTCATTCTGTATTAGATAACATAACAAACTCTGTAACGGGGCTAAATACTTCCAGTGATATATTTAGATTAGGAGACTGTTCTGTCATCTTCATTTCAATAACCAATGTGAATTATAGCACCGTTAAACACACTACTGCTTTTCTAAAATCACCAGTTAAATTATGAGCAAGCACTAAAGCTTGTGTTTGTCCTTGGAAATCACCAGGTTCCATCATACAGGCATTTCAGAGATCAAAATGCAGCCTGGGTGAGAACAAGGTCTTCTCTCATCTGATCTAATTTGTTCACTGAAGCTAAGAAATACAGTTCTTACATATTAACTTGTTTGGAAAGAGCTGATATAAATGGTATTTGAATCATTGTTTTCACCTTGCCATAGAACAGAGGTTATATTTTGAGCAAAAATAAACAAACAAACAAACAAAGAAATAAGCAAAGTAGATTATCTTCTGAGCTTTCCTTTATTCCAGAGTAGCACTTTTCAGGATATCTTAATTTATTCCAAAATTACATGTACAAATGGTTCTAGTCCTCCTGCGATGAACAGGGGAATTAAAAAACAAACAAACAAAAAAAACCCCACAAATGTTCATCTTTGTTAACTTTTTGTTCCATAAAGAGTAATTGCTGGTTTTTATCTGTTTTGTCATTCTTATTTATATTATGTTATTGACCATTAGCATTCTGTTTTAAAACATAAGAAACATGAAATATTTATAAAATATTCAAGATACAGGAAATTAGTAAAATTTAATGTACCTAGAATGAAGCAAAGCTTGATATGTGATCACATTTCCATTCCTCAACAAGGAAAACTGACAAGACAAAGCTAAACTACACACTTACCGTCTTTGGCTCTCTATTTTTCATGGTTTCCAACTACTACTAAACATCAGGAAATTTAATCTAATATGCATGAAATTTCTTGTGCATGCTTTCGCAGTAAGTCTGTTCTGATATACAGTCCTTTATGCACATGCAGTAAATGTGCCATATCACGTGCTGAACTCTCAAGAAATTGAAACCTGGATTGTAAGGATGAGATTTTTCAAAGCTCATTTTAATTGCAATGCACTTTTTTTAAAAAAGCTTCACAATCACATTTATAGCATAAATAACAGCAGAAGTGTAGCCATTTTTCTTATGGGGTGAATAATAGGGGTGAATTTAAAGCTCAAGACAGTAAGGGTATTCATCCACACAGAATCAAAGAATCACAAAATCACTACCAGTTGAAGTTGGAAAGGACCTCAAGAAGTCTCTTAACAACTTCATAAAGCAGAGACAGCTTTAAGATCAGATCAGGTTACTCAGAGACTTAACCTTCCTGATCTTGGAAACCTCTAAGAGTGGAGACAGCACAACTTCTCTGGTCAACCACTGCTTGACTGTCCCCACACTGATAAAGTATTCATCAGGCAGGAAGTTTTCAGTTTATCCCCACTGTTCCTTGTCTACCAACCAGAGATAAACGTGAAAAGCCTTACTTAATCTTTTCATTATCTTGTAGGTACTGAGCAGCATGAGAGGGAAAGGCAGCAATTAGATCTTCCTGAACCTCTCTTTTCTCCAGGCTGGGCCAGACTCAGCCCTTCAATCTCTCCTAACAGGCCAGTTGCTCCAGCTCCAGGCAACTTGGCAGCCCTCATGTATTCAGAGGCCCCAGGCTGGAAGTAACATCTAGATGTGGTCTTAGGAGTCTAAGGTAAAGGGGGATCATCAGTTCACTGACCCTACTGCCTGTGTTCCTGTTAGCACAACTCAAGATGCTGCTGGCTTTCTTTGCAGCCAGGGCGCACTGCTGGCTCATGTTCAGCCCATAATGGGTTGAAGTAGCTGCATACATTTTCATCAGTCAGCATGATACGTCTTTTTAGAAGTGCCAAAATATACATGCAAATATGTAAACAAGTATGTATGTGTAGGTCTTAAGGTGTAGGTTTCCATGTTTCTGATACTTCCAACACTCCTACTCGTATCTACACAGGTAGTGCTAGTTGAGGTTCATGTCATGCTAGGAACACAAATGAAATAGGAAACTGTTTCTGGTTGCACATGTTAGCTAGTTCATATGAGCTAGCTAGCATGGATGGACGCTAGGATGGAGTTAGTAAATACAGTTTTTAGACAAGGGAAAGGAAGATCATTGCATCAGCAGTAGGTTTGTTTGCTGACCTTTCCTGTTGACCACTTAACACCTAATCACTCACCATTAACCTAGGACAGCAACAACCTATCACAGCATTTCTTTGTTCCTCTGGACTTTAAGCATGAGTGGTCACATTCCTTTTTGGCTCAGTTCCAAAGAAATCAGATATTAATTGGCCTTAAAGAACTTCTGTTTGCGTGTTTAAAGGAAGTAGACACATCTGAATAGCTCAAGATCTCAACTACCAGAAAGAAAAAAAAAGAAAGAAAAAAAGAAAATCAATAATGGGAATTGTAGATTTATGTGAAATTCTGGAGCTCACGCCTGCCTGCTCCATCATCAACACTAACGATGATAACAGAAAAAGTAAACAAGGAAGTGAAGATGAGCCTAAGAGGAAGAGTATGCTGGATAAGAATAAAACAAGTGTTCAACTACTGTGTTTATAATTAGACCATATGGTGTGGACACAAAAAATGTGAGCTTGCTTTACTGGCATTTTGCAGTCTGTAACCTCCCTTTCTGATAACTCTTGTCTACCAAATGTTTTCCTTGTCATTAATATTTCACATTCTATTGACATGAAATTTACACTCTTATATATACCAGATATACAAAAGTATACTTATATACACTTTTCTTAAAGTGCTCATTTTCTGTGGGGAGTATCTAGAATGTCTTCAAAACAACACAAAAAAAATCTTCTCACTTAAAAAAAAAAAAATATATATATATATATACTTTTACTGGACTTTGATATGTAATGTTTATTGAAGTCATTGATTTTTTTCAGGAGAAATAAAACAGCAACACACCTTCAATTACTAATCTAATCATTGCCAGACCTAGTGTTTGTCAACGAATTGCAGGGCACATTAAGATTTTCATCTGGTATTACCTTACCTATGAGTTTGAAAGTCTATGTCCAGATATTGGGCAGCCTACCTTTGATCTCTAGACTTTTGTTGCTAATTAGTTTTAATGGTTTCTGAAGACTGAAAGACTACAGGAGATTACTTTCAGGAGCAAATGACATGCGAATTCAGTCACAGTGCTGATAAATGTATAGATGATGATGAAATACGAATTGTTCTTAATGAAGCAAGCATCTGGCTTTAATTTCACCATCTAATGTATCATTTTGTCATTATCCCATCTTTTACAGCTTATTTTAGCAGTATGCATGTTGATACTTTGCAAAATTAACATAATAATATTTTTTCCCATTGGTAGGCCTGTATTTTCTTTTCAAGAGTTTTAGGAGCAGTACAGAATTCTGCAAGAACACCTTATTTTTCAAATGAGAATTTCTCGATAAATCAGTCTGTTTCCATTACAGTCAGTAAATATTATGCATGTTGGACAGTATAAGACCCTCCTGCCACTTGCTGTGCTGGTCCTCAGTAAGAATGAAACAATAGTTCTATCAGAGTGCTGTATTATTGGTCTCTCCAAAAATGGGTTGATTGGATGCCTTCATCTCAGCTCCATTAGATGTGCAGTTGAAAATGTCAGGACAGTTGGGTAAGAAATCAGCAGTTTTCTCTGCTAGCAAGTGAATACTGACGATCTAGTGAGACTTTGTGCAGCCTAAACCCTCATAAATCTAAGTCATTGTGGAAGTATAATTCTTCAAGACAGGTTCAGTTACAGATAAACTCCTTCACCAAGGGATGAAACAGCTCCCCTACAAGGACAGGCTGAGAGAGCTGGGGCTGTTCAGTCTGGAGAAAGGAAAGGCTCTGGGGAGATCTGATAGAGGACTTTCAGTATATAATGGGGGGGCTGTAAGAAAGAAGGGGACAGACTCTTTAGCAGGATCTGTTGGGATAGGACAAGAGGAAATAGTTTCAAAATAAAAGAGGGGAGATTTAGATTGTATGTAAGGAAGAAGTTTTTTTACAATAAGGGAGGTACAATTTTTTTTACGATAAGGTTGCCTAGAGAGGTGGTGAGTACTCTCTCCTTGGAGACATTCAAGGTCAGGCTGGACAGGGCTCTGAGTGATCTGGCTTAGCTGTAGGTGTCCCTGTTCACTGAGGGGGAGTTGGATCAGATGACCTTTAAGTGTCCCTTCTAACTCAAGCGATTCTATGAATTTATGATTCTGATAAATAATCTGCATAATCACCATGTTAGTTCAGCCTTCTGAGAACAACCAACACAATTGTTAGTGGCTTCAATGAGTGTAAGGACAATTTGTGAATACAAAGGATTTCCACAAAAGTCTGTGACATTTTGTCCTGTTGCCTCACTTCTATTCCAGCTCCTGCCCCATTTCTTTCTAAATCAACTGCACATTATTTGAAAGATCATCTGTTTCCAGGAAACTTTCTGAATATTATATTATTTTCACTCTTATAATACAGTAAGCAGGGACTGAAACTCCCTCACAAAATATTATCTTAACAAGTAACCTGACTGCAGAGCACCATGTTGGACAATTTAGGTTCCTCAACAACTTGAGGACCTCATCTAGGTTATTCAGGTCTATTTCTGTATTATTTATTTTATTTCCTTCTGCTTAAAAGAATGCAAACTTCAGTATAGAGAACTAAGCCTACATTGCTTATCAACAGCCAAATTTCTATTTCCAGTGTTACTATTTGAATCCATTGTTGTGCTTGCTTTATTTTCAGGTAGTGAAATGATGTAAGCAGCTGTATCATGCTTACTGCCTAAAAGTAACACTTCCCAGAAAAATAAGCTCCGGGATACTAAAAGTATTCATTGAAGTTTGTGTTGCAATTGCAAGATATCTTTCATCCCCTTTTCCACTTAAAAACGCTAGGCCAAATTCTACTAATTCTCCAATTAAAGGACAGTAAGATGCAAACATTATTCTCATATAAAGCATACAAAACTGTATTTGTTATTACTCCAGTAGTTTAATTTTCTTTTTGTCCAAAGTCAGTAGTTATTCACTAAAACACTGGCTTTTGTTTATGTCTCTGTCAATCTACACAACCGTTACTGGATCTATACATAGAAACAAGCTCACAAAACATTTGGAGTCAATAAGAACATAAATCCATACACCCTAACAGATATTATACACTTATAGCCCGTAACCATGCAACAAAGTAAGTGCTGTCAATTTCTAACCACAAGTCCTCATTTATGTTTTTAGCTTTTTTTAGAAGACAGGAAAGGTGTGGTCAAAACCAATCAAACAGCAGCTTGCAGAAAAGAGTTCACACATCTGCAAAATGTATTCTCAGTCAATGTGTTTTTTCCCTATTTTCTCCAAAAACAGTGTTAAGCACTAAATAAATAAATAAATAAATAAATAAGCAAGCAAAAACCTATTAAAGCTTCTTCGTTCTCTGTATTACATATTTTGCTTATCAACATGCAGTGTGGTCTTGTTTTCATGGTTTTCCTCACACACACAAACTCAGTTCCCTCCTCCCTCCTCCATTCTGTTCTGGAAGGCCCATAACCCGTGGAATTTATGGCTGCTGTTGGAGATCACATATCTCATTAAAATCAAGAAACTGTCCTTGGTTAAACATGACTTATTGTATACTGTTGTGGATAAAGGCATATTGGACATTAAGAGGCTGCTCAAGCCCACTATTTTGTATTAGATTAGTCTCATTTCTTTCCTCATGGCTTTTATAATGACATGTAAATCGTGTCAGCTGAGAGATGCTCCTCCAGTATAGGTGAATTAGAAATAGCTTATGCCAATGAAATGTAACTGCTATAACTACAGTTTTCATATTCTCTTGACTCCATCACTTCTTTCTGACCATTCTTTTCTCTGAAATCTAAACAACATGATACGATCTCTTCAGCAATGCACACAGTAACCAAAATTCCCCTTGCCATCACAATACATGGCTTAGGATGTAACTCTGAGAGAAGGGAAATATGCAAGCGATCATAAGATTCTGATCCCTAGATAAACATAGAAGGACATGTTCTGGCTACAAGTTCTGAAAGACTCTGATCTATTTGCTTTCACCAAATCTATCTTTATTTAATTTGGCATATGAAGTACTGTAAATCCAGCTCAATCAACCAGTTTTGCGTTGTTGAAAAGTAATGGTCAAGCCAGACGTCTATGTTAATTTGCATATCTCGCTGCAGTCAGGGTGCCACAATTCACCTTCACACACAGAAAAGTGATTTAATTCATTATTAAAATTGGCACCAAAAAGCAGTCTTTTGTTTTTTTTTTTCACTCAGCTGAAAAGAAACTAGAACTGCATCAATACTGAAACACCATTTTCAGGAGGATTCCTATTCTGTCATTGCAGAGATATGAGCGCTGCTGTCTGACATTTCAGGAAAGCTGAGTCTGCATGTGAGGAGCAGTCAGGGAGGGCTGTCTCACCACGAAACTGTGCGCTTAGGAAACAGGCACAAGAGAGCTCCTAGAAGCGTTAAACAAAAAACAAAACAAAACAAAAAGTCTTAATTAGTGAACCCAGTGCTGAAGATGAATGGGCAAACAAGGCAGTCACAAATGAACGATGGACAAAATAGGTCTGTGCTTAGTGTGCGCTACCCCAGGTCTGATTCTGCCCTTCCACCTCCTCCCTCACCACGCACCAAGTGGAAATAATGCTAGTGCTCTGCAGGGCATTAACTGTGTCAGTTATTTAGTCCAGTGGAAAGACTGACCCGACAATCAATTCCCTCTTTGTCTGGATGCCTGGGTTTCTGTGCCTCTGCTGAAGGTTAATTCACTTATTGCCCATTTTTCCTGGCACAGCAAACTTAGGCTCCACTCACGCGGATCTCCTCCTTTCCCTTCACTTCCCAGGTCCGTTTCTCAGCACTGCTCAGTGGGCAGGGCCCCACCGCGATCCGAACACACCCTCCGACCGACCGGAGGCAGGAGGCGGGCTCTGTCCCCACGTGCTCCCAGCAGTGAGGGCGGCATGGGTGAGGCTCAGCCCGGCCTGGTGGGAGGCTGGGAGGCCGCGCAGCTGGGCTCTTACAGCACCTCGTTACACCCTGGATTTTTATGTATGGGCATAAAAGGCACAATGGAAAAACTCACTCATGGAAAATTGTGAAATTGCCTCACTCCACAAGCAGTCATTACCATGATAAACAAAATGAGCTGGAGATAGTAACTCACCTTTACACTTTGTTTGAGATAATAATATTCCATATGCATTCTTTTCTTTGGAGATGGTATTTACAAATTGCTTCTGATTCACTGCTAACCTATGGCAATTTACATCAGAATAGCTTTAGACTTCAGGGCTGTTTTTCCAGTTTGTGCCTGTTCTTAGTTTTATTTTCTTTAAATTATGCTGATGTGTATTTATTCTTTACAGCTTGTTATAAGAAGATTATTACACGGACTCTGCCCACAAAACAAACACATTCCCATCTGTAATCTAGACCATCCATTTTAATCTGACCAATTTCTGCCTGGAGCCCATAACTTCTAGCTGAACTCCAGTATCTCTATGAAGGAGAAAATCAGTCTCCTTTGATAAATTTTAATAACCCATCAGGCTTGCTGAACTCCAGCTCAGATATCTCTGTCTTGGGCACAGTTGTGTTTCTGCCCTGTTAGAATCACAGAATTACAGAATATCCCAAGTTGGAAGGGGCTCAAAATGATCAATGGGCCCAACTCCTGGCTCCAAACAGGAATACCCAAAAACCAAGCCATATGTCTAAGAGTGTTGTCCAGGTGCTTCTTGAACTCTGGTAGCTCATGGTTGTGCCCACTGCCCTGCGGAGCCTGCTCCATGCCCACCACCCTCCAGTGAAGAACCTACCCCTAACCCCAAACCTAATCATCCCCTGACACAGCTCCATGCCGTTCCCTCAGGCCCTGTTGCTGTCACAGAGTAGAGCTCATCTCTGCCCCTCCGTCTTGTGTGAGGAGCTGCAGTTGCCATGAGGCTTTCCCTCAGCTCCTCTGCTCTGGGCTAAGCAAACCAAAGGATCTCAGGTGCTTCTCTAGACCTATCACCATCTTTGTTACTCCCCTGTGGATATTCCCTAACAGCTTTGTGTCCTATTTGTACTGTGGTGATGCAGACTGCATACATACATACTCACGGTGAGGCTGGACTTGTGCAGTACAGTGGAACAATCACCTTCCCTGACCAGTTAGTAATGCCATGCTTGATGCACCTCAAACATCTTGAGTTGGTTCAGGGGGCCATCAACACCAGCACAAGGACTCTGCTGTGAATCCAGTCCAGCAACATGCAGGGAGCAGACAGCCGCCGCAGTCTGCATGCCATCCAAAAAAGCAGATTGATCAAGATACTATGGCTATAGCATCTGAATGGTTCTCTTTAACTTCAGACTACATCTGATTCAACTAGTTTCCTTTCAGCACACAGATGATATCTGCTTTTCATAGGTAAGAGGTGAGTATGTGCAGTATAGCAGTGATGTAGGATAGAAGCGGTTGGTACTGCAGGTGGCACTTGTAGAGCCAGAATTACCATAGGCAAGAGTGGAAGCAGGAAGGGCTCTGAGCAGGTGGCTCCTGGAAAGAGCAGGGCAGAGTCACCATGCACTGTCTGTCACACTTTCTGGGTGCCATCTTAAGTCATAGCAGATATCTGCAGTGCAGTTGCACACTCCCACCCACTCTGCATGCAGTTGGCTGATGTAGCAACACACAGACTTCATTGCTGCACACAACCTCCACTTGTTGAACTGCTGATTTGGCAGATTTCATGGTTTCCATTCCCACAAGCTCTGAAATCACTGACAATAGAAGAAGTGCTGATTTAATTCTCTCTCTTGCATTTTCATTGGAAGAAGTGTGGGAAAGTAAGAGGCAGGTCCTCACTTTCCACTGTACCCAGCAAGATCTGACCCAGGTGTTACAGGAACAGCTGCCATGCCTTGTGCAATAGCCAGCAGCAGTAGTGGGTTGCTCAGCCTGTTGTAATGACTACAAGAAAGGATTTAGGTCTGATTTGGGAGTGCAAATGCACAAGCACAGTCTTGCTGATCTTCACTATATTTCAATATTTTCTTTCTACACAGCTCTGTTTCATCTCAGCATTCATTCTGCCTCTCCTGAACCTCGAGACAAAACAAAAGGCACTGATTTACTGAAAATAGGAAAATCAATATGAAGGAGTATGCACACAGGCAGTTATTTTACATTTAAATCACGAGAAAATGTTTCATCAGAAAACAAATTCAGTAAAACCAGAACAAGATGGCAGATTAAATCAGTTTCAAATGTTAATACCTCCAGTATTTACTATGCACACCCTTGACCAGAACTAACATAACGATTATGCAGATTATTTATCAGAATCATAAATTCATAGAATCGTTTGAGTTGGAAGGGATACTTAAAGGTCATCTGGTCCAACTCTCCCTCAGTGAACAGGGACACCTACAGCTAAGCCAGATCACTCAGAGCCCTGTCCAGCCTGACCTTGAATGTCTCCAAGGAGAGAGTACTCACCACCTCTCTAGGCAACCTGTGCCAGTGCTTCACCTCCCTTATTGTATATATCCCACCCTCGCCCTGCTGACCTCACTTCTTCTGATCCAGTCCCGAATACAGCTGGCTTTCTGGACTGTGAATGTATATTGCTGGCTCTTGTCCAGCTAGCCATCCACCAGTACCCAAAGTCATTTTCAGCAGGACTGTGCTCCATCCTTACATTCACCAGCTTGTACAGATATCAAGGGTTGCCACAATCCAGGTGCAAGACTTTGCACTTGGATTTGATTATCTCATGAGGTTCTGGACCCACTGCTCAAGCCTGTCTAGCTCTCTGCATGGCATCCCATACCCAGGTGTATCAACTACACCACATCACATCACACTATATCTGATTTAATTTCAATTTAATTGGAAGCATTTACTAAGGTCAGAAATCTGATAAAATATGGATTTTAAGCATCATTCACAGAATCTGAATATATCTGTATCGTTCAAATACACACTGATAAACTTTCATCACACAGCAATAAATAAAGCTGTTATGAACTCCTAGCTCCAACACTGTGTGCAAAAAAAACCCACCTCATTTAAGACCTAGAGGGAGCAGCATGCAGTGTAAACAAAGATGATGTTTGACTATCAATATTTAATGAAAATGTAAAACCTGCCAAGCCAAGCCTAAGATCAATGTATTTTTTTCCAGCTAAAAGGGAGTTGCTATTCAGGTGCTAAGTAGCAAGTCTCAGATCTCAATCTTGTTCATTTTGGCTTTATGAGCAGATGGGAAAAAGCAGTTTTGAGTTCTTTTCCTCTATTAGAATAGGGAAAAAGAGAGTCAAATTGGCACTGCCTAAGTGACTTTAAATGTAAATATGATTTAATTAATGTTTAGCACATGGCATATTTCAGAAAGAAAGAAAGTCACTGCTAATTTAAATAACTGAAGAGATGGATTCTGAAAAAATAAAGATCTAATAGAACTGGAAACCTTGAAGTGATTGTGTATTTACACTCACCATTTTTGTCCTCTTTCTTCATTTCTTTTTTCTTTCCGCTTCTTTCAACTTTAACAATCTTTATCACTTCCTATGTTAGGAAGCCTCCCGTGCATTGTCAGCCAAGCAACCGTTTTTGCTTTCAAGCCTTTATTTAAGACCCACAACCTCCCTGCGCCATCTCTAACCTAACCAGGTTTTGTTCATGCTTTCCTCTTTGTAAACACTTCTTATGTTTTGTGTTGCCCATAGCTGACCTTTGGAAGATCTTCATGCTTGGAACCACTCTTCATTTATTTTTATTTTTATTTTCCAAAGCATGGAAGAGCAAACCAGTAACTCTAGCTCCAACCTTCTGTGGCATTTTGAGTTTTTCTCATGGAGGCATTCTGCTGCTCAGGTAACTGAGCTACTACTGCTACAGCAGTAAGGGGAGAAGAGAAGTTTACTGGGCCATTTTTTGCCAGGTACAATATCCATTCATCCAGACCTAACAGTGACCTTTTTTCCTACTTCTTTTCCACTGTTTTCCAACAACTCTGTTCCAGAATGGGCAAGCTGACAGCTACCCTGTGGTCTTACCAAAACCTTTTCAGGAGCTGTAAAAGACATGTTTTTTTGCTCTCTCCATGTCCTTGGTCTGTTTTCTACCATGTAAGGGAAAGCAAGATTTGCTTCTTTCTCTTCTCCTTTCCTCCTATCCATATTAAGTATTTTTACAGCACAGGGAGATAATACCTACAATATGTTGCCAGAAATGAAATACTGCTTTAGGATCCCACAAAGCATGCTTAGAACTTTTCTGTTTTCAATCATACCACTAAATCTAGTCAGAAGACAAAAATACATAGAATAAGTGAACAATGACACCATATATGGTGGTGGGAAGTTAGCAACAAATAAAGCTTGAAGAAATTAAATAAATAAAGGGAGAAAAAAGACAAATCTGCAGTCTTTGAGCTTGGCAGAGTAGTAATACAAAAGGTCAGAGACAATTTCCATGTAGAATGAATCTCCATTTTTAGGAATGTTACAATAAAACTTGAAGAGAAATGCCAGTTGAAGTGAACTGGGAGTTTCCCCAGGAATACCACTTGACAAGCAAAAATGAGGCCGGCTCAAGTCATTACAGTTTTCACTGTGAAAACTCTTTGTCAGAAAAATATTTGAAAATACATAGAAATAATTTATGGGAAACTAAAACTTAAAATAATGTTGAAAAATATGAAAGAATTTAAAAATATGCAATATTCAGTAAAGGCAATCAAAAGCAAGAAAGCATAGCAAAAAATACAGCAAAATACATGTCACCAAAATAGCCAAGAGCCTTCATGAAGTTTTCTGAATTTATTATCTCATATTCAAATATATTTTTATGTCATGTAAGGTACAATAAAAGAAACTGTAATTTTTTCCATTTGTGCTTTGTATCAAATATTTTTTTCCCAATTCCTGACTCTCAAAAATATGGTTTCTATTTTACAGTAGGTCTATCAAGTATTTGTGATTTATGGTGCAAAGTACTAGCATTCATAAGACCAGAGTCTGATTTAAGTCACAGAAAATAAGAATGTGAGACACTGAATGCATATAGAGTCATCTACAATTCAATATTGTAAAAGTGTGTTCTGATCCAAAAGATTATGGTGATACAGTCCAGTTCAGTATCTAGCTTAAGGTTAGGAAGAAAATTTCATTTACTGACTTTTAACTGAAGGTTAAAATTATTTATGTAGGTTGCTCTGAAAGTAATGACTCCAATTTCCAATTTCCATGGAAACGACAACAGATACAGAGCACAATAGCACTATTTCATAGAGCAAATTCTCAGCTACTAAACACCATGTTTCAGCACAGTCACCACCATTAGCTGTGCATTTTCATCAGCAACAAACAAGAGCCTGCGTGGTGCATTTATAAAAATGTGCACCATTGGAGGTGACCCCACTGTTTAACAGCTACATTTCATTGGCCCAAACAGAAGACCTGGACTACAAATTGGATGTGTTAGGACAGTCTAGACAAAATTGGCAGTGTGCTCCACGGTCTTCAAACTGGTATGGGGCCTGGCATTATCATGTTGAAACGTTGCTTTATTCTCTGGCTTGACTTGGGAACTTTGAGCCTTCAGCATAGTCACCATCATGACGCAGTGATCAGAGTTGAGGGGTTGTTGGGGTTCCAGGAAATCCGGAAGGATCATCTCTCTCCTATTCCAAAATACAGTGCACATCACTTTATCTACTTGAGGGCTGTGTCTTGAACTTTTCCTTCAGTGTACTCCATGTTCTCGTGTTTTGACTCCAGCTTGACACCACATGTTGTCACCAATAATGATGAGATCAAGAATACTGTCACCTTCAGCCCCATACTAGTTCAATAGTGCCAACAAACTTGCATAAGGTATTCTTTCTATTCGTGTGTGAGCATTTGTGGGATCCACATGGTGCAAACATTACAATATTCCAGTATTGCCACTATTTTTCCAACACACTGAAGTCAATATTCAGCTCTGTACACAATTTTTTGGTTGTTGTCCAATGATTTGTATGGATGAGCTAATAGAGGTGCTGTTCATTTCACTATGTGACAGCTGTGTATGGTCATCTGGAACATGGCCTGTCTTTCATATCACTGTCCTCACTGCTGAAATGCAGCACCCTCTGCTTCACTGTGCTTGCATTCCCTGTTTGGTCTCCATAAATGTTCAACAGGCATCAATAAATATCAATGGATGCAATCTTTTTCCACATGGAGAAATCCAGTTTGCCTCATAAGCACTTTCATGTCAGACACCATTTTGTCAGACTGCTCCTCTGTTGCCATCTGCCACATGGCAACCACATATAACAGAATACTGACAGGAAGGTTCAACCTCAATTGCCCTACCACCACCATCCAACTCTGATGTCGTGGGCCAACCTAATAAAATGGGAGGCATTACTTTTGGAGCAGCACTCATAGATTCAGTTGCTGGTATGACAGATTTTTGTTACGTGTTTATCATTGATGGTAACCGATGACAAGTGGCAGCGTCTCCTGACTGAACTGAGGTGGTGCAGGGACTTCCTACAAAGCTCATGACCTGCACTTCTCACAGTGCCCCAGCTCCTACGGGGATCCAGAAGGTGCTGCTACATCTCCAGGCCACACAGGCAGCCCACAGTGCACAGACAGTCCAGGGGAAATGGAGTGGGTGTTCTGGGAGTAGATCTCAGTAAAAGTAATAGATTGGAAGCCCGTAAGTCATGGCAATGCCTAAAATCTTTACTGATTCATCTCCTCTATCCTTATGCCAAAACATAAGCAGAGCAGAGACGGCAGCAGCATTGATTAGGCCTGCAAAGATAACAATGTTTGAAATGCTGTCAGCTTTGTTTACCTCAAGGCACTAAATCCTGCCAGCACCTGATGCAAACCAACTGTTAGCAGCTCTGGAGTTTGCAGGTTTGCAGTATTTTTTTGTGCCGTGAGGCTTAGATCTCTAGAAATGTCTGACCCATCTTGCTCAAGCAATATCTAGCAAGTCAGAAAAGATTAAATGGAGCTTACAGTCCTTTATATTAGCTTACATTTCTCTCAGCATCATTCTGCTTCTGAATTAAACAGCTAACAACAAACAATTTGATTAACAGCAGAGAAACAACTAATCTATCCCAACTAGTAAAATATAGTAGAATACTATTTAAAAAAAACCAAACTAACAAACTAACAAAAAACCCTGATTAATTTTTCCTCTCTTTACAATAAAAGAAGAAAGTTAGTTCCACTTCAGGGAAGTTTGGGATGAGCAAAGCCTCATGTGCTTTGTGAGAAGAACTGTTGAGCTGAAGAGCTGAAACAGTCCAAGCAGAGAAGAAAATGAATGGGTCACAATGGATGCTCAAGTATCCACTGAGGCTGTTGGCATCTTGGATGTTTCCTCACCTAGGTGAATGTTGTGTTTCCACACAATTACTTGTTATCCTCACTTTTCATCAGAAGAGATGCAAAAACCCAACTCATAATACTCTACTGGTTATCTTCAGAATTCCACCAGGAAGCTGCAGGTTTTAACTCCCTGTAGAGGGAAACTAGATTTTATGTCCCATCTACCAGGCGAGATCTCGCCATCAGTTTAATGAAGAGGTTATTCCAGGAGCATGAGATTTGGGGTAGGTAACAAAGTTTCAAAGCACAACAAATAAAACAGTAATGTAGTCACCTAATCAAGACATAGGTACCTAATTAAAATGTTTGACATACGTCCAGTTTTAAAGCCTGTAGCAGACTAAAGGCATTTCCCACAGTCAAGGTAGATGTGGCCCTATACATTCTGTCAGCCACAAAACCTTGTGGAGAATGGCAAACAAGACTTCATGCTGTCCTTACCTAACCTAGAAATTCTGTTTGTCAGATTTCATTTTCTTTTCACTTCTATGCTGGTTCTACTCAGTGATCTCAGCTATTGTGTTCATTCTGCTTCAAAGTTGTAAATAAGGAGTATATCCTCCCCCTCCAATCTGTTCTCTCAGGCAAACCTTCACTTGAGTGCTTTTCCTCAACTTTGTTCTTTAGAATCTGAGTGTTCAGCTTGCTTTTTCTTTCCCATCATCAAATAAATAAGTTGCAGATATTCAGCTCTGAGTAACATTGATCTAAACATAAGAGTCTTACTCTGCAGCTGGACAAAACATTGAAGAAACATACACTGATCTTTAGCATTCTTTTTTTTTTCATAAATGTGACAAAGCTGCTATTGTTTTGTTATTTTATGTCCCATTTTACATCTCAAAGCATTGTTTACTGAATTTCACATTCAAGGAGCATTAGATTTGCTTTATTGTCCTACAGCTGGAGGAGGCTATGTAGTATGGATGTATTAGTCCCAAAGTCCTAGCAGTTTCATTCAAGTGTTTACTCATTTCAATTGTAATAGTGTCTTTAACTTTCTGTAAGTCATTTCTGAAGGCACTTAACCTGCTGACATATTTGGGAATCATTTACAGACATATAGGAACAGATTGTTGCCAGAGAAGACAGCACAAAACATAGGCTGTGTTGTACCTCATCATAATGTCTAACAAAGTACCTTGCCCTGAGTACTGCCATGCAACATGCGTAGGTGTTCACTCCCACGTTGAGACCTCCATCACCTGGACAGAATCCAAGCGCCGTTTTTCAGTTTGAGTGTTACTCAAATTGCTGACTATATATATACACCAACTACCAGCGTTTCTCCTGAGAATCAAACCTACAAGACAGCAATGTCAGAGTAGGATCTGGCTCCAGCCACCTCCGTAATATCAATATAGCCTTTCTTAGAAAGAAATATGAAATAAGAATGAACAATTGAAGTTCTGCAAGACCTTCTCAAACATAGTTTCATTCACTCAAAGGAGACAAAGATAGCCAGGGGTTGCTATATAAGCAGCAGATCTAAATTCAGGACTTCTAAGCTTATTCATCTTGAAAGCCCTGAGGGTCCAGCAGTCAGCAAGAAGATAGGAATATTTCCTCTTCTTCAAACCACTCATGCAGACAATTTCCCCTTAACTAAGCTGTCAAAAAAAAAAGAAAGCATACATATTTTTTTAGCTTCTTTCCAAGCCTTTCTGTCTGTCCTTCAGACAAGCTCCATCAGAGGACCACAAAACCCTGCTGGACAAATCTGTTGACCAAGTGATCTGCACAGTTGTACCTCATTTCATACAAGAGAACTCCTCCTTCTATGACTATGATATTGCAGTTAGCTAAATAAACTTATCTAGATAATTCCACCAAAATTATAATTCATGAAAAAAGTGGAATACGATGGGAAAAAAAAAATATGCTCACACAGCCATTACAGATAAAACAGGGTTGCATTCTGCAGCTGACTTGTATTTATTATACACCTTATAACATCAACAAGTATCTATCAACTACAAAAAACTAGATATCAGAATCATCATAGAGATTTGTTGACATATTTGTGTTTGAAAAACATAAGCAGGAAAAAAAAGAAAGCTAGAAGTATGCACAGATACACCACACTCAACAAAGACATGCTGGAGATGCTAACATAAAACTGGGATCCCAAGGGGAATTTCATAAGTCTGCTGATATAGCAAGCATCATATGCTGTGCAGTGGCAGTGCTCACAAAGGAGAAATTTAGCTGTTCTATTGCACCTTGCAGAGAAACTGCCTATCAACCTCATTTTCTTGCAAAATTGTAGGAAGGGTAGAAGACATCACTCTTCTGCAGTGACAAAGAATGCGCACATCCAAGATGTTCCTTGTTCTTTTCCCCGATAATTAATCTCAGCATGGCTGTGAAGTAGCAAAAACAGAAGGACTTGGGAAGTGGCAGACAACTGAGCACCCACTGTAGCTCATTTTGCTTTGTAATCCCCGTACCCAGATGAATAAGAGTATATCACTTCAGAATAGGCCTAAAAAAGCAGGATTGCAAACACATAGATATCCTATTCAAGAACTAGGGATGCAGAACTCAGAATGAGATGTATAATACTCTAGACAAAAAATACAATGGCTTTGGCTCCTGTGCTATCAATAAAAAAATGTCCAATTTTATAAAGTTATTTGTGAAGTTATTTTTAGCACATTGTGTTGAGAAATATTTTTCACTGTCACTAAACTATTGTTTCCATGGAAATTTTCTCACTAAACTCCTATTTGCTCTTATACAGAAGGACAATTCTTGTAATGTCTAGTTATATAGTTACAATGAATTCAGGAATCTGGAACAGCCCCAAGCTCCCCCACCAGCACATCCAGTTAGAGGGGGAGCGAACAGAAATGAAAATTTGCCATGAGAAAGACTAACAGGAGGAAGAAGCCTGCCTCAAAGCCCGAGGTTCTTCTGCAGAAACATGAAGTAGTTCTGCAGACTGAGGTGGAAAATGAAATGTTAACACATAAGTCATCAGAACCAAGTAAGGAAGCCAGACTAGCTCGCAATTGCAAAACAACTACCACAACTAAGAAAAAGCAATTGGTGATAGTGGTGTGTGATTGTCTTCTGAGGGTTATGGAGGCAACCTTTCATCACCCTGATCCACTATTTACAGAGCTCTTCTGCTTACAGGGGTCTGCACCAAGGATGTGACGAGAGGCTGCCAGACTTTGTACATCCCACAGACTACTATCCACTGCTGCTGTTTCACATAGGCACCACTGACACAGCTGTGAGCAACCTGAAGAATATCAAGAGGGACTACAAGGAACTGGGAGCAGCAGTGAAGAACTCAGTGAGATCCATCCACAGGTTCTGAGGGAACCAGTGGATGAAGTTACCAAGCCACTATCCATCATATTTGAAAGATCATGGCAGTCTGATGAGGTTCCCACTGTCTGGAAAAGGGAAAACATAGCTCCAGCTTTCAAGAATACAAAAAAAAAGAAGAAGATCCAGAGAACTACAGACCACTCAATTTCACCTCTGTGTGTTGCAAGATCATGGAGCAGATCCTTCTGAAAGCCCTACTAAGGCACTTGGAAAAAAAAGATGAGGTGATTTGTGGGAACCAACATGGCTTCACCAAGGGAAAGTCATGCCTGACAAATTTGGTGGCCTTTTATGATGGAGTTACAGCAGCAATGGATAAAGGAAGAGCAGTTGATGTCACCTACCTGGACTCGTACAAAGCATCTGACACTGTCTGGCATGACATCCTGGTCTCCACAGTGGAGAAAAACAGATTTGATAGATGGATCACTTGCTGGATGAAGAATTGGCTGGATGATCACAGGATAGATTTAGACTAGATATTAGGAAGAAATTCTTCACTGTGAGTGTGTCAGTGGTTTGTGGCATGAGACACTGGAACAGATTTCCTGGAGAAGTTGTAGATTCTTCCAAACTGGAGGTGTTCAAGGCCAGGCTGGATGGGGCTTTTAGCAACCTGGTCTAGTGGGAAGCATCCCTGCCTATAGCAGGGGGTTTGGAACTAAATGATCTTAAAGGTCGCTTCCAACCCAAACCATTCTATGATTCTATGAATCTCACCATGGCTTTCTCTCAGAAGTCCCTACTGGTTCTATGGACAGATAACGACAGAATGAGCAAAATATGGGAAGAGGAGAGGATGGACGAAAGGAAGAAAAGCAGGTAAATAAGAAAAATAAAGGCCTTCAGCTTATGTATATAACTGATTAAAATCCAACTTCCTTCTCTAATTCCCTCAGAAAAAAAAAAAGAAAGAAAAAACATGATTTTAAAAAGAGTGGGTGTGACTGTAACTAAACAGATATTTCTCAAGCAGTGCATGGAAAATAACCCAACTGGAATCAAAAAAGTGAGCATGTAGGCAGTGGCTGAGAGACAACTCTGAACAAACTAAGCTGATCTTAGTGATTCTGAGAATCAAGAAAATGCAAAATTTAAAAGAGAAGTCTTAAAGACAAGAAGGGCACAGAAAATGAAGCCTTAGAGATGGGAAGCGTGTAGATAAGGCATTTCATGCAGACCTTTACGTAAAGGGTTGAATCCTTTCCTCCTCTATTTGGTTGTGCTTATTGAGCCTGTAAAATTACATGGGTTAACAACTTTCTAAGACTATGGGCTTTGAGTACCTGCTGCACCTTGAAGTGCTGTAGAGCTGTGAATGATGATACTGGTGAGGTTCAACAGCTTCAGAGTAGGGTCAGAAGGAGCTGAAGTCAAGGATTTCTTCATTCTTTCTTAAGCTAAGAAAGCTCCTTATCACATCCTGAGCTATGCAGTAAGCATCCAAAAAGCTGGCATGCAATGCACTAAAAGAGGGACAAGTCTGTCACTTCTTGGCTGTGCACCCCAGCACCAATGGCTTGTGCCTGTTCAGTGGGGTGCAAACCCCTGTATCAAATCAACAACCTGCACCTTGTGTAGTCAAAATGCTGGAGTAAGAGCTGAAGCTTTGGCCTGGGAACATTTGTAATGTCTTTTAAAACACAGGAATGCTAAATAGAAGACTCTTCTCAGGCCAGAGATACATCAGCTGTTAGGGATACATTCCCACGTTTCACTAGCTGCAAGATGTTAACTCTTCAAATGTTGAAAGCACCTCAATGGTTCATACGTGTTTTTCTTCTTTTTTTTTTTAACCTGGGAAAATATATCCATCAGAAAAGATACTAAACTTTAAAAAAAAAAAAAAAAAAAAAAAAAAAAAGGTAATCTAAAAAGGTTCCCATCAAGTCACATTAGAACTCAGGCAATTCAGTAAATTGTCTGAGAAGGTGTTAGTCTGCGTTTGCCTTTTTTTTTTTTTTTTTTCCCAAAATTAGAAAGCCAATGAGACGAGAAACAAAATTAATCCGAGAGTGTATCACAAAACAGATACCTTAAGAAGGGGTATTAAGGTAGAAATAGTATTTCACCAGTAAGTAGTTACTGTCCTGAACTGCATGTAAAATAAATACAGGCATCTCTTGAACAAGGCTTTTTTTTTTTTTTTCCTCTATTTTAAGTATATGATGAAAAGTGACAGAGATAGTTTGTGTGGAAATCATGATGTGTGCTGATTAGTTAATCATGTAATAATGAGGTTATAAATTTCCAATATGCTGACAGAAATTTAAGCGTTTGAAAAAATATTGCAGAGATGTGTCTGTGAGTTTTTCTTTCAGCTTCTTCTTCCATTTATTTTTTCCTATGTTAACTGAACATATGGAGATTAATTTAAGTGTGGGAGTGACAGTGTGGTTGTCTAATTAATTGCCCTAGAAAATAAAAAATGTTTCTGCCTTACTCACAGGACATTTGGCTGAAGTCCTGCCTTACATTACCAAAGTTTGGATGTAATATACAGCATTTTGATGTAAAAAAATGAACAAAAGGCAGAAAAACGTAGTTAAAAAGCTGGATTAGGTATTAGGATTTCAAGCTGTGCTGTTGGTTACTGCATGTCAGCTTCTAAAAACAAGGAGTATGAATAGGTGCAAGTAAAAGAATAAGTAATTTATAAATATGTGCTTGTAAGCCAATTGGTATGGTCAAATAGAGGCTGGTTTTACTTCTGACCTGTAACAGAGGAATTTTTCAGGGGAGATAAGGTGAAGCACAGTGTAGGCTATTTCTCTCATATGCTCCAGATAGATATGGGATCTGCACTTCTGAGATCTTAAACTTTGTGCTTTTTTAAACCTTATTTTTCCCTACTACCAATTTCCCAATAGCACAAACAATCTAGCACTCGCTGAAAGTTATCCTGCAGAGGTTTATAATGGCTATGAAAGGCAATTTCCCATTCAGGTCTTCAGGGGCAACAATCTTTTCTTCTGTGTTCTCCTTTTCCAAGGGACATCACCCAAGAAATCAGTTGTCTTGAACACTGCAAGCCTGACAACAAATATCCAGAGTTCAAGAAGAACACATGAAGTCCATTAAATAAGCATAAAAAAGGTGTGTGATGAAAAGGCAAGTAGTTCTACCTAAGAATTGGCAGCAATTCAGTGGACAAATGTAAAGGCATATAATACATCATAGAAACCTTTTGTATGGCTAAAGCAAATGTTTTAATTGCAAGGTATTACTATCATTAAATAGGAAGTAGCAATTATATCAAAGTATATTCATAAAAACATATCCCTGTTATTATCTTGTAAAATGAGATTTAATGAACGAACAATATAGGAAACTTGTAATGCAATGAAATATGATAAATATATCATCATAGATTAGATCTTATCTTTAAAAATAAAGATGGCAAATTTTATTAAGGAAATCAGACACTTTAAAATATAGACAACAAATTGCTCTTACACATTGTTGATATATGTATTCTTTCACTATATCATCTACTTCTCAAAGCAGTGTGAAACCTATTGTTGGGATATATATAAACTATGAAGGAAAGCAAATACCAGAGAAGACAAGAATAAAAGGAGGACACCTTTCTCCCAGCTGTTTCCTTCAGACTGTTAGAAGCTTGACTCACCATTCTCACTCTGTGAGAATAGCCTTTTATCCATACATCTACTAACCCAGTATAGTCTAATACTTGGTGAATCAGTTATTCTAAAAGTTATTGTACTGACAACCTATTGGATGGCTGTCCCCTTTTTAGACAGAATAAAATTTTATCGTATTGTCTTATAAATGTCCATGAACGCAACTCTAGCTGATCTGTATTAACATGAACCTTCAACGTCCTTCACAGATTACACAAGTATTTCCTCCAACCACTTGCACCTGACTTTTATAACATGAAAATTCTGCCATTACAGGCAAACATAATTATATTTTAAACTTATTTTTGGCTTTGCAATCAGATAAATAATACCTTACATGTACCACACCATAGGAACACTGTAGAATAATATAATGAAAGCACCAATTACATTTTATTTCTTCTGTGTTAAAAACAAATGACATTAAATAAATAGCAAAATATCTTAACTATTCTAAAACAGTTGTATGCAGTCCTCAGCTATATGTACCTACATATGGTATGCACATATATAATCTAAAGATAACAATGGAGAAGCAAGCCAAAAATAGAGAACAAATAGGCACTCTCAGGAAGGAAAAAGTATTGTATAAGAAGTGTAGAGAAACCTCATGAATCATGTTTAAAAACAAAAACAATAAAATAACTCCTTGACTAAAGCCAAGTTGAAATTGACCATGCCATAGATATTTATGCAAATTCAGGAATAAAAGTGCAAAATTTGTCCCAAATAATAATAAAAATATATGAATCACAAATTAAATAAATTTTGGTTTATTATACCTTATATAACTGATGGCTCAAAATACAGATAAAAGTAATTGGAATGTAGCTGAATGTGGTTTATATGATTCATTATTTCTAGATTTGTGCTCAATTAGTTTTTTATTCCTGTAGGTTGATTATGTTTGAAGACAGCCCTGAAAACAGAGGATGGGTGCATCAGCCTGTGATGAACACCTACAATCCATTCACATAGAGGCTCATTCTTGAGATCCATTCCTCTCTGATTTCTCCTTACTCTTAGGAGTTTATAACTATTTTTCTACTGTAACAAGCCAACATATACAGAGTGGTAGGGATGTGTAGAACTAAGACTCTGACTTTTCTTTCTTCCTCTCTTCCTCTTTTGCTTCCTGAAAGAGGTGAACAAGCACAGTAGTTGATCCTTTCCCCATGGTTGCCACAGGTAAAAGGCTGAACAACAAAATAAATGGGACCTACCCAGTGATTTCTATTGTAGGAATACTTGCTGATTCTTGTAACCCTGCTGAAAATGACACACACTTTGAGGCTTCAGATCAGATATTCCTTGATTTATTTCAGGAGTGCAATAATGTTGAAATATATTAAGGAAAAAAGAACATTCTTAGTCTCCTAACAGCAGAAAATAAGTGCACATGTTTAAATTTTCAGGGGAACAGGCTGGAGTTCTGGCAAATGCTTTTTAATATTGCAAATGGAAAACAATGACTACACTGAGAGAGATACAGAAACTCCCTCATACAATTCAAGCAATATATTTCATTTTCATGAGTTCCTTTAGGCAATTTGTGTCCTAAACCTGCAAAGGCATGCAGAAGTTTAACTTAATCTACATACACGTTTCTACTTAGAGCTTGCAAACTAATAAAAAACCTTCATCTGTCACAGCTATGAAATATATACTCACTCATTCCTCTCATATTATTTTACTCGCTTTTGTATAGCCTCAATGATAATACAAAAAAATGTAAAATAAAGCAGAACACGTTGAAGGAGAAAATAGAACTGTTGTAGTACAGTACTAAAAACACCTACCCTTCAACTACTAGCAAAAAAAAATGTCAGGAAAACATAAAAATGATTTGTGTTCCTACCTATCTTGTGCTATACCAAGAATGAACCCCCCACCCACACACACCAAAAGTGCCGTAGTAACATTGTAGCTCATTTTCTGAATTTTCTGGCAATAGAAACTTAAGAGATCTTCATCTTAGCTTTACTTTTCACGTAGGTTTTTTAAACTAATTTAGAAAAAGGGAAAAGAGCAGGGTCAAAAAAATAAAATAAACCACCTACGCTGACACTATCTGTATTTTGACATTAGACCTCTTAATTAAATCTGATTAAATTTCTCATGCTTTTACATCCATTGTTTTCCTTTGTTAGCAGTTTTCTAAAATGTATTTTTGTTTGTCTTCCTAGAGCAAGTTAAAATGGATGGGGACATGTCTGAGGTAAGAGCGGTAATAAGGAAAGCAACAATTAAATGTTAAGTAACAAACTGGATTTTCTAACATCAACAGATTTTACAGGCATTTTACTCTTGGCCTATCATTTTTAAAGTATTCTTATTTGACCTAAGTATAACACTGGTTTGGAGTATTAGCTAGACATACTTTTAAACTAGAGATTCCTTTTAAAGCAATTTCTCTCTTTTTTTTTTTTTTTTTTGTATTTATTTATACAAACACACCCTATCTTTGAAGGGGATCCTTGACGCCTTTTTTTGAGTGCTAACAATTCACTGCAGGGCATCACATTCTTCAATAAAACCGCATAAAGTTGGGAGGCAGACAAGCATTCAGTGATTAGACGCATCAGAGCTTACATTACAATGTCACTGACATCCCAGTATCATTCAAAACACAGGCTGTAATGGTGCTGGAATTTCCACACTGTAACTCTAATCTTGAGAAACTCCATGCACTATGCTCATTATGAGACCCACACAGTTTCCTCCTATGTCTCACTGGTCTTGCAACAAAGCTTACAATCTCATGGGAGTTCAGGATAAACTGGTCACTCAGAAGTACCTCCTCACATCTCGGTGGAACTGAAGCCAGCAGCCATGTTGTGAAAGCCTGTGAACATCTCTTTCACTATAGACAGCTCTACAAGAATCAGACACTCCGTTTATGTCATTACTCAGGATTGTGGCCTTTACCCTGTAAGGACTATTCACCTCAATTCAAGTCTCAGTGCTTTAATTACTAAAAGCTGCTAGCAAAAGTTTAATGAATTAAAAATCACTGACAAATGATTGTTTTACAAGCTGCCCCACCTAATGCTGTATCTTTATACTTTTGTCTCAGCACATGCTGTCCAGATCAGAGGCCACTTAAAAGTAATGGCTGGTAGATTGTGAAGGTTCATAAAACCACGCAGCCTGAAAGAGCAGTCCATCTCTTTTACTTATTGCTAACCATTTGAGAGTTAGACATTAAAACTTTAGCTACTGACTCTTGTTCATCTCCAGAATTAAAAGGAAAATATAGGCAACTGCAGAAACGTCCTAAACATAAATCTTATATAATGACAAATACTGCCTTCTGGAGGTTACTGCTTCTCACCATCGGCTATAAAAGGAACGCTGAGGTTCCTTTTTCTACTAGCGGTGCAAATCTGGATGTGTCTCTTTAAGATGTCTGTGTGAAGATGAACAATTCCAACCCAAATGTTAAGGGAAGAAATACTACAAAACAACAGTATTCACCACCTGAGGTGTGAGGTCCACAGGATGTTCTTGGTTTTGGATTGGTTTGGCAGGAGTGTGAGAAAGCTGTTAACTTGCCAAATATCAGCTAAACTGAAGAAAAAGTGAAGGAAAAAGAGACAAAGGGAGTTTTGCAAAGTACCAAAGGGAGGAGGAAGGGGGCAGGGTAGGGTATGGTTCAGCACTTTAACATGAGGTCAGGAATGTCCTAATGAAACATCTCCAGATGATCCCAAATTACCTCATCTGTTTTGGAAACTGTACTGTGTGATTGAGTCCTTGATTGGTTCACCTCTGCATTTTCCCCTACATACAGTAAACAAGCATGAACCTCGTCCTCTCTATTCATCCTCGTCCCCTCTATTCTTAGACCAGAGAAGATGCTGGAGAGAGATGGCGCCGTGCATGAGCTCTGGTTCCATAAGAAGTGCTTTTGCAGTTACCTGTGGAGCAAGTACTCTGCAGATACTCATTAATTAAGAGTTCATTCATAATACTGCTGTATTAGGAATACTTACATAGCTGAAACATGCACAAATGTTTCCCAGTTGGTTTGGACCAATGGAAAATCGCTAACCCTTAAAAATTTTAAAGACCATTACATATGCCATAAAGGACACCTCATACATTTACTGCTAAACAGAGTCTGAGAGATTAGCCATGGGGCCCTTTGTGGTATTCTGGTGGTCTACTCTCTGCATGACTCACAGTCCAATAGCCAGTGCTAGGGCTTGAGGTCTCAAATGTGAAAGGTGCCATGACCACAGTGAAAGGGACTTGGTTGTGCTTAACACTGAGCTGAGTTGTTTTGGGTTAAACACAAAAGATAAACAAGATTTTTCTGGAGATTAATTTTGAAATCCCTTTTGGTTATCCAAGATATTTTTAGTATCCTAAGTGTGTCAGTTTTAGTAAGCACTAAGTATGTACGACTTTAACAGAATCCAGTCTGAATTGAAAAGAACAAAAATTTTGGACTGCCAACGTGTATAAAAGATTTTTTGTATCTTTTAATTCATCTTTGTCTTAAACCAAATTGCCTTTACTGCTGTATATCATGCTGCAGCCTGAAAGCAGCCTACAGTAAACCTATTAGTACATGCGTCCATAACACAATGCATTTAAACTCTGGTGGTTCACTACAGGGCTGCCATGTTAACTAATTGACAAAAGGAAACTTAGGCAGAGGAAAATCCTATCGATTTGTTTCTGCTAATACAAAACAGAAATATAGCTGTTGTGTCACAAGCACTCATTTAATTTTCTTCTGGCTTATAAGCTAATAAGCAACACTAATTTATTTGTGAAATTTTGTTCCTACTTCACTTTGCATTCATAGCTGCAGTATTATCTGATAATTAAAGACGATGCCCTAGTTAAGACTTTACTATTTTTATTACCTATAATCTAATTTTCTGAGGATACTTAGACTTACATATACACTCATGCAAACATTTTATGTAACACTTCTAATATAATTTATAATACTACATAATCTGAAAACACAATTATTCTTGAACAAGTCTTATGAGGCTAAATCCAGTTTTAAACTATGAATGTAGGATAAGTCCTTATTAATATTTTAAAAATGCAGTTTTAGGTTGGTTGGAGATTTTTATTAGTATCTTAAGAACAGGTAAGATGATTCAGAGCTGAAAATGTCAACAAAGAAAGCAAATAATTGATTCAAGTATGTTCCGGTCATCATTTCTCACTAGAGTGATTAATTCTTGATTAAAGTATTGGTAATAAGGTGGTGCATTTTTCTGATACTCCTCCTTGAAGGAAATTCAGAGTGGTAGCTGTTAGCTCTAATGACTCTTAAATGTTTCAAAACCATCTTGAACAATTGCCAAGAGGCAGAAATAAGAATGTTTGCTGAAGGAACGCAAGGCTGAACCGAATTATCTGTTGTCTTATCCAAAGGACTTTGAAGTAGCATTACAAAAGGACAATTTTTTGTTCTACTAGAGACAGTTACCCAGCACTGATGAGAGAGAGGAGGGGCTATATTTACTCTTCCTAAAACTAATTTCTGTGAGTCAGGAGTGTGACTCAGGCTGGTCAGCGATGTTGTTGTTAGCCTCAGAGAGAGACAGCTTGGTTAACCGTGTTGCTTCTTATCTTTGGGGGTAGAGGGAAAGAAAAATAAACAAAATACTTGTCATTTGATCACAGAGCAGCGTACAACAACATTGCGATTTATGAACCAGATATTCAGTCAGCATGAATTGGAACAGACCCACAAAATGAGTGAACTCAATGGAGCCTCACAAACATCGGCTGACCATGTGCTCTTAAAGATAAGAACACAGCTTACAAAGCAACACACCTTAAAACATCTGCAACAAGAAAAAAAAAAAAAGAAAAAAAAAAAGAAAAAAGACAAAAAAAGATTATTTTGTTGTGGTATTATACATACCATGAGCCCTTCAAAAGGTCTCATGCACCTTCCTAGCTATAATGGATACTTCCACATTTTGAGTCTTTGGTGCCTGCCATGTGAGATGCCTGACAAATCTGTATCCATATTGGGACAGACCAATAGCAGGCCCAGATGAGCTACAGCAGTGTGATTTTTTAACAAATCACAGAATCACAATCGCAGAATCACAGAATTGTAGGGGCTGGAAGGGACCTCCAGAGATCATCGAGTCCAACCCCCTGCCAAAGCAGGTTCCCTACAGCAAGTCACACAGGTAGGCATCCAGGCAGGTCTTGAACATCTCCAGAGAAGGAGACTCCACAACCTCCCTGGGCAGCCTGTTCCACTACTTCTCTTCAACTGGACCAAAATGTTTCCAGGGCCAGCTTGCCTGGGTCTTTTTCCATCTTTTAGGAATTCAAGGGATTTTGCCATGGGGGAGAAAGTAAGGAGGATTGCTCCAAACTGGGGAAGTGCTACATAGGAAATGTCCTTTCAGTAGAGTAGCTGGGTGCTCACTGTATGCGTTTTTGAGCTCTGCTAGCAGACAATTTGCAGAGTAATAGTGCACATTCATTGGACATTTCTCACTTTCTAAGAGGCAACCATGATCACATTGTCTCATCACATCCATACCTTTTCTTTTTCTTTTTTTAATTCCATATTGTGAAAAGCTTCTCAAACATCTTATTTTATTGTCTTCATAGCAGTGATATGGTTTTTCCCCCTGCTCTATTCTTTTCTTCTCTTCCATGCCTTACCCAAGTCCTTCAGTGGGTCAGATTCCCTGTCAATTGTAGGATTTTATACTTCATGGCTTTTTTTTCTTTGCATGTAGCTGTTGCACCTTTGTCTGTGAAGTGTTTTCTCTGGTCTGGGGCTGTTGTGGCAGCACCTGGAAAGAACATGTAAATGTACAAAGCACAAAGTCTGATATATTTCAGAGCATACATGAAGAAGACATTCGTGCAATAGCTCTTCTTTTTCACACTCCTTTGTTTACTTCAGTGTAATCTTTCGCCGTTTAAATAAGGCAGTAGAAGAAAGTAAAAGAAAAATAAATAAATCCAGAACGCTGTGACAGAAATGGAGAAGGGCACAAAGCTTCGAGTACTTCTACTTAACAGATGCATTCACGGCAGGAAACAACAGGAAACGCGTGATGCAGAATACCGAGTTCCTGAATAGTCAAGAGAAAGAATTCGGAGCTGATAAGAACGCTACCGGGAGCACATAGATAGGCCTCATAGATTGGCCTCATTCCTAAGGGAGGGGCAATGGCTACGTGGGGATGAATGGGGTGATTTCGTTTTGTTTCACACGGTGATTGCTAGGCTGTATGAGCTGACAATAGAGCAATTTGGCCATGGTGACACTCACAAGATGAAAGAAAGGGGAATCGCTTGTAATCAAATTGTTGCTTAACCTCCTGGCAACAGGATTGGGATGCAGAGTGCCGGGAGGATGATGAGAAGCGGCCTCCATGGCCCCGAGGGCTCCGAGGCAGTCCCGGTCTGGGGTGGTCTGCGAAGGCTGACTGCGATAAACCGTGCTGGTGCTTGGGCTCTGTAGACCTGGGGAATTCTTTAAACATTGGTTTCTTCATGCTTGCACATGAAACGTCTCCTAACTTCTCCAAGCTCTGTGTTTTTTTCATCAAACAAGTAAAAGATGAAAAAAGTTAATTTTTTTTTTTTAAAATCACCGATTTCACTCATTCTTGCATTGGCTCAGTTTGAAGAGGATCAGCTGTAGCAGAGCAGTGAGGAGATACGTTTCAAAACCCAATTCAGTATAGAAGCACTGAAGCACTCCTACACAGAGTAGGAGAGGTCTGTGTGCTTTGCAACCATCTCCTCTTTTGGGTCAAGCCTGTCCTGCCTCTTTGCCCAAAACTACGGTTACGAGGCAGCTATCAGCAAGGTGCATGCATTTAGACCCTGGTTGCCTCACTCAATTTTTACCAAGGGCCATAATGATCCAAGCATGCTCTTTTTGGTAAAAGCCTCATGCTAAGTAGATCGGATTCAGGCAACCCACTTAAATTCTCCATGACACATTTTCTGCCTCTGTAAAAAATGTATATCATTGGAGGGCTGGTCACAGAATGAGCGGAGCTATTGTCATTGATGTGTCAAGCTGGCCTTTCCAAACCGTCTGCAAACCAAACTGAATTTTCCTGAAATGGCAATGTTTCCTCAAAAGTTACATGAAATACTTCCAGAAATATTCCTTTGTGTATCTCGGTTTTTTTTGCTTCTTTTATAAGACGGGTGACCTAAATTATACAGAATGTTTTGTGCTACTTGGTTACAGGCCCTGACCTTTAGAAGAAAGGAAGAGTGCCCATTTGCTCCCAAAAAACATAAAGTTGTAGCTTGTGCATTCATTTGAAAAAATAATAATAATAATAATAATAAATTGAAATTCCCACGGAAAAGGTTCTACGGAGTGGGAAAGAATCTCTTTTAACTTTCAATCAATGTGTTGCATATTTTTATGCTGTCCTCATAAATCAGCGCAAGAGGAACATTAAATAATTATTTTGTGCCATGAAAAATGTATGCAGAGAATTCTACTGTAATAGCATCTCAAAGATTAATGCATATACGTATCCCTTCCTTCCCTAAAGACAGCAGATGGGAGTTTTTCCCATTCGATAGACGAGGAATGAAGCGCAGGCTGCCTACCTTCCCTACAGACAAAAGGAAGCAGGTACAGACACGTACCCAAACTGCAATGCGTTAAACACATCACCTCCTCCTTGGCGGTACCAAGGCTAATTCTGTGCCCGAACGCAGCGACAGAGCTGTGCGGAGCACATCTGCGTCTGTCAGCGCTGCGCCGAGAAGCGCCGCCCGGCTGCCCGCGGGAGCCCCGCGGATCGCTCCGTGCTGAGGACAGTGCTGCGCTGCGGCAGCGCGTCGTGGAGCGCGGGTCTCTGCGTTCGGATCGTTTTGTTCTCCTTCCGGGAAGAAACGCAAGAAAAAATCTCAACAGAGCAGTCTGCAGGATTGTTTACCTCAGTATTGTGATTTTTCAATTGACCTCTAGCTACGTAGAGGTAAGGCAGTATTTTTAGAAACATCCACGACGGGCAGGAGCGGATTGCCGCTCTCTGCCTCTCGATTGCCTCACTGGAACAGGAGGAAAATGTAACGAGGATGCAGGTAAGAGAGGAGACAATGACGCTCCGCAAGCCACGATCACAGCCTAGCGAGGATGAGTTATTTATCTGCCGGCCCTTGTGGGCCGTTTCGTGCTGACTTCATTCTGTGGTTTAACCCTCTGTGGTCTCTGCAATACCTCGGGCTGCAGCAGCAGCAGCAGCGATTCGGTGGGCTGCTCTGCTCCTCGGCTGCCATAGCCCCGGCTCCGACAGCAGCGAAAGCCGAGCAGCGGGGCGGCCGGGAGCCCCACCTGCATCGCGCGCGGCCGCGCTCCACTCTGGACAAAGCCGCGCCGCGGTGCCCCCCGCCGCCCAGGGAGCCGGGCTTCCCGCGCTTCCCGCGCCCCCCGCGGCAGAGGCGGGCCGGCAGAGCGGCCCCGCGCGGTCAGGTCGCCCGCTCATCGGGTCACCCGCCGCACCGCGGTCGGGCGGACCGGCCCACCCCCCCCCCCCCCTGCGGGCCGCCGCGGAATCCCCGCCCCCCGGGCAGTCCCCGGGCCCAGACCCGCCCCGCAGGAGCCGCTCGTGGCAAAGTCACCGTCCCCCGGAACCCGCCGGGCTCCATCAAACGCCGAGGCCCCGCCCTGCAACGTCATGGAAACAAGCGCGTCACCTCCCATCCGCCAGTCAGGGCGGCGTGGGGGCGGGCCGAGGCGCGGGACTCCGCCCCCGCCGGCTCCGTGCCTATCGCGGCGCGTCCCTTCCCGCCCCCCGAGGGCGCCGCACATCGGGACCCCCCTCGGGCGACCGCGCGAGGGGCACCGCCACGTGACTGACGGCCGGGCGGCGAGGGGCGAGGCGGGCACCGGCAGCGGAGGGTGAGCGGCCGCGGGCGGGCGGGAGGCGAGTGGGCGGGAGGCGCGCTCGGCCCGGCCCCGCCCCGCCCGGCTCCGCTCCGCCCCGCCCGGCTCCTGTAGCGGTCGCCGTGCGGGGCTCGGGCTCCGCGGCGCGCTCGGCGCTGCCCGGTGCGTGCGGCACGAAGCGGGCGGCGGCCCCGGAGCGCCGCCGGAGGGTGAGTCTGGTTGTGGCCGGCGGAACGGCCCGAGCCCCCCCTTCCTCCGCCTCCTTCTCACTCCCCCCTCCCTCCTCCTCCCTCCGCGCCGGTGCCCCCTTCCCGCCCCTCCCGCCCTCCCCAATTCGGTCCCGCGCCCCCGCCCCTTTCCCTCCCCGCTCCCTCCCTCCCGCGGCCGCAGGGCGGGGGCGGCGCGGCGCGGGGACCTCGCGCTCGGCGGGCGGCGGCAGGGGCAGGGGCAGCTTCGCGGGCGCCTCGTCCCGACCGGCGGCGGGGGCGGCCCCGAGGTAAGCGCGGCGGGCGGGCGGTGGTTGCTGAGGCGCCTCGGATCGGCTCCGTTCGGCACGGATCTGCTCCGCCGCTCTCTCCGCAGTGGCGCGCCGGCAGGTGCAGGGGCTCGGCGGGGCGGGGGCCGCGGGGCCGGGGCGCCGCGTGCCTCCCGCTGCGCTCCGGCGGGAGGTAACCGGAGCGCGCGGTGCGGCGTGACCTTGAGGGCAGCGGATGCGGGGCCGAGCGGGAGCTGCCCCGCACGGCCTCGCGCGGATTAAGGTGGCGGCCGGGGGGAGCGGCCGTGCGAGCCCCGCGCTGCCGCACCCCTGGAGGGAGGCGGAGATGGAACGCGGCGCGGCGCATCGCGGACGGTGAGAGCGCGCCGCGGCCGGAGCGCCCCGCGCCGTGCAAGTAACCTTTGGATGGGCACCACGTGAGGCCCGGAGCGGCGGTGGCGGAGCGGCTGCGGGTCCGGGAGGAGCGCTCCTCCGAGTGCCGCTGTAGAGCCGCGTTGGGGCGCTGGGCAGCGGCGGGCGGGAGCGGGCCGCGGCGCTCAGCCCCCGGGTGGCGGGTGGTACCGAGCGGGGCCGCCGCGATCCGCAGTCGTTGGACGGGCATTTTCCCCTTTCATTTTTATAAATGAATGGAAAGAGAAGGGAAGAATGATGAGCAGCAGCAAGTCTTCGGAGGCTTTTTTTTTTTTTTTTTCTTTTTTTTTTTTTCTTCCTTTGCGTTTTTCTTAACACAGGAAATATCTGTTCCGTGCGGCATTAGTAATATCTGTTCCGTGTAGCTGTGTAAATGCACGCGATGGGCTTTCCATCTCGCGGTCTGCCAGACTGCTGGCGGTGCGCTGTGCCTCGCTACCCAGCTCCCTCAGGGTGCGTTCCCGGCGCGGGTGTGCATCGTAGCTCCGGTGGGGGGGGACGAGCCTGGGGACATGCAGGGCACGTCCCTGCCGGCAGCGGGTCCCGGCCGAGCTCTCCTGGCATCATTCGCCACTGACAGCCTGCGGGGGAGGCTGCGGTGTGTCTATAGAAAGCCCCACCACGTCCAAAAGTGCTGCATCCTTAATGCCCGAGAGTCCTGAGGAGTTGAGGTCCGAATGGTGTTTTTAGGTGGATAAGAAGATGTTGATTCGGTAAACCTAGCAGCCCTCGGGTCGTGGCACAGTATGTCATGGGGTGGGAGCTCTGCCTATGGCCGGTGTGATTTATTTCCCTTTCCTTACGTTGGATTATCAAGGATTTGTTCCGAACACCACAAATAAGGAATTCTTAACAGAAGTAAATTCGTCTGTCTTTAAACTGTGGACTTTGTTGGCAGGAATGGCTTCCAATGTACTAGAACTGCAATACTTATGGCATAATGAATGGAAACTCTCCTAGTGTCAGTGGAAAAAGTGGTCACTGAATTCAGTCAGGGAAAAATTCATGCACTTAAATGTAAAATTTCTGGTCTGGAAGAGCGTTGTTGGGTTGTTCCATTTGTCACTGTTCTGTTTATTATGATCGCCCACCCAGGTGGGGTGGTTTGAAGAAAACAAGGATCCTGTGTTCCTACAGGCACGTGCAGGTTTTCTCAATTGGTACTGCTGTCTTGGTGCTGAATGCAGGGCTACTACTTCGATTCATTCAAAAAAGAGTGCTGCCTATGATGCGGGGCGTTAGAACGGCACAAGGGGAAGGTAATTGTGTTGGCGGTGTGGCTGCACTCTGTATGCATGCATGCAGTGACTCAGTACTGCATATTAAGCAGACATTGTGCTTGGGAATTTCAAGCACACAGCAGACAGTGTCGCTTTAGCATGGGTTCAGATGCGGGTCTTGGTTTCTTATGATGTGTTGCATAGAGATAATGGCATAGCCGAATTGCCCCCACTTGCACCACACACAGCTCATAACCCCCGATAGATTCTGCCAGTTCAAACACTCCACTGTCTAATGCTGGAATCTCATCTAGAGAGTGGCCCTTTCCTGCACCGCAGTACAGAGGACTTCTGTCAGCTGTTGATGTTGATACCCTCTCAACCAAGCTGTAGGAGCTGAACCAGGAAGCTGAGGGGCTGGTAAATACCTTGCAGCTCACCATCATAACGGTCTGTTATTATTATTATTTTTCTTTTAACTGAGTTTATTCAGAAAAGAAGAGTATGGCAAACTGGAAGAAACGGTCATAAGATGAAGATGTTGAGGCAAGATAAATGTACTTGTGCTTGGAAGACTTGATTTTGCCAATGTTTAAGATCTTGGAGCTGGGAACTCACTATTAACTGACAAGTTCAAAATGGACTTGGCACAGCAATCAATGACGTGCTGGAGCAAGCAAGTCTGCCTTGACAGAAGGGTGGACAAGATAACCTAAAGTATCTTCTAACTCAAATTTCTTCCATTAAGGTAGACTAAATATTAATGGCACCGAGCATTCTTTACCACTGAAATGTGACCTCAAGGATGTCTTTTGCTGTTTGAACTGTTCATTTTAATATACTTTCTGCTCAGTTTTTGAAGGAAAAATAATGTTAGTGCAAGAAGGATGCGTTTCTTCCTCAAAGTCACCTTTCAGTCTGCAAAATTTTATCTAATGCAGATTAATGAATGGCAGTGATTAGCCTGGAGCATATCAACGTAGGTTTTATTTTTGAGAAAGAAGGAACAGAGCCTGAATCTGTAGCAGATTATTTTTGTACAAAAGTGCCTGCTTATCTTCTTCCAAAAGGATCAGTACAATTATATTCATATATTCCGAAATATTCCCAATGTTTCCTAAAATGAATAATAAGGGAAAAAATAAAAAACACAAACATGTTAAAAGCTGCTGTTCGTGAGATACAGATCTTTTTGTGGAGTATTTTAATTAAAAACTAGATAAAATCTAGGAACTGCAGTATTGTGCCCAAAAATCCAACATGAGCTGTTCCTACCATCTTGCTATGGTGCATACAACAGTCTCAAATGAGTTTATTTTCTGCTACTCAAACTGTTGCAATGATTATTGAGGGTATCATTTTTTGTTTCTCCTTACAATGTCAACTGATTGAAGAGCAAGGAGGGCTGCAGGCATAAGGAATGCTTAGTGGACCTATGATGGCTTACATACAGGAAGGTTATTTCTAACTTGTGCTAATTAATAATTAGTAATCTAATTGAAAATGGCTTGTCTTTACATTTGGATTTCTTCAACTTATGCATAACTAATTTACTATTTTTTCCCCCCCAGTTTTGGCTTCAAATAGCAAATAAAGTCATGCTCACTGACTGCATGATGATGTGATAAATAATAAGGATCTGAGTTCACGATACCCCCACCCAAGATTTATATCCATTTGTAAAGAGTAAAAACATGCTCTGCGCGTGCCCTGTTTCAGAGATACTTACAGGAGATGGAAGCAAGAACCATTAGTACAGATAGGAGGAATTTCTGGGAACTGCCATGTACAAAGAAATCAATTGGCAGAAAATGAGGCAGTCTTACTGTGGTACAGTTGCACCTTTTCATGCTGAATGTAGTCTCAACACAAGTATGTGGTATTGTCCAGCTTGTATTTTATTTCTAAACCATCCAGCTTTCAAATACAGTTTAAAAAATGAGTTTCTAGTTTTCATGACAGATTTCATTTGATATGTACAGTAAATTTGAGAGATCCGCCTGTTCAAGCTATTCATATTCCAGTAAACATTATGAAAGTGGTTTCTGCTGCCACTTATAAATCTTATTCTAAATGACAGATGACAGCAGGAGGTGTTATTAGTTTAATTCTGGTGAATTGCAAAGTAGGCATGAAGCTTTCTCGGTTGGTATTTCGAAGGTCTGGTGGGAGAAGAAATGTAAAGAAAATGTAGGAGGTGTTTAAAAAAAAAAAAAAAGAAAAAAAAAAAAGCCAGAAATAGCTTTTAAAAATAACGCCAAATTATTTTTCTCTAGTAATAGATAAGATGCAAAAGCATTTTACAAGGCAAATTACATCTGCCCTGTCTTTAAGGGGTAAATGGATGAAGAAAGAAGATGTACCCTCTTGTTAGCACTGTTGCCAACCTAAATGTGCAGTTGAGGATAGCATAAATAACCTTTGAGGATGACAGGGTTGATAAGCTTTGCTGGCCAGTTCTGCCATTTAAAGCATGATTGGTGCGTCTCAACGCAAGGGTAATGTTGGTTTATTGCTGGATCTGTCTTAATACAGTTTTGAAGGAGAAATCCAAGGAAGTTCCTGCATGACATGACCTTCAACTTATGGTTAACTTCAGTGTTCTACGTGTCGCAGTCTTTCAATATTGCTTACAGGCTGGATGCCACCTTCGCTCCCAGTGAGCACAGGAAACATCATGTTCTTGAAACGCGCTTCTCGGAGCCTATCGCTTGTAATCTGCTACCCTTACTTGTGCCCTTATATTCACAGAAAGATAAGGTGGCAGTAGGGAATACAACACTATTAGGTTCTGACCACTTGGTGTACAGTGTCCGGTCTATGAAGAAGAGGCTTGAGATGTACCATGCTCAAGCAGCTGATAGTGACTACAAGGCAGACGGGGTGATTCAGCCACTCATACTTTTTTTTTTTATAGTTTGGAAACAGAGGTACTGAGGTACCAACATGCCAACTCTTGCTGTTGCTCTTGCCATCACTGGTTCCAAAGAATGTTTATAAATATATCTTGATAACCATCTTATACATATAAACACACAAAGCCAATGCTTTAAGTGGCAATCTAACTTCCTGGGACTTAACCTAGAATTCACAGCAGCATATTCTTTTTCTGAATGTCCTCATTTAAACTCAACTTTTAGTATTCATTTTGATGCTCTGGATCTGATGATCTTGGCCACCTCTAATGTACGCGTAGCAGTGAAAAAAGATTGAATGTTCCTCACCCTGGAATTATAGATGTGCCATTACACAGAAGTCACACAGCCTTTTTAACACCATTTGACAAGTGTCTGTCTTGTTTGCATGGTTCTTTCAGGATTGCTTCAATGTATGTGCAAATATGGAAATATGCTGCTTCTGGTATCTTCTTTGGCTCCCTGAGCAACTGCATTTCTAACAAAAACCAAGATTTCTTGGGTTTTATGTGGTAAGAGTTCTCAAAAAAAAAAAAAAAAAAATCAGCTGTGCATGATGGAATAAACTACATCTGTAAGTCAAGTTGGAATGCCTCCCTGGTTTTGAAACAAATTGAGAACAACTGATAGCTCCTTCTGGGGAAAAGTGGAAGAAGAGATGCATCAGCTGTGCATAACGGAATTTTATTACCATAGAAAGAAATAGCTATAGTGCTCTTCACTTAGTTGATACAAAGAGCTTAGCAACTAGCAGTAAATCTTGTGGCTACTGCAAATTTTCTTTAGGAAAGCCTGTAAAATATAATAAAATGTGAAGAAGATGGTTGTTGTTATTCCTCACAAACTTATATCTTACATGGTGGATGTTTCAATAAATGAATCTTTCAGATCTTAAACAAAATAATTGCTAATCACTTTTATTAACATTAAGGTGTTTGTTGTTTTTTTCTTTTTCATTTCTCCTTATTCTGGAGATTGTATTGTGGCCTTCTCCAGCAGCTATGCTGATCCGCACTATCCAAGACACTGCGAGGACAGTAAGACGACCTCGTCTCTGCTTCCCTCTTTGGCTTGTCACCATGTATAGAAAGTTGGTTGACGTGGCTGAGGCGGCCAGATAGCTGTTTTCACTTCCACTCTGTTCTGAGCTGCTCTGTAATTTTCCCTTCCTTTTTGCTAGTGGTTCTTTTTGTCCCTTTGACTTGCTGCACTACTTATTCTTATATCTTGTGCAGAGAATATGTTCCCCATGACAGGAGGTGAGAGGCAAGACTCGCAAGAGGTAAGCAGCATAGTGTGAGTGTTCAGGTAGCTGGTGTGGAAATGCATGTTCTTGTGTATCTGTCAGGTGGCACTGCTTGCTGGAAAGCAGTAACCTTTTCACATAGAAGAGGCCAAAGTGGCTGCTCTGACAGCAGATTGGAAAATCACTGGAGAGCCAGCTGTCAACTAATGACTTTCCAGAAAAAGGTTTGAATTTGTCCATAAAAATCTTTGCACTAACTAGGATTTTAAAGAATACTGAGATCTGTTTGCTGCATGCTTTAGTGATTTCTAATGCTGCAGTGGAGGAAATAAAGAACCACTATTCATACTGTGCATCCAGACTTGCTTTCTGAGGTTTTGCTTAGATAGGACTGAGGAGATAGAAAAAGTAAATGGATAGAAAACATGGCAGGTATGGTCAGCCCTTAAGTTATCTTAGAAAGGATAGTATTTTTGCATCTCCCCTGGCTATTTAGGTACTAAATACCTACAGGTTAACATGCATATTTAATGTTTTTCTTTTTCACTTCAATATAGATGGTATTGCTACTACTGTGGACTCACTTTGTGCATCGTTTTTTTTTTCCTCACGTTGCTTAGATCTGCCAATTTTTTGTTCTTCGCTTGGGAATGAAGTTGGTAGTACAAAACTTTGAAGCCTATGGAACATAATGCAAATCAATACTTAAATTAGAACACTGTCTAGCAACCTCACCCCTGTGAGTTAGTGTAAAACATTAAATGATTTAAACTGGCTAGCAGTGTCTGTACCAGATAGCTTTCAAATATATGTATCTGAGAAGCTGGAGACTGACAGCTGAGAGGGTGGGGAAGGTATTACACTGCTGGTAACTCACTGATTCCAACCGTCTTACTTATGCTTTTGTAACAACGTGGATCACTTCAGCTTGTTTTCACCTGCTTCGGCTCTGAAATCCATGTAGTTAAGTGACAGCTATCTTCACGTCTGACAGTGAGCTTACTTTAAATAGAGAAATGCCTTCAGGTCTTCCTGAAGTCCTGTTTCAGCAGTGTGTTTTGATAGGTGGTGGATCTGACTGTGGTGACAGCAGATCTAGAGGCTTGTTTCTGAACTTGAGCTGTACCTACTTGGAATTTGAGAAAAGCATGGTCTCTTGCCTTTTTTTGTTATTTTTTGTTTGTTAGTTGGTTTCTGTTAGTGGAGGCACTCTGAGTGGTGCTGCCCATACAACGGAGACTGCCGCTCAGCAAATACCAGTTTATAGGAGCTTTTTGAAGTGGCTTTAGTATGTCCATGTGTATCTGAAAATGATACAAAAGTGTATCAAGCAGTGGTAAGGATATAATTTGCTTGTGAGTGAGCACTTTGCATGTGGCTTCGTCTTACCAGCAGTGCTGGTACCAACACTGGACACCAGCTTCTAGAAAATCCCTCAGAAAATGTTGTTTAGGTTGTTTCAATTATGTGAAGTTTGACATCCTAAAGTTACAGTATGAACTTAGGCTACCCCAAAGCACAGGAAATCAGTTTATCAGATGGGAAAATACAGTACGTGTATGCTTGAAATATTATTGTGTGTTTTCTGGGAAGGTATTGCACTGTTTTAATAGGACTTGTTGATCCTAAGCTAAGATGCTGAATTCACATAGACTGAAGTTTTTTGTTCTCATTCTATTGCCGTATTTAAAGCTAAAGAAATGAATATGGAGAACAAAACTTATGTTATTAATCTTGTGCAGTGTGGTTTGAAGTTCACAAAGTAGATACTGTTTGGTCACAAAACCTGATGAGTTCATTGCAAGCTTCTGAGAGGTGTTGCCAGAGGCTCCTCCTGAATGTGGTTGAGGTGACAAATTAGAAAGACTATGGAAAAACTTTCAGGACCGCTGTGTTTCATAGTAGCTGGAAATGGTGATGTGTCCAGTATTGGGTTTTGGTAGTGAGGCTGCTATGTAGCCCGTATCCCCGTGGGTGAAGGCAGACAAAGTAGTGGCTGTCCTGGGACTTAGCCATGCCAAGTTGTTTCTTTGCTGCGGGTGAAAAAGCGGACTGTCATGATGGTACAATACGTTTCGGCCTTTGGAAGGTGAGCAGAACCATGCCTGCTGTCCTATGTCTTGGATGTAACTGTTTCATGTGGCACTTTTGGGCCAGTGGCCTCTGGTTGGGGAGATCTTTAAGGAAAGCCTCAGGCATCTCAGGTATGATTACCTTCTAAGTAGGCCTACAAAAACACTGGAGAAGGATTTGGTATCAGGAAATCTTACTGGCAGGAAAGAGCTGATGGCTTTGCATTGAAAGAGAGTAGATTTAGATTAGATATTAAGAAGAAACTCTTCTCTTTGTGATTGGTGAGGCATTGGAACAGACTGCGCAGTGAAGTTGTGGATGCCCCATCACTGAAATGTTGGAGGACAGGTTGAATGGGGCCCTCAGCAGCCTGATCTAGTGGGTGGCACCCCTGCCCCCAGGGACTGGAACTAGACGAGATTTACGGTCCAGTCCAACCAAAAGCATTATGTGATCTTGTCATAAACAAGAGGGTGTGGAGTTGGCTGAGTGCTGGTGAGGTGTAACCCACCCAAAGCAGCATTAGCTGAACCATGGTCTGTGTGGTTCAAGAGAAAACCTGTGTTCTCAAGGCAGCATCTGAGATGATGATCTGTTTTACATGCCCGTGACAAACAGAAGAAGCTAGCAGAGGGTCACTTAAGACAATTAGGGACCTTGTGTATATGAAGATGAGCAAGCTGACTGTGCTGCTTGAAAAGAGGAGGATGAAATCCATCTTAGCATTGTGGTCTTCTCTGTAATATTGTAAAGTTTTTTTTTTCCTTTTTGGCCAGGGATGAGCACAGAAGTGAGGAAAAGCTTCTATGGTGGCTTGTGCTGCTGAAACTCGTGCTGCTCTGGGACGGGGCAACCTCTGCCAGCCCATTGACCTTCAGAAGGAGCCACATGTATTGCTTCTGTCTTCTTGTCACTAATTCTCATCTAGGTCTTTCCCTGACCTTGTAGTCAGGTGAGCATTAGTGCCTGCACAAGCCAGGGCACAGGGCTATACCTTCTGGCAGCAGGCTGAGTTCGGGTATTCCTAAACTAACCGTGAAACCACATCCTCACTCTTGCATGTGCCTGCTTTTACATGGTAATGTATCTGCTCGATATGCTAATTCATGCTGTTAGCATTGGTAGTGCAATCCTTGCCTCTTGCATAACCACTTCAAAAACTGAAACTAGTCACTCCAGGCCTCTTCTGCTGCTGAAGAGGCATAAGTACTGCTGAGATGAGATTCATGTGACAGTTTTAGCTTGTGTCCTAGACAGCTGAATTTGATCTTTTGGCAGGAGTTCTAAATCTTTTCCCTATTTAATATGGGGAAGAAAAAAGCCTACAGTGCCCACCTTAGCATTACCGTTTGGTCAGGTAGATCTTACACACAGTGGTAAGAATATGAACTTTTAACCCCTGTAATTCAAATAACAAAAGTCAATGCAGCTCTCCATTTGATAACAGGAAAGTGGGGATGGAGAAGAATAAAACTACAGCTGTTTTGTAAAAAGTACAGTTCTTTCAACTGCTACATGCTTTTACTGATTATTTAAGTACAAAATTTTAGTGAGTCATTAATACTGAAATCAGTAGTTGTACAGGACCATACTAAAGGTAGTAAGCTTTTCAAATTAAAATTGAGATAACAGCAGACCTTCATTGATACTCAACATATACTTACCTATATAGTCGTTGGGTATCTTTCTACAGCAAATTCCACAGAGCTGTACAAGAAAAAATTGCTCCATACATTCCAATGTTTTAAGGAGAGTTTCAGTGCTTTTTTTTTCCTACCCCACCTGGTTCATAAATCAATCGTGCTGTATGTTACTGATTAGAAGTCTCAGTTGCTAAAATGGAAAGGCATTTTAAATGCAAAGATGTTCTTACCTGTGGGTTATTTTAGGAGCAATACAGAAGCTTGAGGTGAAGTACATATTGTTGTCAGTGAAATAGTTCTTTGTTTCTTCAAGCTATGCCTTTTCTATTTTTTTTTTTTTTTTTCTTTAAGAAATTACTTAGGAGCTTACTAAGACAGGAGTTGCTGGAATAACTACATTTCTGGCATTATATTCAATAAATTGCTACGTGAACGTAAATTCCTGGTGCTAATCTTGCTTATAGCACCTGTTTGGCTTCTCAGATGTTGAATTCAGCAATGTCTTTTGAAAAACATGTATTTCCCAAGTGTATGGTTTATCTTGATCCTTATATATATCATCTTACTTGTGTCAGAAGAAGCAGGGTTTTTCATGCTGTCATTATTCTGCATAAAGTGTACTGTGCATCCTGACCATGATCCTGGGAACAGGACAATGTGAACAAAAAGGAAGTGGTGCTTGAGTCCTGTGTTTTGAAAGTAAAACTACAATGTGGTCTTCCTCCATGCAAGGGAGAAACTGTAGCTATATGACCTTTAACCATAAGAGCTGCAAGACAGGAACCTGTTTGGCCCACACTGACTTACTCATTTAACAAATCTAAAATGAAAAAATGAAACTACTTTCTTGTTGTAAGTGGGGAACGGGAGCAGCCATCTGAATTATCAAAGTATGTTTCTCCTATTTTTTAAACCTAAAGTGAGTGCTAAATTCTGTTGCTCTAGGGACATTCTTCTTGGCAAGGTAGTGCTAGTGATTAAAGATCTAATGATTGAAGCTGTCAAAGGCTTTTAAACTTGATGTGAAATTCAAAAAGACTGAAATTTGCCTTTTCTTTGGTGGGTACCTTACTGCGCTGAAGAGTAGAGTAGCCTGGAGCACACAAGATGGCAAAAAACTATCAATCTATCTTAAAGCCTGTAACTCTTTCAAGCCATTTTCATAGCCAATGCTGTGTCAATTCCATTCAGTTGTAACTGCCAACTCCGCAGCAGGCTGGTCAATCAAAATGCTAAATAGAGAAGCAGAGCTTTTGCTTCAGAGGATGTGGAAAACCAGATTCGCAACTGTGTGTGTGCCTTTGGGAACCAGCAGGAAGGCTGAACCTCTTGTTGTGTTTCTAACCTGATATAGTGCATGCCCTACCTTCTTGACTTCTCTGCTTGTTAGTTCTTGAGCTTCAAGTATCTCACTCTCTGAAATTCATGCCAGCTGCTTTTTAAGGTGTGAGCCACCAGCAGCGTTCAGCCTTCCTGTAAATGAGAAATGGCAGAATCCATATAGTTTACTAGCTTAAATTGTAGCTATGTTTTTGGGTTTTTTTTTTGTTTTTCTTCTGACTTGTTAAGCCATCAGGCTTAAGGTAATTGTTACACTGTTAGAATTTCTCCTGACGTTATTGTCAGATACAAATCTTTGAGATGTGACTACTAGTTGGGGACTGAAAACAAATTACTTGCTCTTCTGACTGCTGATGTGAAAGCCAGAAGTTCTTAGCTTTTTTTCTTTTTTTTTTTTTTTTTTAAAGCCAGTTGTGTAACGTTTGCAGGTGCAGTTCTTTTATTGCTTTCACACGAGGTATTTCTTCCACAGCTGGTAAGTAAAATGATGTCTGTACTCCCTCTGCTGGCTCTGCAAAAATAACTTTCTTGAGACGAAATAGCCAAGTAGTACCTCTCAAAGGGATGTAAGTGAAATGCTGATTTAAAAACTGGTTGGAGAATGCAAGAGGGGTTTTCCTGAAAAATGGGTCAACAAATAGTTACTGAAAGCTAATCAGGTGTCTCAGATGCTATCGCCTGCTATAATGTTAAACGCTGGTGTTCTGTATACCTTTGTAATGAAGTATGGTCTGTTTTTGTTTGTCATTGATTGGATGGGGCTATCCAAGCCAAAATATTAAACATATGTGCAAGTATGCATACATGTGAGCCCTATTTTTGGAGTTGCTTTATAGTTATTTTACACTGCATGTGCATGGGGGAACAATATCTGGAAGCCTCTCATGGGGAAAGAGATGACTTACATCTTTCAGTAAAGTACAGCGCTTTGTGTATCTGTTTGTTTATTCTCAGACCGTTGTTCCTATGTGAAGAGAGGTGAGATATTTAAATGGAAATAAAAATTTCTTAGCCGAGGTGAAAGATTTCAGGCCTTGAACAGAAGTCTTGGTGTATGTATTGTGTCCATAGGCAAAGCAATTGCTCTTGAAATTGAGAAGACATCTCTACATGCTAGTCCATTCCATTCTGTTTTTTTTTGTCATCTCTTTTTGGTATTGTTACTGTATCATACTACCCATCTGGTTGCTTTTGCTTTCTGAAATTTGGAGATGGTGTAACTGTTTCAGAGGACCGAGGGAATAACCTTCTGTGCCATGCTGGTCAGAAAGAGGCCTGGGAACTCTGGAAAAATGAGTTGTATTGCCTTCTAACATTTGTTATTTCAGGATTTCTCTGAACAAGAAACCCTGAGCCATACAATGCAGAGAGCCTGAGTTCTTATTGCTAAGTCTGAGGGTGTGTTCTGGCTTTTTGTGCCTGCAAGGTGCATTTCCTGGAAAGCACAGAGTCTTTTGTCCAGACATTTGGTAGTAAAATTCATGACTTTTCAAATATTTCAGAGCTGTGAGATTACCATGCAAACCTTACTTAAGAATTCATTCTAGTCAAGCACTTTGTCTCTTCCTGTTAGATGTTTCTTTTAGTATACCTGAGGCTGTATCTGCAGGTACCTTTAGGCATTGTTATACCTAAAAGTGACTGCTTGGCTCTGTGACAGCAGGCAATTGCTTAGATTTTCACACAGGAGTTAGAACAACTCTTTTTTTTTTTTTTTCTTTTTTTTTCTGTTAGTAACCCTCACCCTGCTGTTTATCCTACTCTTCCAGTTTTTCCATTTGGACATGCTTTTGTAGGTTAAGGCCATAGAATTCATCCTTACGACAAAATTATCCTCTTACAGTCAGAATTTAGAGTTTCGTGGGCATGCTAAATAATTTTTGCTTTAATACAGAGATGTATTTTAATAATGTTCACATTAACAAGTAAACCACAGCTTGCTGACCTGCTTAATAGAGGCTGTAAATTTTGACTTAATAATGCTTACTTTAAACCCATGTCTTCTCAGGCGAGAACAGCTGTGAGTTCTCAGTACACAGGGAAATGCTTCATTTTCTAGGAAGGCCTACTATAGTTTTTGCTCCCTAACTTGGAGGTATCTGAAACTTCTCAGAATAGCTTCTATTCTAATAATAAAATGTCCTAAAATAGCTTTGCTTAGGCTTTCTTTCTTTGAGCAGTTTTACTGTAAGGTAATTAAGTACTTGAAAACAAGTACTCAGTGAAAAATGCTTTTGACATCTAATGTCTTATTTTAATAATGGTTTCTCAACAAAAGAAGTAATGTTTTAGTAATCACCTGCTTTTTGATTTTTAAGGAAGAAAGCTGTTTTAAGCTGGTCTGTGTTAATTACATGCATGAGGCAACATGCCTCAAACTAGCTTCTGGTTTTGATAGACAGCTGTGTAACTGTCTCACATTTTGTTCCTTTACACTTAGTTTGAACTTGACTTCTGCCAGTAATGCTGCTTGATAACATTGCAAAACTGTTGGATACATGCTCAAATACCAAGACTGATTGTTTTTCATTTATCTCCCAAAAACCCACAATTTCGTGCTGTTTTGTGTAGATGGAAATTTTAATGGCAGGAATGGAGACGTGCAAAAATCTTCATGCTTTAGCAGGGCTGTATCACACTTAGAATCAGCTTGCTGATTAGTAGGCTTAGGTTAATAGAGACTTGCATGCCAGTTTCGGTATTGAATCTACGGTTGCAACATACAAAAAGAAGCTTGTAAACATTCAGTGTAAACACTTATGTTCTGAAAATGAGCTGGAACTGTTTGTAAGTTGTGCTTATAAACTTGTGTAAGTTGGCCTGGTCTGCTATCTGATCTGAAATATCCCTTCCCTTTAGAAAAGGAGAATGCAGCAGTGTTTTAAAATATTGAAGTTGGTGTGAAATTAGGAATTTCTCTAAAACTTAGCTTCCAAACCTGCTTGATGCAGGGTACAGACCTGAATATGCACACAACTTAAATGTCTATCTTGGATTTTGGAAGTTTGTTTGGAAGCACTTCTAGAATAATTCCTAATTAGAAAAGTTCTCAGACATGTCCAGGGAGGAAATCAGGAGGCTGCTTGCAGGGAGACATAACTGCGTATTTCAGAATAACTTCTAGAAGGACCAAATTGCTAACTGTGTGAGCTTATGGCAACTCATGGTAACTTTTGTTTTGAGGTGCTGTATCATTCTTGTTTCGTGGTGTCTTTAGTGCACTTCTCAGTCACTGTCATCCAGTGGGGAAACTGTTTTCCTCAGTCTCACTGAGTACTGGAGGAGGTGCTTGACTTCTCAGCACCTGCTTGCTGTAGTAAGGGGAACTTAGTAGCTGCAGGGTTTAGGTAAAAATGTAATTTAACTTCTGGCTTTTCAGAGCTGAACTGTGAGACCCGGCTGGTTGCATGGGGAAAGAAACGGGCTTAACTGAAGTGTGTTGCAGTCAGACTTGGAATTACAGTTGCTCTGAGGAAGTGAATTGAAAGCCACAAGCTGGGCATAGAAATGGTGGTTCTTGGAAGAATTTGTGCCTTTCACAATGGCCAGTTGGAATTGGTCAAAGATGTAATTGTTGCTGGATGGTAGAAGTAAGTCTGTTGAGAAGCTGATACTATGCCTTTGCAATTCTCTTACTTCAAAGAAGCTCTGTGCTATTGCTGGAAACAATCTGACTGGAAAAGCTGAAGAACATGACTGTGCACTGCTGTAAAATAAACACTTGTGGGAACTAGCTGTCTGTTAGAAAGAACAAAACCGGTCTGATGCGGCTGAGTCAGTGACGATCTGTAGCCTTTATATAGATGGATAGGCTTTTGGTCCTTGGAATAACTAATTTCAGTAGTCTCCACATTCAGATGTCCTCCTTTGATAAGAACAATGTTACCAGTATTAAACTAGCCCTGTGGAGTTACTGCTGAGGGTTCAGTACTGCCTTAAATGAGACTGAAGCCTCAGCATGTGCATCAACAGTAGCTAAGCGGTAGGCACTAAGAGCATGCTGTTTCTCTTTGTTATTCCTGAGAGCCTTGTGCTTCAGGGCAGTTAGGGAAATGACTGTCTAGTCCTCAGCACTCCCATAGATTCATAACATATCTTAAGTTAGAGGAGACCCACAAGGATCAAGTTCAAAAGAGGGGAGTAGCAGACAACTCTCACACGTAACCCAAGATTCTGGGAGCAGGAAAGTCTTGGTGATAGACACAATTACATGGTGCAACTCTTAAAAATATATATATGTGTGTGTATGTATATATAGGCAAAACAAACAAACAAACAAAAAAAAACAACAACTGAATCATCTGATTTCTATTAATTGTCAAGGTACCTTATGTACAACCTGAATACATACCAACTGTAGCAATTTAAGACTGTCCAACTCTCACTCAGAGAAAAGAGGAAAACAACTGACCCTGACAGTCTTCACATTTTGGTTTGGGAATTCACATCTGGTCTGCCAGGCATCTCAGAAAGAACAGATCCAAACAGTAGGTTTCTTTTGGATTTTCAATGATCCATGACTACAGGATATTCGTAGAATTGTAGATTCATGAAATCATTGAATATTCTGAGTTGGAAGGGACACACAAAGACCGTTGACTCCAACTTCTGACTTCAAACAAGACCACCCAGAAACCAGGCCGTATGTCCAGACACTTCTTTAACTCTGGCAGCTTGGTGCTATGACCACTGCCCTGGGGAGCCTCTTCCAGTCCTGACTGCACTCTGGTGAAGAACCTTTTCCTAACACCCAACCCGACACAGCTCCATGCCGTTCCCTCAGGCCCTGTTGCTGTCACACAGAGCAGAGCTCAGCACTGCTTCTCCATTCCCTGTGAGGAGCTGCAGCAGCCATGAGGCTTCCCCTCAGCTCCTCTGCTCTGGGCTGAGCAAACCCAGAGCCTTCAGCTGCTCTTCATATCTTCTCTCTAGTTTTGTGTAATTCTTACTTACACTGTAGTGCCCATAACAGCATGCGTACTGGGTGAGGCTCAGACAGTTAAGGTTTTTGAGATCTGACATTTCCCTGCTTGATGGAATAAGGATTGCACTGGAACTAAACAGGCACCAGTTTGCTTGCTCTTGATTGTTTAGTTGGCTAAATCTATATGAGCTGCTGTTTGACAGCATGGTAAATTAGCTGTTCACTTCAAACAGTGTCCGGCCTTGGTGGAAAAGAGATATATCATGTGATTTGTTTTGTGACATGTTGCTTACTGAAATGACAGAGGGAAAATAGGCATTTAATGGAGATAAATGATCTTAAAGGTGGCAGCAACATAGTTCTGTGAAGGTGCTCCCAACTGTATCTGAATGCAGATCCCTTAAGGTTGCTGTATGCATGTGGCCTTTAGGGCTGATACAAATAAATAATCTTGTGGAAAATCTTCTGGGGAATCTTGTCATGCAACTTGATCAAGGCTCAAAACAGGATCAAAAGCTCTTGATCAAGGAGGTGGTGGGTAGCACTGGTGTGGAGAAGTGAAGAGTAGTAGAAAATCATAGAGTGGTTTGTGTTGAAAGGGACCTCAAAGATATCATCTATTTCCACCCCCCTGCTACAGACAGGGTTGCCAACCACTGATCAGGTTGCACAGGGCCCCATCCAGCTTGGCCTTGGACATCCCCAGGGACAGGTCAAGAGAAAGACTTAGTAAAGAAAGAGGTGCTAAAACTGCTTGGAGTGCAGGATGTCCCATGGGAGTTGAACTTGGTGCAGGACCCGAAATAAAGCATTGTCTCTCAGTGGCTGAGAGGTGCTATGAGGGAGTTAAAAACAAAAACAAAAACAGACAGGAAGTTAACGTTTTAAGCCCAGTGTTGTTTGGCCATTGACATGACAGCCTTTTGCATTGTCTATCATAGAATCATAGAACTGCTCAGGTTGGGAAAGACCTTAAAGTTCATGAAGTCCAACTGCAACTATTAGTGGTGTTACTGGTTAATGTAGATAGCTTTTTCCAAGTGCAAAAGGATAAAGGTAGAAATAATATTGACAGAAGGTGAAAGTCTGTTTTGCTATTAGTGCCAAAGGAGAGCTGCCTCTGGATGTAAGGTTTAGCCTCAGTGTTGTAGCACAGATATACTGTTGGTCATCTGGGGCTGGCTGAGAGCTTGTAGCCCCCTCAAGTTGTGCTGATGGGAACTATAGCTTTGGCGTCTTGTTTACTAACCCTGCTCGCACACTTCTTGCCCATGTTGAAGAAATTAATTCTGCCAGGAAAATTTATTGCCTTGTTTTTGGTGGTGGACTAGTAATTGTGTTCCTTAGTATTATCATAATGAAGTTTGCAAAAGCTCCCACAGCTTTGCTTCTGCAAAGCCATGAAATATGTTGTCTCATTCAAGTGGAGTAGATTCTCAGGAAAAGAAAGTGAACAACCAAAAAAAAAAAATCTGGAGAAAAAAACAAAATGCCACCACAAGGAGCAGGAAACTTGTAGGTAATTCAAAAAGGAGTACATAACTGGTCTACACTTGAAGTAACAAACTTTAGATCCTCAGGAATGGGAAATGCAATAGCAGTTTCTGGAAGTGAGTCTCTCACAGCTCTTTAGCCAGTTCTCTTGGTGTATTTCTGGCAGAGGGGGATTAATATAGCATGCAGCAGAAGCTACTGTAGCTATAAAGGTAAGGCTTTAAGAGTGAGGATAAGAATTAATGGTCTTATGTTTCCAAAAGGCTATTCAAGAGCTTTCATCTTTGAAATTTTTTGAACTGGCATGAGATGGGACAAGAAGGAAGCTCCTTAAACACAAGAGCAAAACAACTGGCATTAGTGCTCATTGGGGATATCCCGGCTCTTACGTGTTTGTTTTTATTTTTTATTAGTTACAAGCCATCGCTGGGAAAGGAAGGGACGATGAATTTGAGGGTTATGAATGGATGATTTGCCACAGAAACCTGTTTATGTATTGTTCTTACAGTTCAGTTATCTAATAGAGTATTTATTAGTACCATTTCTACATAGCAGTTCCTCCAAATTAGCAAAAGAGCCTTCAGACTTTTCCAAATTATTTGTGCTACCCTACTTGAAAGAAATCAGTGATACACAGAATGACTTTACAAAAGTCTCTACAGGTTTAATCTCATTAGGCATAAATATTTCCTAGTGTTCCTGAGAATAATCTAAAATTTAACTCTATATTTCCTGAATACAGGAAGAATAAAGTTGGCATGGAATTTTGTCCTTTGCCTGAATGCAACCTAGCTCAGGGCTTTTGGTGCTTTATCAGGAAGGGCTGGTTACAATTGAAAACATACAGCTCTGCTTAAGAGGATATTAACATGGAGGAAAAAAAAAAAAAACGTTTTGAAAGGAGGGTGTTCATATTGCCATGAGATTATGACTGTCTTGTTCTGGCTAAAATATTACGTAAATTTTGCCAATGTTTTTGCTTAAATGGGCACATCATGCTCTGAAACGAACAATGATTGTTTGCAGTATTAGAAAGTCTTACAAGCTGACTTAAGATTTAGAGCAAAGAAATTTTCACCTCTACTTCTTGCTGTCATAAGGAAAGGGAGGAAAAATAATTGCTTAGATTGAATAAAGCAATTATGGTTGTATACATGTGTGCTAGTAAAGGGGGTCAAAAGGATGAAGTAGATATAGAAGTAAGATCAGAATAGTTTAGTTCAGAATATACTGGAAAAAGTGTTAGAGGCAGCAGTAATTAAAGAATTTGTTGGAAGAAAAGTTTTTGGTTTTGTTTTTTAATAAGAAATTTCTCAAGACAAGTGATATGCCAGCACAAATAACTTATGAGGAAGTTAGTGCCTCTTTTGCTACTTGTAATTATTGTCAGAATGTAAGAAACACATCCAGCTGGTCCAATCATGAGCTAAGCTTTAAATACAATAAGTAACTAAAATCCATGACTCCAATTCCAGCTCTGTTGGATGGAGTTTGGCACAGTTGCTGTCTCACTTTCTTTTTACTTGAAACTTGGCTGCATATAGCAATGTCATGGGCTCAGGATACGCCTCATTTAACACATGCCTGACAGGTTTTGTGACTGGAATGCGTCTTGTAATTTGGGAATGCAACCAAGCTCTGTAATCTAATGATGTATAATTTTAATTAGCAGGATGTCGTGTGTTACTTTCTCTTTTATTGAAAAAAAATTGTTTCTTGTGATATAACTTCTGTCAATTGTGTTTTGATAAACACAGAGATGTGTGGTGAACTTACTAATGTATTTATCGAGGAATGACTTTGCTAGGAGCAACCTCCTCATAGTTTTAGGCTATATATAAAGTTGCTTGTGTGTGTGACAACACTTTTATCCTGAATAAACATTTTCATCCTGAACTGTGTACAATTAAGAAACATTAAATCCTCAGTCATCTATTCAGGACCCAATGGATCTGAAGTAAAGTAAGAGGTTGGGCATTAGGAAGGCAAACACTTCAAAATAAATAAATTAATTCATCTTAAACAGCAGTAAATAGGAACCTTGTGATATTCCAGGTTTGGCTTCAGCCATCTGCTGCCTCAGTCCAACTTTTGGCAGCTAGGCTCATCTCAAGTTATCTGAGGAAGCTGACGCACACAGTAAATGCATTCTAGGTACTTGAATGCACTAGAAATAATGCCTAATGGGAAACAGTCATATCTAGAGGTTAAAACTTTTCCTGTGGGATTATAGTCTTAACAGTGGAATTACTTGGCATTATAAGTACTCTTGTCAAATGTAGGCTTTTTGTTTTAGTTTATGATGTCACTGCTAAACAAAAAGAAGCTGAGATGTGTAAAAGGCAGTGCAGAGAAAGGCAGCATCATGGCCTGTGGGTACAAAAGGGAAAAAGCCCTTCAAATGTTGGTCAGGGTAATGGGCTGCAGAAGGCCCCTTGACATTGCTCAGTTGATGGAGATTTAGAATGAGTAACTTTTGTTTCCAGAAAAGCATTTAAGCATGTGTTAGTGGCCTGAAGTGTTGCCAGTGGGGGAAGAAGTATTTGACTTCTTGTGGTTAACCCAGCACTGCAAGATGAAGTAGAAAAACATGAAAACATAGTGTTTTAAATACTTGGAACGCTCAATGCTTTCAGTGATTTGACAGGCTAACGATGGCATGGATTTTATTCTCGAGGACTTTCCAGTACGTATCAGTCAGTTCTTTTCTGAAGTTTGACCATTCTCTTCTTATATCTGTTCAGTTCTTTCATTGAAGTCAAAATACTTTCAGGGAGCTAATGATTTACTTAGGCTTTTGATAAAACAGCTTTTCTACTCAAAGATTTTACTCTAAGAATTTTCTGGAATGTATTTTCCAATTTTAATTCTTAATCAAGCTGTCTTTTCAGTCAGAGATGACTTGCTTCACGAGTGTGGAAGCGTCAGGGCTTGGAAGAGGCATGGCAGTGAGGTCTGGGCTGATAGCTGGTGGCATAGAACCATGTCTGTTCGCTTGCTGACTGCAGAGTAGGCTGTTTCATGAGGGAAGCTTCACCACTTTCTTCATGCTATGCATGAATACAAAGGAAAGCTTTTCAGCAGCTTGATATGTACGGGAAATGAATCAACATCTGTCATTAGTTGCCTAATAACTCACCTTTATGTCTGTAATAACTTTCCTTGACTGCTTCTGAGGAAGGGAACAGTCTGGGAATCTGTTGCATGAACATTGTCAGTTTGCAATGCAGAGTTAACAGCATCAGACTAATGAAGTCCTGATTTGTTAGGCATCATTTCAAAAAGAAATAGAGTGGGGTCTTAAAGCAAAGAAAATTGTGTTAGATGACATTGCTGTCACAGAATGGGGATCACAGTAGCCATCTACCATCCCTTAGGTAGTCTCTTTTCAGTGGTACATGGAGACAGGACAAGGGGAAACGGACATAAGCTGCAGCATAGGAAGTTCTGCACAAATGTGCGCAAGAACTTCTTTACAGTGAGGTGACGGAGCACTGGAACAGGCTGCCCAGGGAGGTGGTGGAGTCTCTTCTCTGGAGATATTCAAGTCTCGCCTGGATGCCTACTTGTGCGACCTGCTGTAGGGAACCTGCTTTGGCAGGGGGGTTGGACTCGATGATCTCTGGAGGTCCCTTCCAACCCTTACAATTCTGTGATTCTGTGAAATGTGGTAGACAATAGTGTGTGCATCCACTGCAGTCTGGAACAGCTGCTAGTGTTATTTCTGCAAAGTACGTCTGCCTCCTAGGATTAAAGCTTCAGAACAAAATAAAATTTGGCTTTGAAAACTCAGCAAAATTCCGGACTCTTGATTAATTTACTGCTTGGAATGCAGTTTTTGTAAGAAACTAAACTTGTCACTACAACACTGCTGAGCATATATAGGGCTGAAAGGCAATTTATTTAAGAGCTACCCATTCTGAGTATCTTTCTCTATAGTGCACTCGCCTTAGGTCTTCCGTCTACTCTCAACTGCCCTTTTATAAGGCAGGCTCAGATGTCTACAGTACAGCAGCAGCATGCCATGAAGTGATTTGACTGCTTTACACTTTGACTCCTTTCAGTTGAGTGTGTTTTAACTTGCGGGATCGTGACTTGTAAACACATACAGTGCTCTACGAGCTTTGTGTTTTATTTGCATGCATTTACTGTGAAATAAGTGAGGAGCTACTGTAATCTTCTAAGTTGGTAGGAGGGCTTTCTCTTAAAAGTAAAAAAATCACCCCCCAGAGCAGAATACCTTGGCGTTTTTAGCATACTGTCCAGGTAGATTTGTCACTATTACTTTCCGGTATAATAATATTGTGGTCAACTTTTTTTTTCCCCCTAAGAAAAAAGTCATGTGATAGCTTGAGGCTATGGAACATACCCAGTTTCATGGATTTCAACCTAATGTATGCAAAGGCATATTAGATTTTTCAGTGTATTAAAGCTGTTTAAAAGAAAAAACCTTTAAAACAGATTAAAATGGCATGACAACTGAAACATATGGGGACAGTTCTTAACACTGCAGCCTCTTCGTATGTAGATTTGTCTGGTCTTCATTGAACTAATTAGATTAAACAAAGGCTTTCCTGAGATAATCACTTTGCAAGCCTTTTCCTATATTACAGCAGCCAGCTTTAGTGTGTAGCTGAAGGTCAAATGCTAGTACCAGCTAATACTTAAAATCTGAATGCATAGTGCTCATGCAGATGAATAAATTAAATTGAGTATCACAGGATATGTAATTGTTGAAATTCTGGATCTTAAGGAGTATGTGTTCATTGGAAATCTTAAGATTTCATTTTCTTAATTCCTACTAAAAGGTTTCCTGATGATTGGTGACTCCTTGGTGAAGCCAGCATTAAACACAAATTGAATAATAGGTGGTGGCGTAGGTGGTTCTTTGGTGTATTAGTTCCTGTGCATTTGGACAATAGTAATTGTGCTACCTTTGACCTCTCCTGTTCACATTTGATTGTGTTGCCACTTCAAACTATTACTTCAAGGTAGTCCTAATTTTAACCAGTGTAGAAGGAGGATTATAGCTTGCTTCCAAATAAAGGGCTTAGTCTTACTTATGTCTATGAAGGACTATTTCTGGAGACCCTTTTTGAAGCATGATTATCTTTAAGGGCTGTCACAGGAGCAACTGTATTTTCTTTTTTCAGGGAAAAGAAAACTGACAGAGTTTTGTAGTTATAAAACATCTGCAGGAAACACTGCAGTTTCTTCTAGCTTGGTCAACATGGTATGTGCTGGTGGCACTGGACAGAGTTGTAGTCTACAGTCTTGTCATGCTGCGGCAAACATCTCTGTGTATGTGTTTGACTTTTTGTGTCTCAACTAGAGACTCATGAAACGACTGACTTTTTGCGCAGTGGGAGCAGCTAATCTTTGATTCAATTATTTTAAATTATTGTCTTCACCGCATAACAAAACACACTCGGCTATTGAATGTCAGTTTGATGCAGTTCTCCTGGCAGACAGCCACGATGACTTTGAATTAGTGGAGCTGTCACAGTCATGGAACAGCAGTGTCTTTTCACAACGATTTGCACAGGCATCTTCAGCCTACCTATAATGGTAGCGTCAGGTGCCTTTACAGTACAGGATTCTTTGTCTCCCAGGTTTTACATACTGGAGCTTTGAAGTTGCTGCTAGTGTTAAACAGGATGTGCATAATAGCAGACTGACTTCTCTCTCTTAATCATATGATATGCAGCTTTAATCTGGACGCTAGTGTGTCTTCAGCTGAGTTAAAACTTTTGATAAGCTGTAATTCATGTAATGGTGTGCAAGCAGCTGGTAATGGTTACCACAACTACCTGATTTCAAAATTTGAGATATTAGTGGATTGGAAGCTTAGAGTGAGTTGCTTCAGAGCTCGTGGTGCTCAAACAGTGCATTTCAAGTGGCTGCTGGAAGAGTAGAGTTTGGAACTGTGGAGCACTGATCCAAACAAGTAAAATAATGGAGTACTGGGAGAAAGAAATATTAGATGATCTGTTTGACTTAAGGAATATGCTTTATTTTCTGATACTAAAATTTCAGGATTTACAGCTTCCTTCTACATTGTCACTTTCTTGTTACCGCAGCAGACTGTTGGAACTTGCTGTAACAGGAAATGTTTAAATGTTGCAAGGTTTGACTTTAAGGATATTTCTTAAAGAAACTTGTAGTGATATATTACAGTAGAAAACAGCAGAGAAATTCGGTCAGGATATACATCCATTCTGAACTTGTGCTCTTACACTGCTGAAATGCTTGTCAAAAAATGTAGCTACTGGAGTAGGTTGATTTTTGATCTGTTCATCAAAAATTGTTGATGTTTAGTAAAGTTTTGTATGATTCGGATCTGTTCTTGCTCAGAATTCAGGGTTTGAAGAGTTTTTGTCACTATTCCTCTGAGTTTTCCGGAAATATTTCTGAAATGGGACGTGCAGAATAGTCTGTAATGTTACAACATCTGATCTGCAGAATTGCACTGCTTTTGTATTATTGTAAGATTCCAGAAGATGTTTGTGAACCCTGAAGATCTGCTGGTATGTTAGGACACCAGGACATAGGAGAAGTCCTTTCAGTATAAAAACTTAGCGATAGCTAAGAGTATTACGACTCAGTGAAAATGAATCCAGGTGACAGAAAAATGCTTGGGCTGGAGTGTGAAGCACAGTATGAGTTACTAAATGATGTTATTGCTCTTCTCACGATGTCAAGTGAAAACAAGTATTGGTATGGCTTACAACTCCATTGCAAAGCTTTTCAGTGGAAAGTTAGCAGTGACTAGAGCTGTAGCTTTTCTAACCTCATATCTGAGGTGGTATTGAATTTAGGAATTATTTGGGAGTTATTTGAATTTAGGAGTTATTTGGGCCTGAGGTGGAGAACTATGCTTAGAATCTTGAATTGAGCTTTTCTGGACAGTCTTAATTATATTTGAATCAATTTTGATTACAATTAGTTGTTGGACATTGTGTTTGGTCTATTCTTCTATAATTAGCAGCTACTGTATCTTTTCCATATCTATACAAACTCATTTGCCTGATCTGTTTCTTATTACACTGTTGCAACTTGTGACCAGGTGCCAGTTGGCCAACAAATTCAACTTTTGCTGGTTAAATAAAGATGAATGGCGCCTTGAAAAAGCATTCTTTCATACATGATTTGCATGAGTCCCATCACTTATAGGTTACCATATCTGACTGTAACATGTTCTGCTGAAGAGTACAGCTGAAGAAAACTGAATCCTAGCACGCAGGTTAATGCCATTGACCTGAGCTCTTAAACTATTGCAATAGGTTTGTTGTTGTTGTTGTTGTTATTTATGAGATTTTTCTCGTAACTGACATGAAGAAAGCTATCAAAGTTTAAAATGGAATTTCTATGTCAGTTAAGTTGATAGTATAAGATGCAGAAATTTTACGCGTATAAATATTGTTTGATGCCTTTTATCTCTCACTGGAAAATGACCATAGATAATAATTTTTTTTTCTCAGAATTTTCTAGATGTAGGACCAGAAGAACAGCCATAGTGATGACATTTTCACTCTATGTCTGTATCCGTGGTTGTCTTCAGTGTAAATGCAGTACTGTGACTAGATGTCCAAAATGGTGGGTCAGATATGGATGTAGCTTATTGTTTCTGGAGCAGAGAACTGAGGCTTTCCAGAACACCTAAATTTCAGGTTATTAGGTGCTTATTTGTAGATGTCTGATGTCTTATTTGTAGATGTTCTGACCTGACAGTAGCCAGAAATCTTTCATTTGCAACTCTTTGCCTTTGCTTATGAATGAGCCCATGATACAATTAGTTTTCACTGCGACGCCAGTAGAGTTTCTAAATGAGATTCACTAAATTTGAATACTACTTGTGGCCTGGTTGGATGAGGGGCGAGCAGGTGGTGGTGTGGTAGACAAATGGGCATGTGGCACCTTGGAGTCATGTTGACCTGGAAGTGCCCAAGTTATTTTCCATCTGAAGCTGGCAACTTTAATGTGTCATGAGGAAATATATAGTTAATTGTGCTCACCTTGACCTGTTAGGTTATTAAAGCTGACCTATGTGATGATGTGATGAGGCTCCTGTCTTCTGCTTGAAGCAGATCTTTATATAGGCATGAAAAGTTTGTGGATTCACTGTTTTGTTAAATGGATGCATGTGTATATGCAGAAAATGTCAGCTGAGTAGGAAATTACAAATATAGAGTGCCTGTGCAGGTCAAATCCTGTGGGCTGGTGTTAACTGGAAGAGCTGACCTTAGTCTTCCATATCGCTTTTTTAGGAGGATTGCACTGTGCATTTCTTCTTCTTTTCTTTTCTTTTTTTTTTTTTCCCCCAAAAATAAAATGAAGATTCTGTGTAAGGCTTGAGTTGTGATGAAATGGGCTGCAGTGGGGTGCTAAAACTGCTTGGACATGAAAATGTGTTCAGATGTATGTCTGCCTGAAAATATATTCTTAGTGACAGTACAAAAGTGGTTCGTGTGTGGTTTTAGCTTACTGCTGAAGCTGTTATCCTTGAGATTTGCACAAATGAGTTCAAGCATGTGCTCGGAAGCTTGCTCATCTTGAGCTCTGAGACTTCTCCGGTGTTTTTGTTGTATCAGTGTTTGTGACCTGAGCGTGTTGTTAACTGCGTGTTGCCCGTAGTGGATGTTCCATATTTCATTTCCCTGGGAGCTGATTTACTTCCAGGCATTTATAAAGGTTTCCTGTTGGTGACAAACCATAGGGATGTACCAAACAAAATCTAAGATGTGAAGACAACGGCTCTTCTGAGAGGTTAGGGAGTTGCAATAATGTAGGGTTATTTTGGGACAGGAGGCATTTATTTTATGCCTTATCACTCTGCCAGCTGAATACTGACTAAAAACATTGTGAGAAATATATAGAACTTGTCTTTAAGCAGAAATTTGTTCTGTAGCCTCAGTAAGATAGGATGGTCTTGCAATGTGGTATATTAATCTGTGTTTATTCTTTCCCTAGATTGTGCCTGTCATTTGGCTTGGGGAACACAGCTCGCCATGGGACGACCTCAAAGATATCTCTCCAGAATGGGTCTCTTACTTGGGTGATGTGTCTGCTGCCTTGACTGTCTTCATACCCAGAGGATTTATTTTCCTTTTGGAAATATTTTAAGCTGAAGTCTTATTCCTTACTGGAAATTACCGACGCTAAAGACTGCATACAAGATGGGTGATATGGCAAACAACTCGGTTGCATATAGTGGTGTAAAAAATGCTGTCAAAGAAGCAAATCATGGAGAATTTGGAGTCACTCTTGCAGAGCTCCGTTCTCTTATGGAACTTCGAGCTACAGATGCACTGCATAAAATACAGGAATGCTATGGAGATGTGCAGGGCATCTGTACAAAATTGAAAACTTCACCAAATGAAGGTAAGATAATTTTCACATTATTACTGAGAAAATTCCACTTCAGAAATGTTTCAGTCAAACTAGTTTGTTTGTCATTGTTGTTTTAATATAGGAAAGTTCATAAAGGTATTTCAGTTACTATAATAATATATGTTTCTTCTCTAAAGCAGGTTGATACTTCATTAAGTAAGCAAGGGTTTCCAACTGGTCCAACTGTGCATCATTTTGAATTAGTGGCAAAATTGCACATAGGAGGAAGCTTTGATGTAGGAATCCAGATAGGAAATAGAAATGCAAAATAACAGTGTTTAACCTGCTATGAATGTGTAAGTTTGTGAACAAAGGGATGTCATAGAACAAGGTTCTAGTAGTCCAATGCAGGTCTAGTTAGTTCTTGTGTGTTGTGACCCAGCTTTTGCATTCCTTAATATAACAGATTTCACTAGTTTTAAAAATTGCTATGTAATTGTACTGTAGTACAATACTATGGGATTTCTAAGCCACGTCTAACTTAAGTCTTCATAATTCACTATTCTTCTGTAATTTTCAGTTGATCAACAAGATTAACTGTTGGTATAGCTTCAGGCACTGAAAGGTACTATAACCACGAGTAGGAGGTATGCAAAGTAATCACGCATTCTTGGTCTCTAGAAATAAGGATCTTTTAAACAAATGTTTGCCATTTCAGACTCAGTGGCATTCTGGAAATGTCACTATTTATAAATGTAATGAGTGTCCTTGCTGAGAGCTTTCCAGAAGTTTTCTTGAACACTTAACCCTCTTTTCCAGTTGAAGTGAAAACTGTGAGTTTTAATTTGTGAAAGAAATAGGCTCCAGTTGTACTGCTTATCTAAATTGTATTATCTCATTGAAATCATTTTTTTTAAACATGTTTAGCTTATGTTAAGTTGATGTCCTGCTGTCGATAGAGATTAATACCAAATACCAAAATCAAGATACTGGCAAATTCTGGTTTCTCTGCATTTAAGCACTCTCACAGCTTTTAAGCAGCTTCATGTTGGTAGCAGTGAAGTACTTGCTGTCTTAATTCTGGAGAGGTATTGCTTTCTGTCCTTCTGAAATGCTATGGAAATTTTTTGTCGTCTTGTCTCAAGAACAGCCCAGTAATGCCTACGTGTGGGACCTATTATAGAGAACCTGCTTTAGCAGAGGGGTTGATCTCAATGATCTCTTGAGGTCCCTTCCAACTCCTGCAATTCCATGATTGTGTAATGCTGAAGGATATACTTCTCTGTGCATCTACATGTAGTGTATTTTGGCTTTCTCTACCAGATTCCTTAAGTCCAGATTGCTGAAATGATTTCTGAATGTCAACTGGGTTCCTTTTAACAAATAGCAAGTAGCTAGCTCGTATACCCGATGGACCACTAGACCAGTTTTAGGCTGACAAAGAAACACGTACAACCTGAGGGATGCAAACTCTGTTTCTCATCAGCAGCTGTTCTAAAGTTAGTGCATGTGTACAAGCAATGTAACATTCTTAGGTTAAGAGCAGTGGTATCCTGGCACCTTGTGAACCTGTTGAATGGTATTGAAAGTTGTTTGGTTTTTTGTTGTTGTTGCTTTTGTTGTTTTTTTGTTTGTTTTTGTTTGTTTGTTTTGGTGTTTTTTTTTTCATTTGATGTTTTTCCAGTGAGAAGGGAATCTTCAGTAGTATTCAAAAAATCGGGACTGAGCTGAGGGTGCAATCCAATTCTGCAGTGGTCTGTGAAGCTTAAGGCCCGTTATTACAATCTATAAGGATGCATGTTCATGAAAATCACCAAGCAGATGGTGTACTGCAGGGTTCACTTCATGGGTGTCCTGTAACGTCACACAGCTAGATAGCAGACTGATTCTACTGTACTGAGAGCTGCACAATCAGAGCCTTTCCTTTTAAAAGAGCTTAACATTTTAGATGTGTTTAACAATCGCTAACTTGATAAAAAGATGCAGCTTTTTTGTAAGTGTGATAGCAGCTCAAAAATTTCCAATAGATTTGCAAAAAGATTCAATAGCTGAACCTGATAATTACATCGGTAAAGGTTAAGATGAGTTACAAATTGTACAGAAATGGTGTTTTGGTTCTAAATCCCTATGTGAATTTTTCGAGAATAAGGTTGTCTCAGAGAGGTGTTACTGTAGAATTAATGTAGAAGGAGAACTAGGTTTCAGTGTTGTTATTCAAGGTGTAAATGTTAAAAGCAAAGAAATTTCTAAGGAGAAAACCTGAACAGGACTATGAAAGCTGCTTAGGAGTTAAGTTTGATCATCATGGGTTCATTCCAACTCAGAATAGTCTATAGTTCTGTTCTGTGCATTATACTACTTCGAGTTCTTTGAAGTTACGTGCGTATCTACGAGGCCTAATGACACTTCTTATTCAGAAGGTCTCTATGATATGAAATGCTGGCTTGCATAATTACTAGTGCTTCACTGCAAAAGTACAGACAGATTTGAAATGGAGTGAGCAAGTTCGGTGTGTTATTGCTTGCTTTGAGGCTGTTGACAATGTAAGATAATTTCTCTTCTCAGACAAAATGAAGATCAGACCTACTTGATATAAAATGAGAAATAGAAATAGAACTATCTTTGACCAGTACCACTTTAAATAAATTAAATGCTTACTATTTAATGCTGATGCTTATGTCATTTTTATGTGTACAAACTCAAATAAGATCAAATAAATGAACGTTTGATGTATCTACAATAACAAAATCCTCCGTGTTTTCTGGAGAGAGACTGCCATCAATGTTTCCATAAGTCTACATCATTTTGATTGCTTACTAGTTCCTACTTGATTCTAGGAAATGACTGTTGGAGTTGTTAGATTATCCATTTAATATCAAAGCCAGTTGCGTACTTGTTGGTTACCTAGTGTGTTTTTAATGCCTTGATAATCCCTAAGCAGTTGGGTTAACTGCTGAAAAACTACTGCTCAGAAAATTGCTGTCTTTGTTGTCTTTGTTAAAAGGAAACACACATAACAACTACTTGAAACAATAAGGTTGTGAGGTATCCAAAGCTCTGCCCTGAATACAGCAAAAACTTGATTCATTTTCCCTTCCAAAAGGAGCTAGTGGTGCAAATTGAAAGCTGTAGTGAGGCATTAGGCAACTGACTATTGTTGAAGGCTTCTGCAGGAACTAAACATATGGAAGACCTTGGGTGCATGACTTTGCACTTAATATACTTGGTATTCTTTTGTTTTTATGGGCTTAGCTAACTGTTGAAGGATGCAGCAATTTCTGGTGAATGTCCCTCACTCTTAATTATTGGCGTCCTCAAGGATGGTGCGAGAACTGGAGCAGTGAAAAGGATTCAGAAAGAAATATAGTACCTAAGAAAGAAGGCGAGCATAAAGCTGAGATGATAAACCATAAGGACTGACTACATATGCAGTCCCACATAGGCTCTCTGATAGTGGATGTGAAGAGATGGAAGCTTCAGAGCAGTCAACAGCTGCTGTCCAGATTGAAGCAGCACTGTGGCTGCTACTCACCTTGTGATTCCTGGAGAGCTTCAGTGACTGTAATAGAGTTTTATATAATAAATAATGCATAAACTTGGCATTCATAGTATTTTAAATTGTTAATTTAATTAAACATATCATCAAAGTATTAGATGAGCTATCGGATCCTGAGATGCTCTCTCTGAATGCAGAATCCATACTAAGGCAACCAGAGCTGGAGTCCCAGGCTTGCTAGAACTGGATGGTGCTGCTCAGTCTCTGTTGTAGCAGTTCTACTATGTAGGCTGCTCTGAAAGTAATGTAACCTATTTATTTACATGGAAATTACAACAGATGCAAGGAGCACAGTGACACTATTTGATAGAGCTAATTCTCAGCTACAAAACACTGTTTTACAACATGGCCACCACTGTTACAGTGTACTTTTGCCACTGATAAGCAAGAGCCTGTGTTCTGTGTTCTTGAAAATCTGCTCAGTGGAGGTGACCGAATGTCATTGATGCTGAAACTCACCACCCCCTGCTTCACTGTGCTCACATCTACGGTTTGGTCACCATAAACGGTCAGCAAGTATCAATGAATGTTAAGAAGTGTAATTTTTTCTACATGGAGGAATTCAGTTCCACACATTTGCTTCATTTGTGTTCCCATGTCAGGTATCATTTTGTCTGACTGCCCCCTGCTGCCATCTGTAGTGGAATATTGGTGGGAAGGCTCAACCTTTACCAACATACCACCAACAACATCTGCCTCTGATGCAGCAGAGCAATATAATAAAATAGGAGGCATTACTTTTGGAGCACCCCTCTAATAATCTTGTCTTGCACGCTTATTTACTTTTTTTTGGGGGGGGGGAATGTCAGTGTTATTTTGTTATTCCACCACGTTAAGTACAAGTAGGTAGACCTTCATTTTCTTGATTATTGGTGAAATGTGAGTTGTGAAATATAGCAAGTCTGGTTTAAGGATGACACCTGTGTAAGTGTACATGATATGTTTTCTTCAGTATTATTATAAAATGTGGAGTGACACATGACTCCATGAATGGGGAATCACTAACTTTGTCTTCTTACTAAATAGGTTTAAGTGGAAACCCAGCAGATATAGAAAGGAGAGAAGCAGTTTTTGGGAAGAACTTTATACCTCCTAAAAAGCCAAAAACATTTCTTCAGTTAGTATGGGAAGCACTACAGGATGTTACACTAATTATATTAGAAATTGCAGCCGTAGTGTCCTTGGGCCTTTCTTTTTACCAGCCTCCTGGAGGAAATGAAGCATGTAAGTAAATGAAAAAGTAGATACCTACCTCTGTTATACTACTGACTTGCTTTGTCCAGCATGCTACTATTGAGTCTGATGGAAGATAATAAGACGGTGGAAATGTAGCTGATTATTCCTTATGGAGACAGTACTAGGACTCTTATTGTGCCTTAAAAAGGCAACACAGGATTTCCTATGTCATGATCTAGGCTGATTCTAGACAAAGTAGTGGAAAAGATGAAATATAAGCAGCAGGAGCTATGATCTGTCTGAGATCAGCCAAGCTTCTGTACAAGTGTCTTGCTAGCTTCATCTCAAATATTTAAGCGATTTGTAACTTGTGTTCATCGGCTTTCTTTAGGAAGTCAGTGTGTCTTAATTTTTTCATGATTTTGCACTATGGCACTTGTAACTGTCCAATTTAAGAAATGAAGCTAAAAGAAGATGGAGGGATCTGGCCTCAGTTAAACCAAACTTTCACAATTGCATCTGGTTTGTTGGGAGAAGCGTAAAGTAGGAAATGTTGGCGTCAGGAGGTGGATAACTAGTTGTCCAATCTTTGCCTCTTAACGCATGTCACGTAACAAGATAATGCAAACTGGGTAACTTTGTCAGCTTCTCTTGTGTTTATAAAAACATGGACGTTCTTTGTGTGCTACCCTTATTGAAAATAATCTAAAATTGCTGTAAAAGCCAGCAAGGAGAATGTTTAGCAACCACTTTTCTGTATGGGAGAACTTTTGTTTTATGAAATAATTATCTCTGCAAGTCTTCTGCTCTAAATGCTCTAAATCTTGTTTCCTACAGTATGTGGATCAGTAAATGTTGGTGAAGAGGAGGAGGAATCTGAAGCAGGTTGGATTGAAGGAGCAGCAATCCTCCTTTCTGTAGTTTGTGTTGTATTAGTAACAGCTTTCAATGACTGGAGTAAAGAGAAACAATTTCGAGGACTGCAGAGCCGTATTGAACAAGAACAGAAATTCACAGTCATCAGAGGTGGCCAAGTCATCCAAATACCAGTAGCTGACATAATTGTTGGAGATATTGCACAAGTGAAATATGGTAAACTTTTTTTTGAGTTGAACTTTATTTTGTTTTCAAAGAAGTATCTGAAGTCAACACACCTAATGATCTCTTGTAGGTGACCTTTTACCGGCTGATGGCATCCTTATTCAAGGAAATGACCTCAAAATTGATGAAAGCTCACTAACTGGAGAGTCTGACCATGTTAAGAAGTCTTTGGACAGAGATCCTATGCTGCTTTCAGGTGTGTAGCATTGAAAGAATGTGATTAGCTTTCCTTTTGGAACTGATGATTTTAAATTGTGATATTTAGATCTAGTGAACTGGACCTTATCTAGGCTGATATCTTCTGCAAAACTTTGTCCAAGCAAACAGATTCTTAAAGCTGATGAGCATTTCGTGTGGTTGATTATGGCTTTATTTTCCAGATGGTTTTTGCAATTATTTTGCTGTGTTTTAAGGTACCTATGTGCATCATCTTATGATTCTGTCACTATGAAGTTTGAGAATGGATTTCCTATGTGCTCTTCATACAATAGTTGAAGTTTCAATGGAAAATCCAATACCCTCTTCCAGGTACTCATGTGATGGAAGGCTCTGGAAGGATGGTAGTTACTGCTGTAGGTGTGAACTCTCAGACAGGAATCATCTTTACTTTGCTTGGGGCTGGAGGAGATGAAGAGGAGAAGGAAAAAGAGAAGAAGGACAAGAAAAGTAAGCATAATAATCTTGTTTCGTTATGAAGGAAGGGGTGAACTCTTGAATATTGTAGAATGGAAAAGTATTATAGTCACCTGGAGCTAGAGATCTTTAAGTCTTATATTTTGAGAAGATTCACAGGAAGGAAAAAAAGAAGGGGGTCCAGTGGCCTGGAAGTGTGCATCATTAAAAAAACACATAACAAAAGCTTAATTAACAACTTCTGGTCACATTGATGAATTAGGGGCTGGGAAGTTTAGCCAGTCTTATTGTGTATAACTTGTTAAACTGTCATCTCACGTAACTTTAAAGTACATTCATGTTTCATAACAAACACTTGTTTATGACAAAGGGGCTATTAACAATAAATCAGCCTAATGAGCATCTAGTTCTGCTTTTAATTGTGTCTTGTAAGGCAAGCTTTTTAATGAAAAAATCCCATTTGAAAAGAAGTTTGTATCATTGATATGCTGAGCTCGTGGGTAACTTAAGTAGAAATATAACATAGTTTGTTAAAGGTAAGCAGATAGTTTCTTCTTTCAGCCCTTTTCCACAGTTGTAAATCTCAAAGAAGTACAAAATAAAAGAATTTAGTGATGCTTTTCTGTAAACTTTCCTTTCAGAAGAATAAGGAAATTGTAACCCAGACCATATTAGAGCTCTTCTGTGAAGGGTGAAACAGGACATCTTCCTTATTTGGAAGGCTTTAATCAGCTACTAGTGTTATAAGTCATAATCTTTTATCTTGCCTAAGAATCAAAGCTTGGAAATGCTAAATAGTGATGTTTTGATGCTAGCCTTCGTAAGATGTGTTAGGTGGTGAACTTTACCACCACAAAGTTTTCGTAGAAACCGTTGTGAGATTAACTGAATGGGAGGGAGTCTGCGAGGGTTTTTGCAGAAAAGTGTGCTCTTTGTTCAAAGGAATAAGAAATGATGATGGGAAGCCATATAGGAATGTGCTTAGGAATCTTGGCTTTCAAACTGAGTTGGTGATGATTGAAATGTGTGCTCTGTGCAGGGGTTAAGATTGAACTGTGCTTTTTTTCTTGGCAGCCTTATCTACAAGTAACTTCAAAATTCTGGCCCTTTCTGAAATTTGCTTTGAGTTCAGAGTGAGATTCAAGCTTAAGAGGAATAGTGAAGAGTAGAAGCTGATTTGCAGCACTGTCAGGAATTGATTTAGACCATTTTCCACCTTTTACTCTTGTCTGACAGAGGAGGGAGAAGGAAGTAAGCTATATTAGCTGCTATGGGACAAGATGATAGCTTTTATTGATAGTCTGCTAATATGAATTATAAAAGCAAAAGTTTTTTTTTTTGATAAATAGTGTTTTGATGTATTGTTGGAACAGAAAACCTGTCTTTAATTTGTCTCCCAAGATAGGCAACTTCCTCTTTCCCTTAAGTTATGTGACTGTTAAGATTCTCCTTGGTAAAATTCAGGTTAAACTAAATTAGCTTCTCTGTGAATGTTAAGGAGATTAAAGTGGCTATCTTTAGTTGGCTGTATATGTCTTGGTTCAGAGTGAAAGCATGTGTATGTGCAGGGAGTTAGAAGCAATTCAAGTGTTCAAGTGTACAATAACTTTGTTCTTGTAGGAGAGAAAATAGACCTAAGAAAGAACAAATACTAAATCAGCAGGTAATGAATTCTTAACAAGTCCAAAGTGACATCTTCAGGAGAAGATGAGCATGCTGTTTTTTCTCATCAGCTGTTCAGAGGATGCTGGAAGAAAAGCTTGTATGTAAAAAAACAGATATCAGTAGTAATACAACAGTACACTGGAGGTACTAAATGTCATCCATGATAGGATGCTTGACAAGTTGATTTTCTTCTAGCTGAATTTTATTCTGTTTCCTTCTAGCTCTCATTCACTTCAGGCTACTTACTTTAAAGCAGAAGATAAAATGAAATAGCAGTGAAACTGAACAATTCTGGGTTTTGTTTAAGGTTCTTTGACTTTATTCTTTCATTTGAAGTTACTGCTAATAGTAACTGTAAAGTTAGATTTCTCTAGTTAAGAGAAAAGCTGCCAGTTTGCCACTTGTCAGGGTATGTAAGCCATCTTACCCGAAAACCCAAACAAAAAAGGATAGTGACCTTCTAACAAGCTGCTTGTTGACATAGTTAGGTTTAGTGGCATTTAATGTTTCATTCATAAATTTCATTCATTACTTTTTAATTATTCTAATGGTCTTCATGATCTTCTGCTGACCCCCATTTCTGAACAGAGGTAGGAGTGGTATTTTGTTAGGAACTTGAACTATTCCCTTCATTCTTTAATGTTGGTGTGTTGCCAACAGATTATGTTCATGCTTGCGTAAATAGGGTTAGCGTAGATCCAGTAATCCAGCACTGTACCTCCATTAAGCTTTGATGTGGATTTATAAATATTTATTTGTAAAGATATAGCACTGCAGAAATTACTGTAGTATGCAAAAGCACTGATTCTGTAGGTGGAATTTTAAAATTCATTGCAGCAGTAGTCAGGCAGACTTGCCAGTGTTGGAACAGAGTAAGAGTGAGACTGTCAGGATCTCTTGCTTGTCACAAATCCCCTTCCCAGTAAAAGTTTAGGAAAGCCTTTTAGGTGCTTTCCTCACAACTAGATCACTACTCTCTTCAACTGAAGACACTTTGATAGGACAGCTGTCTGGCCCAGCAATGCCTTCTGCTGTATTTTTGTTTAGTTGCATATGAATGTTTGTATCAGTCTGTTCGAACTTAACTGTGTCTGAGTAATGCTTTTCCTGTACGAGACTTCTGCTGTCCGAAAAAAATGAGTTGTTTCTGTGAGTTAACTTACACATCAACTATTTGTGTTAGCCTTCTGTCTCCCAGTTTGATTTACAGTTTTTGAAATAGTTACTTGTCTCAGCAGATATTAATATGTCTTCTAGATAAGCCTTAATACTTAGATGGACTCTGCATGGCCAGTGTGAAACATAACTTGTTCCCTTCTCTGACAGGCAAAAAGCAAGATGGAGCTGTTGAGAACCGCAACAAAGGTAAATGCAGTTTCTGTGATCCTCCCTTCTAAGTACTTATTTTCAGTGACAACATACTTTAGTATGAAAATGCTTATTGCATCCTTACATTCAAAGTGCCTAGGTTAAACATAGTCTAAGTCAATCTTCCTAAAAAAATGATCAAATGAAAAATGAACTTGATAGTCTTGATAGTAAACATTTCTGAACTTTATTTCTGTGGTATCTAGCTAGATATTGAAGAATGTTATGCCTTCTCTGAATATCTGGTACGACGCAACACTTGTGCTAAGCCAATATAATCAAACTCTGTGTACTGTTGATTTCAGGGATACTAGAATGGCTAAATCTTATTTGTTTGTAACTTATAGCTAAAGCTCAAGATGGTGCAGCTATGGAAATGCAGCCACTGAAGAGTGAGGATGGTGTGGATGGAGATGAAAAAGATAAGAAGAGATCAAATTTGCCAAAGAAAGAAAAATCTGTTCTCCAAGGCAAACTTACAAAGCTTGCAGTTCAGATTGGCAAAGCAGGTATGCCTCACCAGTACTCTTTTTTGCTGATGCCTCACGTTTGCATGAGAAGATAAGCTGATCAAAGCTAGCTACTGAAGTGAAGTGTAAAATTCAAATACATGTAAGTGTGCCATCATGCTTAAGGGTGCTGATGGCTTCTCTGACTGCATAATACTGGTAATGTTTTTCCTGATTTAAATACTCAAGCTTTAGTGTATTAGCTTCTAGAACAGAAAATTCAGACAAATATTGGATTACTGTTATAAAAGATATTTCTAGATAAACATAGCATTTAGTGATATATCTGGAGAACAGTAAATTGACCGTAGAGTTCAACAGGCTATTTCTGGTGTTTTCACAAGGTGCAATTTCTTTTGCTCTTTTTCTTGTACTATCTGAAGTGTGCCACTCAGCTTGTTAACTTGAGTTCTAATTCGTCTTCCCAGTTATTCCAATGTCATTGAACATTGTGCTTACCTGCCATATTAACTCCCAGCTTCAGCAGGAAGTAAGGTATGAAGAGATACCTGCTTTCTCTGCTGAGTACGTCACCAGTATAGTCATGGAAAGCTTCCTGAACTCCTTTAATTGTTATTCTGAACAGTCAGTTTACTTTACATAATGGTCTCTCCTTCATAATTAGATCTACACTTTTCAATTAATTGGGAAAAAAAACCCAAAACAACCCATAGTTTATAGGCTTTTAAGTGAAATTCATGAGGAAATACTTGTGTTGAAAGTCAATATACCTCTGAGAACTATCTCCATGTTTTCTGAATTGCCTGTTGAAATTCTGAATTGTATCTTCTACAAAGGGAGAAATGTTTGCCCTTGACTTATCCAGAATCTGTATTGTCACACATTTTAACTATTTCTTCTGAAAACTGTTTTTTCTCTTTTTAACAAGGTTTGTTGATGTCTGCAATCACAGTCATTATCCTTGTGCTGTATTTTGTGATTGATACCTTCTGGGTTCAGAAGCGACCCTGGCTTGCTGAATGTACACCAATTTATATTCAGTACTTTGTGAAGTTCTTCATTATTGGAGTTACAGTCTTGGTGGTGGCAGTACCAGAAGGTCTTCCGCTTGCAGTCACCATATCATTGGCTTATTCTGTTAAGGTAAGTGGGTGGAAGGGGAGCAGATTCTAAAGACAAACACATTAAGTAAAGACTCGTAAGCAATATTAGACCTTTACTTGTCTAGTCCTCACTCTCTTAGCTGACCAGTTAGGTTCCCAGTTTGTATTTGATATGAAGTGTGACGCTGGCATCTTTGAAATATAAATCTTATGGTAAGTCTGGGGCATAGCTTACTTCCTCCTTTGAGTGTGCAGAAACAACAGACTTGAGCCAATAGAATCCCACCTTACTTGTGAAATATGTTTTAATATTGTGTTTGATAAAGCTGTATTCAAGTTCTGTATACACAAATATCCTTATTAGTCTGAGCTGTAACAGTAGTTGGTCTGACATGCAGATGTGGAGAAAATAGGTTGCTCTGTTTAGGAGCTCTTTGGTCATGCTGACGCTTACTGTGACATGATAGACTTAGGGTAATCCTTACAGCAACTAGCCAGAGAACTTGAAAGATGAGCATGTTCTGAAACTGCTGTCTGAAACTGAACGCTCTAAATGAGAATTTCAAAAATGGGGGGTGAAGGTTATGGTTGACTATTAACTGCTTTTATTTTCTTAGAAAATGATGAGAGACAATAACTTGGTGAGACATCTGGATGCATGTGAAACAATGGGTAATGCCACAGCTATTTGCTCAGATAAAACAGGAACATTGACTATGAACAGGATGACAGTGGTCCAAGCTTACATCAGTGAAAAACATTACAAAAAAATTCCAGCACCAGAAGCTATTCCAGAGAATATCATGGCTTATCTTGTCACAGGAATTTCTGTTAATTGTGCTTACACTTCCAAAATACTGGTAAGTACACTTATTCATTTTAACCGAAACAACTAAACATCTTCAAAAGATGAAAACGGTCTGGTTGCTGCATGGCAGGCAATTAAGTATAACTGTGTGGCAGAAAACTGTATAGTGTTTTGTACTTACTGTGAATTACTTAACAGTTCAATTAAGGCTGAACTTAAAGAACTGTTTTGAATTGATGATCCAAAGGTATGTTTTCTCCTCGTAAGTTGGTAAATTTGTCTAATTTTGTTTTTATAAGGAGAGCTTTTTATTTGGAAGGCATCATAGTTTGATTTGAGTGCTACTTCAAAGTCGATGTTTAAGGGTAGCATAGGATGCCCAAAATATGATGGGAAAATGCAGGTGCAGACAAGTTTGGGTTTTTATTCCAGATACTATTATTACAAATCTGTAGGCTGAGTACACAAGCAAAACCACAGTCCAGAAGTCAATTGTCAGCCAACAAAGATGTTCACAGGATTTTTTTTGGTAGCAGTTGAGGGAGTGCGTCAAGGCCACAAGCATCTAACTCTGTGGAATGAGTTACGGCATGAGGAATTTCATAGTCCAATTCCTAAAAATCTTTTTATAGAAATAAAAGGTACCTATGCATAAAAGTCTCTTAGGCAGGTGCTCTGGACCCTTCATTTTTGCAGCTGGATTTGCACCAGTATGCTGATGTCTGGGGAGCGTGTTGAACTGAACGTTTTAGAACTTAGCTTTCATTAAAACACAAGATGTTGCAGCTCTTAAGAATGAAAATAGATCCCTGTCTTACAACAAATACAGTTGTGATTGAGATATTCGGGGCCTGGTCAGGCAGAGTAAGTTCTGCTTTTTTTTTTTCTCCTTGTTTTTCTACAAAGTACAACTGATGTTATGTATATATATGCTCAGAAATATCTTCAGGAAAGTATTCTTTCATGTGTGACAAAAGTCTGTATATTCCACATTTCTGAGATAAGAAATCGTTTTGGTATTAAAGGGCTGAAAACTGGAGAGATTTCAGAAACATGTTGAACAGGACATTGACTGGAAAACAGAACTTGTAGTGAGGCTTAAGAAGCTTAAAGACTTAATTCTCTTCCATAGAAGGCTACCAGGTGATGTGTTCATAGTATATTATTAAGGAAGTACTGTTACAGGTGAGAATACATTAACTTTGCAGAAATAATGGCATCTAGTATTTTAAAGACAGTTTCCTTAAACTTAACAGTACTTGTAAATTGCAAAATTATTCAGGGACCCAGTACACCCAAGTGATCCAGACAGTTATTTCAAGCAGTGGAAGCTAACTAAAAGGGAAGGTCAGCTCTGCATTTTACATAGATTTCGTAGGTGATTTTTGAGCCTGAGAAATGTATTGAAAGACTAAACAGGTGCAGAAGTCACTTATGAAAGCCAGTAGTGTGAGCTTATGACTCATAGGAATTTATAGATTAATCATTGCAAAAGTGAAACTTCCCAACTCAGAGCTGAACTTAGACTTGGCTTCCTTGTTTTCTAAATGCTGTACTTCAGTGGTTCTTACATTAACCTTTTAATAAGTGAAGATTATTGTTTTTCTTGCAGCCTCCTGAAAAAGAAGGTGGTTTACCACGTCATGTTGGAAACAAAACTGAATGTGCCTTGCTGGGTTTTCTTTTGGATTTAAAACGTGATTATCAGGATGTACGAAATGAGATCCCAGAAGAGAAGTTGCACAAAGTGTACACCTTCAACTCTGTTAGAAAATCTATGAGTACTGTGTTAAAAAACTCTGATGGCAGTTTCCGAATTTTCAGTAAAGGTGCCTCTGAGATAGTTCTTAAAAAGTAAGAACAGCTACTATTGTACTTTAGCACTTTGAATTTGGCTCAACTTTGTGAGACTGTAAACTGCTGAACAACATTATGCTGTAGTCTGCAAATTATTTCTGTAGCTGTGTTTATGAACAAGTGCAACAGTCCTGTACCCTTGAAATAGCTGCTAGTTTCCTGTCTTGTGTCTCTTGATTATTTGACTTTATGCAATAAAATGGGAAGGAACACTTGAATAACTTTAAATCTAATGCACTGAAAGATATAAAGCAGACGTAGAGCTCTTCAGAGTGTGATTCTTATACAGGCAAGCCTGTCTAGTTAAACCATCTTAATTTTAAGTGTGGAAGTCCTGGCAGCTGATCCATTCAAATTCTGTCTGGAGTTTGGTTCCTTTGCAAAAGATTACTTCCAGCTCCAAAGGACAGTGTGAATGGGTGTCAAAGCTGATTACTTTGATAGGAGGTTGAACCTTGAGTAAAAGAGAAAGTTAATTGTTCTTTTAGTATGACAAAGCAAGTTGTTTCCTTACTTGTCTGCCCATTTCCAGGGGCCTTTTGTTTTATTTGCTAGACTGTTAGTGAGAGATGTGTTGCCATTGGAACAAACCTTAGTATGTAGAAAGCTGTGGTAACTCCTAAGCAGGCTAGGGGAGAAGGTATGTGTGCATTATGTTATGTTGTCTAGGAGCTGTAGTTGTAACCAGTCTGTTTTCAGTCCTGGCTTCAAACTCTTTCTAGTCTTAATAGTAGCATGTACCATCTTAACTTTTAGCTTGCTACCTGGCCCCATGTAGGGACATACTAACACGCTAAGTAGAAAAGATGATTTTTCTCCTTCTCCACCAGCTTAGAGCTCACAGCAGAATATCAGTCTTTCAAGGACTTTCTAGTTCCTTTTGATACAGAACTTTGGAATAATTCATATCTAAATCTTAGCTAGATTTTAAGCCAAGCTTCATCAGTAAGTATGCTTACACGTGCATTTTTTCTAGCTTTGGGGAATTTTTTTCTTCTTTTGTTGTTAAACAGTTGAACTTTAGAATATGCTAGAACTCATTCAGCCTTGACTCATGCGATTCATTTGGCTTCACATCTGAGATAATAAATAGTGATAGCTAAGAAAGAACAAGAAAATATGGAGTGATTTAGATGGTACTGAAGTAGCTGTAAGCCTGAAACTATTTGAGCAGCACCATCTGAGAAAATCCTAGCTGTTTTCTTTATCTTCTGTCTGTGCAGTGAAAGAAGTTGATCATAACATGGCTTGTCATTTGTGCTGCACATTCTTCACTATCACAGAAATGACTACTGAGCACTGAAAACTTAAACATGAATATAAGTATACATATATATATATTTAAATAATATAAATGAGTCACCTGTAAGTGTAGAAGAAATGCTGCAAAACTTTTCAAGCAGAGCAGCTTTTCTTCTTTATTTACACTCATGTCTCAAGTCAAATATTTTTAACTAAAACTTGTTTCAGTCTTGACGTAAAACTTACTGATTTCCATATAGTCATCTCTGTATACTTGGGATTACTCACAAACTCTGTGATTGGTGATAATGCGAGATACATACAGTGGTTGCTGACATTTGAACAGGTAACCCAAATCAATGACAGACTTCAAATTTCAGTTGGAATGAAGTTGTCTATCAGATCTCTCAGGTGCTGTCAAAATGTCATAAATCCTTGGCTTTTTTTCAGTGTCCTATTAGCACTGATTTGTGAAACAAGCTCTTATGGTTTTGTGTTAAAGTCTTTGGTAAAGACTCAAAGGAACAAAATTAAATTTATTGTTAAAAGCATTTGGTAATGTTATGTTTGCGACATTATTAGTAAAGTATGTATGCTCTAGGAAAGCAATGATGTCTAGGCATAAAGAGACTAAAATAACACAACTTGAAATGCTAGAGTATGTTATTTTGAGCCTAGTCTCTTAATTTTTTTACAACAGCTTGAAGTATTTGTTTTTTATTTAATGCTTTATGTTTAAGAACTGCCAAACTCTCTCAGAATTGGTAACGTGCGTGTTGATTATTCTGTAAACCTTTGTACTGACAAAGGATAGCACTGGTTCTTCATACCATGCGAGTTTGCTTTTCATTCTGTAAGTTTAGTGCTTAGCCATTGTGTGCATGTTTTGGAAGCTTACTGTAGTTCTGAGCCATGTGCAACTGTTAAAGGTGGGACTATTTTGTTGAACTTGAAACTCGATTAACTGACACAGCTAGTGCATTTACTACATTTAAGTACAGTGAAAAATGTTTACTCCTGGGAGGCAACTAATTTTGTTTCCATAATTTACAGAGCATTATTTTCATCCCAGGACAACCATCTCAGTGAACAGCTAGCATGTTTTGCAGTTAGGAAGAGATTAAGTGCATACGGAGAAGATTATCTGCTAGTGTGTCTGTCTGGAAGAGTAAAGCTTATGGAAACTTTAACAAGTTGACTAATAAACCACTTCCCACAAAAGTCTGAACTTTCATAAAGATCTGCTAACTTTAATTTTTTCTTTTCAGGTGCTTCAAAATACTGAGTGCTGATGGAGAACCAAAGGTATTCAGACCTAGGGACCGTGATGATATTGTAAAAACTGTAATTGAGCCAATGGCTTCTGAAGGGCTCAGAACCATTTGTTTGGCATTTAGAGACTTTCCAGCAGGGGAACCAGAGCCAGAATGGGACAATGAAAATGACATTGTTACTGGTCTGACATGCATTGCTGTTGTTGGGATTGAAGATCCTGTGAGACCTGAGGTAGGGTCACTGTGTAAGCTGCAGTGTTTCTGTTTCAGGAGGTCCTGGTTCATGTTGTTTTCAGTCATGCAAAGAGTGAGTTTTGCATCTTTAGCATAGTTAATAAACGAAAATCTTATTTCTTAGGGGGAAAAGTTAATGTAGCTACAAAAGCAGATTAAAACCTTAATGACACTTATGCTGTGTTACTGAAGCTCTGTACAAACTAATGACTTAAGGCGCTTACTAAGCAGTGTCTCAGTAGATGGAACAACTGGTCTTTTTTCTTCTTTAAACTACTAGGAATATTAGGAGTGTGGATTAGGATCATATTAGCTATTGTGTTTGCTGCAAGGTTCTAAAGGGGAAGAGGATTTGTTAACTGAGCTAAGGAGATCTGCTTGTGGTTGAAGTCTATGGAGGGCAGTGTTTCTCAACAGTAAAAGCTTTTATGCTTTAAGGGGGTCTTCATTCTGACCCACATTAGCGTCACTTCACAGTCAAAGTTGTGGGCTGACAAGTAGTGTGTGAGCTGTAGTTCATTTTACATAATCATAAACGTAAAGCCAGTACTTAGTACTTTTGACTGCTACTCCATAACTTGTATCATGGGACTTTCTGTGGTGGATTTGCACACTGCAGTATTTGGAAAATAAAGGGGGAATAAATGGGACAGACAAAACAAAAAATAACCAGGGTGTGTGTGTTTTTCAGGAACATGATGAAGGCAGGTTACTTAAATTTCTTAAATGTTCCTTAGCAGCATGTTAAAATAAGTTGTTTTGGTTTGACTTGAAGACACTTCACTCACATGTCTAGTCATGTGAATTTGTTAATTTATTAAGTGTTTGTATAGTCTAACTTTTTGTTGTCTTCACTTTTTGCATATAGGTACCTGATGCAATAAAAAAATGTCAGCGTGCAGGCATAACTGTACGTATGGTCACTGGTGATAACATTAATACTGCTCGTGCTATTGCATTAAAATGTGGTATTCTGAATCCTGGTGAAGACTTTTTGTGCTTAGAGGGCAAAGACTTTAATAGGAGAATACGCAATGAAAAAGGAGAGGTAAGCATGCTGACTTAAGTTGGATCAGCTATTTTGTAAAGGCTTGTAATTGCAAAATACACCTGATGTTCTTTTTGCAGATAGAGCAAGAGCGAATAGATAAAATTTGGCCAAAGCTACGTGTTCTTGCAAGATCATCTCCTACTGACAAACACACTCTGGTAAAAGGTAAATAAAAGTTATTTGAACTTCCAAGTAAAGTTCTATTTCTAGAGAAAAATAGGATTACAATTTGTGGGAAATGTCAATGAGGGTGTCTTCATATGCCAACTCTTTTTTTTCTTCTTCTTTTTTTTCCCTGAGAGATAAATAATAGATGGTTCTAGTTGTTGTGTGTTTTTGTTTGTTTGAGGATGATAAAATGACTTTCTCTTTGAACCTCAATCTTTGTTGTATTGTCTGTTTTGAACTATAATACTGAGATGTCATTTTACTTTAGGTATAATTGACAGCACTATCTTTGATCAGAGGCAAGTTGTAGCAGTAACTGGTGATGGTACCAATGATGGTCCTGCACTGAAGAAAGCAGATGTTGGATTTGCTATGGTACGACTTTTTTACTTTCAATATTTTGAACACTCTTTTAATAAAGCAGTTTATCAAATCACTTTCAAGACTCAACAGCCTTACTTGTTTCATGACCCTTACATACAGCTCATTTAAGGGCGTTAACTTCTCTCACACTTAAAACTAATTACTTTTTTGGTCAGTTTCCCATTTTTTTCTATTTGATTAAAAATGTCCTTCTGGCTTTTGCCAATGAGTAGAATGTACAAACTTACACTGCAGATCCTTAGTCACTTTTACACAAAAACTTGTTGCACTGCAATTCCTGATACTGAAATATTCCTGAAATGAGATCTATTCATCATATGGCAAAATGACCTGACGTGGTAAACAGCATACAGTGGCTTTCAGTAAGCCTTATATATGATATGGATTAAGTTTATTCACCTGTTTTCTGTGAAATGATGCAGAAGAACAGAGAGACTAGGAGGGCAAAAAGTACAAGTTGATATTTAAAATGCCTTTGGAGGTGGTACCAAGACATCTTGTACATTCTAAATAAAACAGCATATTCATAGCAGCCTAGGATCTGCGTTTGTCCGTATGAGCTCAGAAACACTTTCTCAGTTGAAATTCTCAAACACCCTTTGAAATGGTAGCCAAACAAAGTCTAACTGTCCATGAAAATTAACTGCTGGGATAAAACATTTTAGCCTAAATTTAGCATGTGTTAAGTACGCCTTATTGTAGAGACCTAAGCAGCCTACTGTAGCCAAGGGAATTTTATTGTTCTTCCTGAGCTGACTTGAAGGAATTAAATAGCTGACTTGTCTCTTCTCAGCTAATAGGTGAACATTAAAAAGATGATAAAAATTTAATACATAAATGTGTCTTCCATAGGCAAGGCTTGTGTGGTGGCTTTTTTTGCTTTGTTTTTGTCTTTACTTTCATTGTGATTTATGTATTTGTTCTGCAGACTGGTTTGTCTATGTGGTACTAAACATTAGAAAAATTACAGCTAAGAATGCGAGTCCCTTCAAAACCAAATCACTGTCAACAAATAATCTAAGTTGCAGCTCCTTGTGCTGTGTTACAAATTTGGATTCAAATTTATGTAGGTAGAATAGTGTATATTGCTTTCCCATGGAATGATAGAATCGTACTCAAAGATAACTGTGAGTTGTATGCATAGCTGGGCAGGTGACTTTTACTTAGTAAACATCAAGAATAAGGATCCTTAGATTTTCTATTAAGTTGTAGTTAGGGCATTTAAAAAAAGAAAAACCCCACGTTCTTTAAGTGGATGTTACTTAACTCATAAACTAAGTTTAATTTTTTTAGGTATGTAGGAGATTCCAGGTGCTTAAAACCTAACAATATCATTGCATTGCAATGTTAAATGCAATTATACTTAATGTCCTGCTTTTCACTGCCAACATTCTTCAAAAAGCTTTTGGCAGTGTACATCACTTTACCATGTAGGTACACGTGTATTTTCCTACTCCTGGAATCTATATAGCATGTGGATTAAACTGTAGTACTGCACCATCTGGTGGTCTTTAACTTGAACAGGGAAAACTTGCTCAGTGTGGTTTTTATTGTCAGCTTGAGATTTCTTTATTCATTAAAATCTTTAAAGTAAAGATGAGGATTTTTTGTGTTTTCCATTCTGCAGTAGAATGTGGAAGCAAGACTTGCTGCAGCACAGCTTTAGGTTGTTTACGTTAAAGTAGTTCTAAAGACATGGTGCATTAAAATGAATGCTGATATGCTGACCAGGGATGTAGTTGTTCCTACTATATACATCAGTGCATCCTGTTGCATTTCCTAGCGTTTTTCTTTTTCTACCAGGGAATTGCTGGAACTGATGTTGCTAAAGAAGCTTCTGACATTATCCTTACGGATGACAACTTCACAAGTATTGTAAAAGCAGTTATGTGGGGACGGAACGTATACGACAGCATTTCGAAATTTCTTCAGTTCCAGCTCACTGTCAATGTAGTAGCAGTAATTGTCGCTTTTACAGGAGCATGCATAACACAGGTATGTACATTGGTAGATACAGCTAATAAATGCTGTAAATATCATGAGACTCTCTTGAATTCAACTTTCAGGTGTATGCTAGCCTGAAGAATGTAATGGTCTCCATTCAAAATGTGACAGTGTTTTATAATAAATGCCTTTAATAGCTGCAGCTTGTTCACTTACGCTGGAGAGAGCTTACGTTCCTGTCTTTATAGGATTCTCCGCTTAAAGCTGTGCAGATGCTGTGGGTAAATCTGATAATGGACACGTTAGCTTCTCTTGCCTTGGCGACAGAACCACCCACTGAAGCTCTTCTATTGCGAAAGCCTTATGGTAGAAACAAACCTTTGATTTCTCGTACGATGATGAAGAATATTTTGGGTCATGCATTCTACCAACTCGTAGTGGTCTTTACGCTCCTGTTTGCTGGTAAGAGCACTGAAACTTTGCCAAGCTGTAGGGAAATGAAGCCTTAAAAACTATTTATTTATTTTTGTTCTAATTCTAGTACATCTATCTAGTTCTATCTATCTGTGTATGTGTATAAAGCCACCAATTTAAGCTGCTGATATAATGTCTTTTATACACAGGTGAGAAAATTTTTGATATTGATAGTGGAAGAAATGCACCTCTGCATGCCCCTCCTTCAGAGCATTATACTATTGTCTTTAATACGTTTGTAATGATGCAGCTTTTTAATGAAATTAATGCCCGGAAAATTCATGGTGAAAGAAATGTTTTTGAAGGAATCTTTAACAACGCTATCTTCTGTACTATTGTTCTGGGAACATTTGTTGTGCAGGTGAGTAACTTATTGCTTACCTTGGAAATGCTAACCAACTAATGCTTATGCAACCAGATGTTTTATTTCTGCAATGTGAAGAATCTGCAGTGTCACACTATTAAAAAATAAATACATTATTAAAATAATAATAATTTTCAAGTCTTGCTTGACAAGGTCTTCAGGTATAACCTCATGAAATTGTCAAAATCAGATGTTGAGCTACTTGTACATACTTTTTGAATTTTTTTTCCCTCTCTGTGATCCCAGTTGTCCAGTCTTTTGACAGTTTCTCAAGAGGCCGTATGTATTTCTTACAGAAATCAGTTGTCTGTATTGATGCTGTTGTTTTAGGTCTTATTTTGGCATGAAACACTGATGTCTGGGGACCTTTAGTTGGTGCATCTAGGCAGATTTGTAAGAGCTGGCTGGTTAAATCTCTGTTTACTAACAAGATGAATTAAATTATCTGAAATAAATCAGACTAACATCCTGGTGTTGAGAAAGACCAAGTCAAAATCTAATTAAAGGAAAATAGTTGACACAAAATATTTTTACCTTCGAATCAACCTTTATGTTTAATTAATCAATACGAATAACAGTGAAATAACCAACAATTTGATTTTTGTATTCTTACAATTTAATCTTTTTCATTTTCACACAGTTTATTTTGGATGTGAGTAATCTAAGGTATAAGATGAATCTTAGCCTTGGAATTCCTCGGAGTTAACCAAACGTATAACAGTTCAAGCAATGCAAGTGTATGCATTGTGTGAAGTTGCTTCACTTAATCTATTTTAAAATTTCTTCAGGAGAATCTTTCTCAAAAGCTGCTTCTATTTTTAGAGCCATAAGTGCAGCAGACTTGTTTTGCAGCAAATCCAAATACGTAAAAATTATTCCTGCCTGCAATAATGTTCTCTTTATCAGCGATTCATAAGGGACTTATCTTCCTATATAACTTAGTGCTGTGTTTTTTCATAGTATCTTATTCTTTGTTAATAAAAAAAGATACTCCTGAGCTTTCCAGGTCAGGAGCCCTATTTAATGGCTGATACTGTCTCCTTTTGACACTTGCCCTGCTGCTTGAATGTTTATTCTCCAGGGCAGCGTTCCATGCATATAGTTCCTATGCAGTGAGGTACTTTGCTCATTAGAGCCCATGCAGCTTGTTCTAGTAGTTAAGTCAGTGGGAATGTGTTTAACTTGGCTTTCAGATTTCAGCTGCTCATCACAGTTTGTCACATAAACTCTCATGCTTAAGACTGGGATACATGGTAATATTCTGTTAAATGATTTCAGAAATCGTGTTTGTGTTTTGGATACCTAAGACTTGCATTAATAGAAGATCATTAGTTAACTTGGTTCTGAGATAGCTGAACTAAATGTGTAGCATCAAGTACACGCTGTAAATGTTAAATGAAAGGGGAAAAGTGTAAGGACAAAGAAGCAAAAAACATTTTTTTCTTTTTGTGAACCATTTGAAGAATAACAATAAGTTCTTAAAATACTGAGAAAATTGCTTAGATTTGGAAATATAACTCAAGCTGCTGAGACGTAGAAGTGTGTGCTTAATGAGATAGTAAATCCAGTGTTTTAATGCAGCATTGTCTATGCTGATCTTGAAGCTTCAGGGAGTTTTCTATTAATGGATCACTGATACATGTTTAATGGTATTGCTCTTCACAGATAATTATCGTGCAGTTTGGTGGAAAGCCTTTTAGTTGCTCAAAACTCTCAATTGAACAGTGGCTGTGGTCTGTTTTCCTGGGCATGGGAACACTACTCTGGGGCCAGGTAAAATAGGTTTTTTCCAAATGTCAAATCCATTTGTGTTAATGAATTTGTATTTTTCATGTAAAGCATTTTACCTTAAACATTCTGATCTTTGAAGTGGACTATGTAAATTTGTAGAAATTAACAGTAAATGCTGCCTAAATTTATCTGGGTTAATAGCTAGGAAGTCTGTGGTTAGACATTTCCTTACTATGACTTGATTATTTGGTTATAAGTCATAACTAGATACTGTGTCTGGTTTAGGACAGTTAGGAAGAAGTTTTTGGACAGGTTGCCCAAGGAGGCTGTGGATGCCCCATCCCTGGAGGCATTCAAGGCCAGGCTGGATGTGGCTCTGGGCAGCCTGGTCTGCTGGTTGGTAATCCTGCACATAGCAGGGGGTTGAAACTTGATGATCACTGTGGTCCTTTTCAACCCAGGCCATTCAATGGTTCTATGTTTGTGTTCAGTTATTTTTAACTAGAAGCAGCTGTAGTTGCTTTTGAATATGAAATTGTCTTCAGCCAGATAATAAACACTTTAGGAATTTCTATAAGAACATAAGGCAATTAATATACTAATGTTTCAATACATTTAATGTGGTGTAGAATGGTTTTCTTGAAAAATGAGAACTGTTATACGTGCTAGTCTTTTTTGTTTAAAGATATCCTAGAGTAGCAAGAAATGCAGCAAAACTCAAACGTTTTCTCTTTAAAATTCTTCATTTGCATAATTATGAAATATACTTTTAAGCTTACTGCATTTTGATTATTTTCTTTCTTGGGGTTTATTTGCTATTGCACATGTAACAGTGCTTGCAAGCTTATTTACATGAAACTTTAGAACTCTGTGTAGTTTCTCATTAGTTAATGACATGGTTGTCTAAATTCTTCATACCACATGAAGAGTTTTCCAGTACAGTTTTTTTCCTTTCTAATTTGTAAAGAATACCTTTTCAGGATGAATTTTAGTTGTAAATAAATACGTAAGTGCATATTCTAAATGTGGGTCTAAACTTTTTAAGAAGGTTTTTGGAAAACTGATTATTTTTTAAAAATTGAATAGAGTCATGCTGAGGTTTAAAGGTAGCCTCAAAGAGAGTCGTGTAGCTTGAGAGATCTTTGATTCCAGAGCATCCTGGAAAGGCAGAGCTTCCCTGCTGCAGTTCATGCTGCTCTAGCATCTGATCATAGTGAAAGGGCTTTTGACTTTCTGCTAATAGTAGAAACTGAAGTCATAGTAACAATGTCAGTATGAAAGGCAGTTTATCTTGCTTTTGGAGCAGTGTTTTTCCTCTGCAGCTGCTGAAATGGTCTTCTAGATTAATGATGCTCAAGGAAAGCAGGCTTGGAACTGATGTGGATCTGCTAGATGGGATGTATCAAAAGATGATTCTCCTTCACTACATAGTTCAACAGAATAGCCCTGAAGGTGGGGATGAAAAGGAAAGCCGGAACAGACACACATAGCTTCTCTTTAGCTTCAGCTAGATTAATTAATTAAAAATAAGTAGCAATTTAATGTGAGCAACTAGCAATTTAGTAATTTTATATAAGGGTTTTGGAAACATCGCTTGCAAGTGGATCAATACCGTTCAGGTGACAAAAGAATGCCTGCCTCTTCTATGTTTCTGAATAAGCTGTGGCTACTTCTAATTAAATGTCGTTGAGGTTGTAAGAAAACTTAGGCTTGTGCAGCTATTCAGCTGGAGTGATGGCTTTACATTGACACTTATCGCGTTCATGTCTTTTTTTTATTCAACTTTGCTAATCATATATACAGGATATTATGTTTAAACGTCTATGATTATGTTCTTTTCTTTTTTTCCTTCCCTTAAAATAATAATTCTGATCCATACTTCTTATTCGCTGTTAGTTGATTTCAACAATTCCAACTAGCCGCCTGAAATTCCTTAAGGAAGCTGGTCATGGAACACAAAAGGAAGAGATTCCTGAGGAAGAGCTAGCAGAAGATGTGGAGGAGATTGATCATGCCGAGCGAGAATTACGTCGTGGTCAGATCTTGTGGTTTAGGGGCCTAAACAGAATACAAACTCAGGTATGGTCTTGGAAAAGGTAGGATGCGGTGCGTGTTAGGAGGGAAATCACTCCTCTCGATCCCTTTGACTAAGGTGGCAGTTTTAAATGGTGTGGATGAGACTCTCGAGGGGATATGGATGACTGTACAATCCCTCAGGGTTCTCTGTTTTCTTCTGCTCTAAATTCAACTCTTACCTGTTTATCTACTGTATTTAAAAAAAAAAAAAAAAGTGCCTTTTTCCTTCACTTTTTGTGTGCTATAGATGGGGATGGTCCTCTCTTGTTCTCTCTCTTTCTCTCTCTCTTGCTGAGCAAGCTGTCACAATCTCTGATTCCTTGCAGATGGATGTAGTGAATGCTTTCCAGAGTGGAAGTACCATTCAGGGGGCTCTAAGGCGGCAACCCTCCATCGCCAGCCAGCACCATGATGTAACAAATATTTCTACCCCTACACATGTAGTGTTTTCCTCTACTACTGCTTCTACTACTGTGGGGTGTGAGTGTGTGTTCCTAAAGTGCATGAAGTTAACATTTCCTGATTCACATACCTAACGTTTCTCATTTTCTCCTTAGTACTTAAACTCATCGTTCAGGCTTTTCATAGAGCTTTTTCACAAAGTGGAGTCCTCAAGACTTTTTTTTCTTAGAGGGCTGAGAACAGGTGGAACAATTGCAACAAAAGACTTTCACTTGAAAGCTGTGAGCCTGCACATCCTGTGCCTTCATCCATTCGTGTACAGAAGAATGTTTAGGATAAAACAGGAAAACTGTTGTAAATTTTCGAGTATATGCCTTGAAAGTCACCTTACATGGGTGACTTCTGTTGAATAAGCAAATTGATTAAGTGTATAATCATAGACCTAGTTTAATTGTCTTGCACTACGCACAGCACATGATATTTGAAAAGGCGAAGAAACGGATGGAAAAGCAATGCAGTTTTAAAGATATGAATGTAGTTAGAACATGGAACACTAAATGCATTTTCTTTGTAGCTTGTGAGGAACTTCTGAGTTTCTGCTTTCAGTGGACTTTTTTTTTTTTTTTTTTTACTGAATAACACAACTTTCTCAACATCAGGATTCAGGTGGCGAAACAAGGCTTCTTAAATGCGTACAAGTCAGAAGAAACATAGCTCATGAAAAAGAAGAAGGGCTTAAGGACTAAGTAGTGAAATTTCTGTTCACGTTTGAAGGGTTTCTTTTCCTTTCTAGGTTCTTCAGACAGCAGTTCATAAGCCATCAGTAACAGTACAGTTCTTGTCTCACCTCAATTCTGCCCTCTTTATATTGTACTCTAAGTGGCATTTCAGTTTCAGCCTTCCTCTTTGTAGAAGTTAGTGATTTAATTACTCATATGTAGGCTTAAATTATGGAGTCTGAAGATGTGTAACAGTTATAGATACTAGCTCTCAGTATTCAACTGTTGTTGAAATCATTTTCCATCTTAGTTATGTATTATATGTTTAACTGCCCTAACTTCCTATAGACCAGTTAAATAATTGTTTTTTAAAATAACCGTGAGAAGGCTTCTTTTCCCCACCCCTGCCCTGCTTTTTAAGCTTTCAGATTACCAAGTGGATGAAGACCCTTAATTTCAGGAGCTGCCTTAAATGTTTTCTTCTGATTTCTTTATTTTTATGTTTTTCTTTTTGGCATGGCCAGAATTTCTGTGTTAGCTTGCACAAGCTAACTTGTTCTCCCTTGGCGACACAGATACTTCCCTACCCTGCAAGTGAGCAGTGTTGAGAAGCTTAGCTCACAAATTTGCATGCCTAAAGAACACAAAATGAAAAGTAGATTTCACAGTAAGGATATGCAGGATTGCATCTCCTACTTAAAATGGTAATGAGTAACCTGTATCCCTAACTACACTCAAGAACATTAATTAGACATTGAGAACTCTCTAGAGAGCAACTTCATGCCATGCTGTCATTTGAGCAGAACCTAATGGGTACTGCATCATCTCATTGCATCAAATGACCAATGCAGATACAAACCTACAATAGTAAAAAAACTAGTTTTTGATCCTCACTATGAAATACAGCCTTCTGCTATTCCTGCTAGGAGATCCTCTTTTGACAGTTAATGTATATTAGTGGCAAACAGATAGGTTTATTCTTTTTTCTTTTTTGGAGCTGTTAGCTGGAAGGTAGTTCACATGTACTGAGGTTGCTACTCCAAAGGAGCTGTCTGGCCAGGAAGATTTGCATTCCTTGCTATTCTTTCTGGTACCTACTATAGGATAGGCCTGATGATATAACAAATTGTCCTGTTTGCTCCTCGCTTATGCAATTTTATTGTTAGCTATCTCATCTCATTATCTTTAGTAACTGAAAATAAAGCCTTAAAAATGATAGATGTTTCTCTTTTAAGTGTAAGTTAAAGTGCTGGTAGTCTGATTCTAATCTTCGTGGCCAGACCTTATGAGGGTCCTCGGTTTGTAGGATCATCATCCAGGTCAGTTGTTTGTCTTTTGTGAATCACATTTTTATTGTGGATATTCTTCTATCCTTATGATAATTACAGCTCTCCTATTAAGCTAAAAAACTGTGTTTCATTACTGCTTATGTTCTAACATAGCATCTGTAAGCAATGAAAAACAAGTTCCATGAGGCAGTCGTATTTCATTTTGCCACTGAAATCAGTGGCACAGTGGGATGCAACATGCCAAATAAAGGCATTGTAAACTTTCAGTCCGACTCTGTCACTCCTACTGATTCACTTGGAAAGTGACAAGAGATTTTATGCAGCACTCTGGATTTGTTTAAATCTCACATAACATGCAAACTCTTAAAGTGTGCTCAGTTTTTCATGTGATAAACAGTAAAGCATTAGATGCTGCTGTAATGATTTCTCTCTCAAGCACAACGCTATTTCCTGTTCTCTCCATTTTGAATATTACGTATCCCTCCTGTCCTCTTGAAGTGATTTTCATCATCAGTGGAGCCCAGTTGTATACCTGCAGTATGAAAATGTGGACTTTATAGCTTTTTAGTAAAATTCTTAATGAAAGTTAGGGTGGGGATAGGGGAGACAGCGCCTATTTCTGGATCTCAAAGAACGCGGTCAGAATCAAATGTGTAGAGCTGCTCTGATAACAAACTTGATACACTGCTGCTGGAGAGTCCTTTTCTGTTTGCACTAAAAGGATGTTTGGTGTATCTTAACTCTTCAGAAGTCATCATTCATGTCCTGCTTGACCTTCCAGCTTCATTCCTTCACCTGGAATTGCTTCTTTTTTACTACTAAGGAACTCAACGCATCCTGTATGGAAGCAGTAATCCTGATACACTTCTCGAAGTCATCTCAGATGTCCTAAAAAATCTTTTAAAATTTGACTTACTGTTCTGTAACAGTAAGTTGGTCTGTACTACAGAGTTTTGCTCTGCTTCTTATTGTACTACACAGAACTTTTTGTGTACTTTCCTGAAGACTTACTCAGGTTAATTAGAGATGTTGAGTATTGAACAGGCAGAAGCTAACAGAAGCTGAAGAATGTGTTTTGATCAAAGTATTGGACAAAGGGGTCATTGGTTTTCTATTAAATATTTTATATAAAGTCAAGAATGAATCCTGAATTCATGTAGTTGGTCAGGGAAAGGTGGAGCGCAGGAGGTAGGAGCAGGTGGCTTCATCCTTCACATCGCAATTAGAAAAGTGTAAATTCCAGGCATCTTGGACATGCACATTTTGTAAAATGAGCTTGCACCTTTTCCCTATCCAATTTCATGTCTAATTTCTTTCTGAAATGTTTGTTTATGGTTTCTTTAAACTTAGTGTTCTGATTTGCACATGTTAGTTAAACAATGAAGAGACCTGAAATTACGGTCAGCCTGGGGATTTTATCCACGAATTCAGCGGAAGTTGAAAATTCAAATAAGCTAAAACTGATCACCTGCTTCTCTCGTATTTAGTGCTGCTTGAACAGTCTCTTCCAAATTGTAACCTGTTGTAGCTACATCTTCAGTATACAATACAGCATTCAGTTTCCTAGTTCTGGTGTTTAGCTTCCAAATCATTAGGTAAGAAACTTTCTCCAGTGTGGTAGATGGGTATATACTCGAACATTTACAGCTGTTTATAGTTAGTCATATCCTTTTTTTGCATGACTTCGTTACTGTCTGGTCATTGTGACATTGGCTTACACATGCTTGGCTTCTTCATAGTCAGTTGAAATCCTAAATTCCCAGCATGAGAATTAGTAACTCTTTTACCCTTTAACTTATTTTCAGCCTTTTCCACCCCCCTCAGTATTCTATAAATCTCACTGAGAGTTATTTAATTTGTGAATAAGTAATTGTTGGCCTCATTTAGAAAAAAAAAAAATGCTTAGTCCACGTTAAGTAATTAAACAATTCTAGTGCCATGTCTGAATTTTAGGCCCTTCAGCTTCTTGCAGTATTTTCACAGTTTCTATTCCTACTTTGTAGACTGGCAGTGCTGTACTGAAATGCTCTTCATTTTTTACAGTTTATTGCAAGTTCCACTGCATCACATACAAATTCGAATCACTCATGTCTAGCTGTTTGTGGACTCAAACTCATAAGAACCATGTCATTACCAGTAAATCTGCAGCACGTTAACACCTTTTTTTCTTTGTTTACAGATACGAGTGGTGAATGCATTTCGTAGTTCTTTGTATGAGGGGCTAGAGAAACCTGAGACACGAAGTTCAATTCACAATTTTATGACGCATCCTGAGTTTAGAATAGAAGACTCCGAGCCTCATATTCCCCTTATTGATGATACTGATGCTGAAGATGACGCTCCAACAAAACGCAACTCTACCCCCCCACCCTCTCCCAATAAAAATAACAATGCGGTTGACAGTGGAATTCACCTTACAACAGACATGAACAAGTCTGCTACCTCTTCATCCCCAGGGAGCCCGCTACATAGTTTGGAAACATCACTCTGATTGTAAGCTGAATGTTAACACACTAGCTGCATTGTAAAGAAATTGAAACTGGGTCTCTTCACACTTTATGATGGACAAGATGAGATTCTTGTCTCGGACTTCAACAGAAGACACACTTGTACGAATGTAGATTTATTTTTTTAAAAAAAGCTTTCTGCCAGACTGGAGGGTGCTTTTCTGGGGGTGGGAGTAATAATGAACTCTGACAGATGAACAGTAACTCGGCATAAGTGACCTGTGGATCATCTGTTGTACTTAAGAATGGTCCTGAACGGTGTGTTAGCAGAGCTTTAGTTTATCATGATCCTTTTTTGAGGGGAAGGCTGGGAAGGGCAAGGAGGCCCTGGATTGTTGAATTGATACTTTAATTTCTGCTGTTGGCTGTTAATAATTTGGATTATTTATGTTTATAAATGATACAGATCTGTTTACAAGGTTTGTAGATACTTTTTTGTTCCTGTTCATAGATGGGAAGCTTCCTTATAAATGATGCAGAGAAAAATAATAATAATTAAAAAAAAAACTAGTCCTTCAAATACTGCTGTATTTTCAGGAAAAGGGTGTTTCTATTGAAACTGTACTAAATTTTGCCTGCAATTTACCTTGTTAAATATTGTAGATAAATTGCTGATACTAATAGCCAAATAGATAACACTAATGCTTTGTAAAAACATGAGCAGTGGTGTTCTAATGAAGTTATGGCCTCTGTCCTGATTAGTTTCTTAAATACATTTACTACTTAATGGTTTTGAAACAACTGTTTAATTTTTAAAAATTTTGAGAAACTTACTGAATAACTTTTGTTCAGAACTTAGTAGGATTGTTTAATGCAGGACATCAATATGTGATGGAACTTGCTTGAAATATTTCTGTTATCTCGGGCAAAATGGATTAAATCAGAATACATCAGAATCTTAGTCCTTTGTTTTTGTCTAAACATGTTAGTTTAGTGCTGTCTTGGTGAACTGTGAGTGGAACTGTGATTTTTTTCTAATCTATAAAATCCTTCATGCAGCATGAGGGCTGTTGGCATTTTGAAAGGTTGTTAGTGGGTAGCATACATGTTCTCCTTTTTGTTTTTGAAACTTGTTTGTAAACATGAATAAACCTGCCCTTTTGTTAAAATAAAATTGCAGCAATGGTTTATTACAGATTTTATTTTTTTTTTTGCCCTCATCTCCATCACAGGAAACACTGAAAAGTGCTCTCTTGTATTACTGGTTAAAACTACTTTTAGCTACAATTTCAAGATGGTAACAGCCCCACTAAAAGCAGGACTGTGGGTAAATGGAGTTGCCGTGACTGCCTCAAAATGAATGTAAGATTAAGGTACTCACAAGTCTTCGCTGAGCCCAAAAGATACTCCTTGGCAATGAATAGTCTGGCTGAGGTTCTGAGATACAGAGATTTATAAGTACATCCCTTTGTGAAAGGAGGAAAAGAAGAACTGACCGATGGCACTGGTGAAAGTACACTTTCCACTTGAATAATGTGCACCAAAGCTAACCTGCTAGTGATAGACTGGAAGAGCCACGGTCTGCCTCCGCTGCATCCTTTAAACAGCTAAGGATGGTGGAGCAGCGCTGAATTTCCTATTGCTGTGTTTTCCAGGTCCGTTACTGTTCAGAAGAGCATGAGTTTAATTCTGCGTTTCTTTTCAACAGCTCTGTATTCATAAGCGTAGTGTTTGCGTGGATCATTTTTCTTCTTTCCCAGAGTAGTCCATAATATTGAAGACTTTTTTTTTTTTTAAAGCGGTCCCTCGGGAGGAACTACATTGGTAATGAGGGAGGAGATGATGATACTAGAGCAAACTGCAGAAATGAGCAGTTAAGGAGACAGGCTCGAGCAGATCTTTTCCTTTGTGGTGGGATAACTTCATGCTTGCGTTTGTTCTTCAGTGGCTGATGTTGAATGTGTAGCACTGTATCCCACTGTCAACCACATCTGAATTCAGTCTTTTCTAGTTTACTGAAGAAAATACATTGAATTCTAGGCAAGGGGAGTTTGCACTTGACACTTTGTATAGTAACTTCTCCCATGTGTTTCTAGCACTTCTCTCACTTCAGATATTTCTTACCTAGAGTGCTTGGTGAGGTAATCCTTTTTATGTACGTGGTTTTTCTCCCTACTACTGAAGTCAGTTGAGCATCGGTTTAAAATGTGGAAAGTTCCTTTACCCATGACAGTACACCACCGTGAGAGGAAGATTCACTGTATCATAACTCAACTTGATTTTGAAAACAGTCTTTAGTTTTTCCCTCTTCTAGTTGTGCTCATGACTGCGTTGTATCTTTTGGAATAAATTCTACACGTAAGACTTTTGGGGGACAGGGGAGCAAATGTAGGCTTTGTACATCAGTGGTCCCTCTTGATTCTGTTAATATCAGTGTGCTGTTCTCTATAGGAAGTGTAAGTGAAACCTAAATAAGGAAAAGTTGTTGGGGGGGGTGGGGGGAGGGAATGCTTTCTTTGTGATCTCAAGAAATCATAACATGTTGCCTAGATTATGAAATGGTTATCACTAAGCTACTGAGGCCTTCATTGCCTTTCTGGTTGTAAGGTTTACTTGTCTATTGTAACTGAAATAAATAAATGTGCTGTTCATCTCAGTCTGTATGGGGACTGAAATTCTTGAATGTCAGTACAGGACTGATTTAAATCTGAAACGCATGCTTATTCTATAAAACAGCTCTTACTGCCATGACTTTAAGGTAATTCCTTTTCAAGAAGTCAGAGTATGCATGGTATTATGATCAAGCAATAGTAACTAATCTAAATGTAGTTCTAGACTGACTTCCGTTTGAATTCAGTATCTTGAATGGGATCTCTGATATATTTCTTTATAAGACAAATCTCAGGGCAGATAATGTTGGTTTTGGAGGAGGGGTGAAAAGTTGGTTGTTTTATAAGTGGTTTCATTTTTTCTATATTGATCTTGACAGGAGGAGGAAAAACCTTCAGCATGGAATAGTCTGAAGAGAAACAATGCTGTAATGTCAAACCAATAGGAAAACACAGGGGTCTGTAGCAAGTGTGAGCATCCAAGGACGATGAACTGACACCCAGGGATTTAGAACAGTAGGAAGCTTTCCAGTGTGTTTCCAAGTGAACAAGTAAATGTAATATTCATGGAAGGATAACTCATATTCAGCTGATGGTACTGGGAAGTTTTCCCAAAGGCATAATGTGTGCAGCTTCTGCTAGCAGTGCCAGCTTCTGCAGTGTAATGTCTAGACAATACTAAGCCTTGTGAAAATTAAAGTAGAACGTCTTAGCATCCATTCTGCTTTTGCAATAGAAATGCTTGGTTATAAAGAGCTCCTTGCTTTTCCCACCACCATACCCTCCCCAAGCAGTGTATATCTTCTGATCTTAGAGATTCCAAGCCCTCACTGAAATACCTTAACTTTTTTGGATGAACCTTACCAGCTCCGACTTAAACTTACTTACCTTGAGACAGAAGGTCTGGCTTGCTTGTTCAGGGTCATGTCCTGAGAATTTTTGTGCCAGAGTCAAGAACCAGAGAGCTGCTTCAGCTTATCTCCTCATCTCTATGCAGAAATATCTAATCAATTTCTTCAGGAGATCACAGCACCAATCCAGGAGTTGGCTTACATGGTGTCTAACCTAAAAGCCTCCTATGGGTACTTAAAGGAACCTGTATCATTTTAAAAGGACATAAAGATCTCAAAAAACGCAAATTCTGCTGATTTTTTTCACTGCTTTTCCTGGAGCTTAGCAGGGCTATGCAACTTTTAAATAGGTGGACTACTCGGATATTAAAAGTGAATGCATCCTTTTTGTTTGTTTGTTTGTTTGAAAACATATTGCAAACAAATAGAAAGCTGTGTAAAATCCAAAGCTTAGGAAGGGAGTGCCTTTACCCTAGTCAGCAAACTCAAGTTTGTAAGTAAAATGAAGTTTCCTTCAGACTGCATTCATTCCCACTAGCTCAGTTATTTTACTCTTTTGTATTTCTAGACTTAACAGAAATGGAGGCATCAATTTTGTCACAGAACAGTAAAAGAAAATAAAGTTAATGATTTTTTTAATCATTTTATTTTTGGTAGTTAATGAATAAGATTAACCTGTGTAGAATTAAAAAAAAGCTCCTAAACTTCATGTGAATACCTTCCTAAAACTTCTGAGTAAAGTGTTGCTCTTAAAAAAATAAAACAAAAAAACAAAAATCCCACCAATAAACCCCAGAGGATATATTAATTTTCTTTGACAATTCCAATTTTCTAAGTAAAGGCTTTAACCTGTCACTTTCCCTTTCCAGAAGTTGGTTGCTCTGATGATGGCCGTAGCTAAAAAGCATCTTTAGATTTAACCTAAGCTAGTCTCAAGATCTCCCGAAGGTAAGCAGCGATTTGGCCGATGTTTGTGAGGAAATGAACTCATTTCTGATGCTGTGCTGGCAGGTACTGAGTAGTGTGTTGTGCTACGTACTTCAGGGGGGAACCTGCAAAACTGTCAAATAAGAACATTCAGGTCCTTGCTGGAGGACCTGTCAAAAGACACATGGGTGAGAACTTAGATTGCCTAAAATAGGGAGATTTTGGGATTGATATTTAGGTAAGAGGCTCTCGGATTTGCTTTATGAGCAGCAACACTTCTGCAGATGGGAAGGTAGATCTTTTCTCACCAGACACTATGTGGGCCTCTACATTGTTTCTGACATCATACAACAGTTTAATAGAGCGTTGGGAACCACCATATAACAAGCACTTCTATTAAACTACTAGAACTAAACTACTATGTAGTTTAAAATGAAAAGAAAAACCATCCACCAATCCTGGAACATTTATTTGCCGTGGTACTTTAATTTTCTAAGAGGAATAATTCCTAGCTTTTTTCCTTTTACTGAATTATCTGGGCCATTTTAGTGAACATAGCAGGAATGTGGATATGACCTAAAACCAGGTATGATCTCCCTTTTCCTTGCTTCTCCTTCCAGTTTGTCAAAAACTGTCCTAAAGAAGCAGTGAAGGGCATGTGCAGTAAGAGGTACAATTATGGAGTTCTCCTGTATCATCCTCGTGCTTTGCCTTGGGTCTCTGCCTTCTGCATCAAGATCTCACCCACTGCCAGCATGCTGGGAAATATCTGTGTGTTGTGGCTCTTCATTTTTTTTTTCCAGCAAATTATCAATTATATGCTTCAGATTTTAATTGGTGTGAAGGCCTAAAGAATTATATCTTAAACTAAGCGCGGACACTCAATGAACATGAAAAGGAACAGTCGTGAATGGCAATTTCAGGCCAAGCCAAAATTTTTCCCAGGTAGTTGATACAAACATTGCTGTGTGCAAGAAACATTTTGGATCGGTCTAAAGTAAGGGAACCCTCTACTGCTCCTCAGTGCAGTATGTATAGTTCAGCTCCAAGTTATAAGAGTCTGAATTCCTCCTGTAGTTGCCAGGCCTGCACAGTCATTTGGGTGACTGATCATTAAGCATTCACCTTGGATGACCCACTGTCCTGGCTCTAGCAGACACTTGTGTAACTTTCAGCTGCCTCAGCATGAGTGCCTGGTGCCATTTTAAGTATGCTGATGAGCTGCTATTCTGAAACAGCACGAGACTCTCTGGTGAAGGATCCCCTACTTGTTCAGGGCTACTGCTGTGGTTGCATCGCCTGGGGCTAAATCACACGTTGTCAGTCTCCGTGCATCACTTCAGGCTAATGTTAAGCCCTTAAATTGGTATGCTGAGGGAATCTGGAGAGAGCTGTCAAGCAGTTGTGTTAGTATTTGCTATCTGTCTGTGGTGAAAGGAAAACAAGAGTGCAAAAAAGGTGTACATACCTAGAGAAATCACTACAGATGAACTGAAAGTCTACAGGAACAAAGGAGGTGGAGGTTATTCCAATCCTTCAATTCCTTCACATCAGGATTGAAAAGCCTTGAAAGAACTGCTTTGGTAGGGATTGGAGGGGGTTGGAGAGTCACAGAAGGAAAACTTCTTCATGGGTTAGCTACAAGAAGTGAATAAGGCTTTCCGTGTATGCTGTAAGCTAGCAAAAGAAACCAACTATATTTTTTGAAAAACAAAAGGTAGTCTTGAAAGATTCATAACAGAGTTTATTGTGAAACACATGAACAATAATTGTGTCGCACCTTAAAATTCCCTTTCTTACCCTCTTTCAAAAACAGGCAACAATAATTTTTATTTTTATTTTTTTTTAATGCAGTAAAAACATTTGAGAAGTGACTTGCTTACTATCTGTTAAGGGCAGTAGGACCTTTATATTGGCTTTATTTATGACAGAGCATGAAGAGAATTTGCAGTTGCATTTTAATACTCTGCTGCTCTATGCTTGAACTTATTAGGTTTTGAGCCAAACTTTGAAGTATTTTAAGGAATGTACATTACTGAAATGGAAATCATAAAGAAAATCTGTGGATATCATTTGAGATGTTAACTTCTTAAGTACATTTAGTTGACTTTACTGCTGTTGCTTGCTCATTTTATCCCCCAAAATCAGTAGCAAAACTATCCAGTTAAATGAGTTTGCAAAATACAGTGTAACTGGCAAGTCACAGGCATTATGTTCGGATGAGAATGGAGACCCACAAATTTGGGAGCTGATGTTCACATTGTTTTATCACAGAGCTTAGCGGTTGCTACGCAGATTTTGTGTAAAGTCTAATCCCTGCTTCTTCTCCTTTCTCAGCTTACAATGCAGTTCTTCCGACAGCCATCTGGGAAGATATTCTGAGTTATAAAGAGGGGTACTGAGTTAAACCAGTACTTAAACATTCAAAACAAAATATTATTCCATCATTATTTTATGCAGATGGAAGACTATTCAGCAGAAAATAACACTTACGGAGGAAAATTCACAGCCTTTTTTCTTCACAAACATTAAAGATGCTTCATGAGCCAGTTCAAGTGAAACTTCACAAAGTTCTACTGCTTTGAACAGGAACTTGTATTAGATGACTGTCTGAGGCCCCTTCCAGTCTGTATTATCCCCCAATCCTATTTTTAAATACTCTTCAGTGGCTATCTGTTAAACTTTGTTTATGCCCTCTAATGTTTGGTTTTTACTGTACAAATAGGGTTTGCTCAGCCACTTTGAGGTAGCAGTCTGTAATACATGGGAAAGCCTACGGAAAGCGGTACTGCACTCACGTGGAAAGTGGCTGTTCCTCCAGGAAGAAGATAATTTGTCACTCAGTTATTTGGCTCTTTTGAATCGTTCCAGTGTACAAAGAATGAAACCTACTTCTAAGGGAAACAAAGAGCTGCTTATTTGCAGACTGGTGTGGTTTCTTTGCCCTCTATTAGGGATGCTTGCAAGAAGTTGTTCCATTTTCTTGGAGCTGCCGTTTTATTCTGCTGGTTTCAAACACTGGTTTCTGAAAAATATGGTTGTCTTGTCATTGCACAGTGCTAATGAAATCTATATGATTGTTTAAATAAGAAAGAACAGAGCACAAATATATATTTTCAGTAATAGAGGCCTATAATTTCAATGGAATTGAGAAGCTGACTGTTCAGTTTAACTTACAGAATGGCTGTCTTTCAGGCTTTTTTGATACTGAGTGAAATAGTAAAAGAGAATGCAGTATCAGCTTCGGTGCTTCCTCTTCCGCCTCAAATTACAAAATAGACCTGGTTACAATTGTAGTACTTCATGTTACATCAACTTGGGTGTCTCTACTGATTTTCAGTCAATTGTGTGTATAATTTTAAATGAGTGCAATGTGCAGATAATCTGCAAATGTAGGAAGCCTGTTATTTGGTACATATTCTGCCAAATATTCCAACTTTAAGATCTATAGTAAAACTAGCTGGCTGACCAAACATTAAAGTGACCTGAGATTATTCAAAGAGGAACTTGACATTCTAGCTATTAAAAGAAGTCAATTTCCTGACAGTTGCTATAGCAATGTCTTATTTATAACAAAAGAAAAGGTTTCTGAAACTAAAAAGATTTTAAATGAGTATGTTTACAAGACATGTGAGAACTGCCTACAACACTAAATGTTAGTGTATTATGTTCTGGATCTCTAATAGTACAGAAATTACTTGAATTTTCTTCGGTAGGGCCAGTGTATTGCCATGTGTTTTATTTCAAAAGTATTAGCATTTTAATAAATGGTGACCTAAATTCCATAGCAAGAGTTAAAATATAAAGAAATAAATTCAGAATTGCTATTTTTAAAGATCAAGCAGAAACTGCCAGGCATTCTGCAGGCGTATCAGTACCTGAATGCAGTTATTTCAGCTTTAAACTTCATTCATTCTAGTCTTTGGAAAAAGGGCTAAAAACAGTGTAAGTCTGAATATCAATTACAGGATGTCACATTGATACTAATTACTATGATTGACATTTTCTCTACTTCAGTGGTGAAGTTCTACGGACTTTCTGATCATTGGAGCTGATAAAATATTCCTTTATGATACCACTTTACATGATACTGAACTGGGGAGATGCTGTTGACTCTCTGGGGAGGGATGAGAGATCCTACAAGAAAGATTTGGATAGACTGGAGAATTCAACAGTAATCAGCACCAGGGAATTCAACAAAGGTAACTGACCACCTACTGGTATTGCACCTGGAATACAGTAGCACTGGATACAGGCACAGGCTGGAAGGTGAGTGATGGTGAGCAGCTCAGCAGATCTGGGAGTGCTGCTGACAGCAGGCTCAGCACAAGCCAGTGGTGTGCCCTGGTAGCTAAGGGGCAATCTGTTTTTTAGGATGCATTAAAGGCAGCATAGACATCTGATGGAAAGAGGCGATTATCTCACTGTATTTAGCATTGGTGCAGCCTCGTATTGAACATTACATGCAGTTCTGGGCTCCACAAAAAATAGCAGATCTTAAGATATTTGAATGTGACCAGAGGAAGGTAACAAAGCTGGTAAAAGGGCTGGAAGACATGTCTTACAGAGGAGGCTGAGGACACTTGGGTTATCTGGTTTGGAGGAAAGGAGGCTGAGAGAGGAAATGAAGAGAGAGGTGCTGATCTCCTCTCTGGTAAGCAATGATTGAACATGAGGAAATGGCACAAAGCTGAGCCAGGGGAGGTTCTGACTGGATATAAGGAAAAAATTATTTATTATGAAGGTGGTTAAACACTGGGACTGGGTTCTAGAAAGATGGTTGATGTCCCACAGCTATCGGAATCTAAAAGGCATTTGGATAATTCCCTCATTAATATACTTTTGACTAGCCCTGAAGTGGTTAGGCAGTTGGCCTCAACCTTTGTGTAGGTCCCATTCCATTCAAGTTCAGTTAATTGCTGAAAGTTATTACTTACTGACTACAGCCAGAATACTGCCCAATACAAGGTAAGTGTTCTTCTGTGTTTCTTGTCTTCCTTCAGTACTGCAAGGCCTGTAGTGTAACTTAAAAACAAGAAGTTTGAGGAAACTTCACGGAGAAATAGATTCACCTATTGGCCACCCCATTAAAATTACACAGCTCAGGAGGTTTGCATTTGGGACAGAAGAATAATGATGTGAAATAAAATAGGTTAGCTATTTCCAGAAATGTAGTTGGAGAGGGAAGTGTTATTTTTGCATTAGTGTTTGTTTCTGTTGCTATTCTAACATCTCCAAGCAATTGGAACAAGCTTTGATACTCAAAGATGATGTCCCGGTGTTGTGGGTCTGGTTTCATAGAGTTATATGTAATAAATTGGTTTAAGTGCTATATAACTGTAACTTTCTCTAGTATAAATAATGTTTCACTCCACAAACTACTAGTAGGATTTGGGAAGCTGGAGAAAATGCATTGCTGAAAACTGATATAAAAAGAAAAGAGTCCATCAAACTTTTCCATGTCCTCTGGCAGTAGGTGGGTCCCAATGAGCTGTGCATGCACTTTCCTTAGCTTTCCTTTTGCTGTCACATACTTAAAGAAGGTCTTATTGTTTTTCATATCCCTCCTTCGAATTCCTGCTAAGCTTCGTCTTTCCTAATTCCAATCTTCTGTATGCAAATAATTGTTAAAACTGCCTTCCTCTTCCTGAAGTTCTATATCAAATCTTGTTTTCCCTTCTTATCTTCCTGTTACCTCATCAACTTTTATTAGTGGTTACTTTCTTATAAACTGAGGCAGAATAGACAGTCAAAGGTGAAGCCATCAGTAAGACTCAACTGAGCAACAGTCCAGGCATGTAGCACCCCCTGGCAGATGTGACATGAGAAACAGAACTTTGAGGCTACTGTTGTTACTTGCAAACATATACAGTAGAACAAGAGAAGAGAAGATCTGTTCCACCCTGGCTGCTGTGTCAGACCCAGAAATGCTAACTTCCAGTACACGTTCTGATAAAACAGTAGAAAACAGAACTACCATGTACCTATCCAGGGACATTCCAAGGCACCAGGCCTGCATCCAGCATTCCATGTGGAAGATAAGCTGGAGGAAAAAGGATGTGAGATGATCACTGCTTCCTCTACAACTTGATGTCTGTCTCATCACAAAATAAGCAAGGTTATAGGTCGAGTTGAAGCTGGCTCTAGAAGCAACAGAGTATTGCCAGTATTACCTTATCAAAAATCCTGATGGCATTTGTATGTGAAGTAGCAATGAGATGTGTTGAATTAGCTCAACTATCTCTGCTCCTGTGATGGATTACTTAGGTTGTAGATAATCTCTAATTAACTATGTATGGCACGATGTTGAGTATCATCTTCATAGTTAAAAATCCTAATATGAATGGGGACTTCTATAAAATCCAAATAAGAAAAAAAGTACAAAACCTGTGTTTTTTTAAACTGCAAACTGTAAAATGCAAATGTGAAATTAATGGCACAAATAAAAAAGCAATTTCTTCTCAGAAAAGACAGCAGAGCCTCTCTCCACTATCTCATACAGAGTAAGAATAACAGATTAAGAAGAAACTTGTGGAAAAGGTGGAACTTGGTAATGCAGAGGTGTTCTTAGCCCATCAGAATGTAGAGACAGGGGAGAAGCTTGATGAACAGATGATATTTCAGCTCAGTGTGACAGGAAGAAAGAAGTAATAAAAGAGATTAACTCAAGGATGTGGGGCAAAACCCACATTATGTAGTGTGCATACTTGGTAGAAGGCAGTTTAATCTCAACGTCTTACCTGGTGACCAGCTGACAGCAAGTTTCAGTTTAAGTATAAACAAAGCAATGAGAAAAATCAAGATGTTATGATACAGTCTTTATTTAGCAAATTCATAAGCTGTACCTACAAAAGCAATTTATATATGCAGAAAAATGCTCTTGATGATCTGCCAAAAAGTTATTTTACAAATCCATCTTTCTATCTCCACTTCTTTCATCTTCATCTAAGTTCAAAAGACGAGCTGTACAGCCAGTGGGTGGGAATCAGTAAACAACCACACAGTTTGTAAACATCACAGGAGGGAAGGAGAACCGGTGTGAGAAACATTAGGGACACGTTGCACTATACTGTGATTACTGAAATTACCTTGTTTACTGTCAATAAGCCTTACAGCAATCAGAAAACTTTTTAGTTGAGTTGACCTACTTTTAGCAGTAGCATAACATTACAAGCTATGATGCAGATCAGGTTGTTGTTCCTAGCTGATCACGTGGTGGCACTGTATGCTGATGAAACCTAGAAAATGAGTCATCTAAGGATGTCGTTTGACAGCCTCTCCAAGAGAACGTGCAGAATAAATACTGCCCAAAGCCATAGTGCAACACTTAGCAGCAAACTCCAACCACTTACTGTGCACCAGCATTAGCATCGATCTGATCCTGAGGAGAACTGGAGCACATTAAGGAATAAATAAGAGAAGAACACACTACTATTCTTGTTGGTTTAGCACTCTAAACCAGTTCTATCCTAAGTCAGATGAACATTAATGCCAGTATGAAATAGAAGAAATGATGATGACCCTTTAGGCAGCAGCTAGCTGCTAGGTTTGTCTGTTTTGGCACTACAGCTAAGCATAAATGCGGCACAAGGACGCAAGAAAGTTCAAAGTTAGAACAACAATTTGATTTAAAAGCCATCTGAAACAGGCCAGTCAAACTAGCATCTTTAAACACTGTCACTGCACAAACCTTGACATACCTTGCCGACACTGGAAAGTCCATTAAGCTTCACCCTGAGCTAGGAGATACTTAAAAAAAAAAAAAAAAAAAAGTGGAATTTTATCAACAAGAGCAAGAAGCATTCAGAACAAACCTTGGATTCTGACTCAGTCTTAAAGTATGCTATGAATCCAGGTACTGTTTACATACCTAATATATCTTGCTATAAACTGCCTATAATCCAGAGTTCTATTATTCTCACCATTTAAATTTCAAGCAAACATCCAAAGCAGTGCAAGAAATATAGAAATACTGTTCTCTTGTTCTTCCAATTTGACTCTGATGCTATAAAACAAAACAAAAACCAAGTAGCTAACAGAAAACAAAAGCAGCAGAAATTCTCAAATGCAATCCTATGGATTTCAATTCCGTAAAAGATAAGAGCAATAAGAAATGGCATCTGAACAAGGCATGACACAATGCACACATCAGGATTATTGAACAGAAAATGTCATTAGTTAAGTGAAATTCTGTGATGCCCTTCAGTAGGTACCTTTAGCAAGTAGCTTTAATTAAAAACAACTCTTACAACTCAGAATTTTATCTCCACACATTTTTCTTTTTTTTTAATGTCCTTGGAGGCTTGCCAGTAATTTCTTGGAGCCCTGAAATAAGAATTTGGAGTCAGATACGAATTCTGGTTCTGATTCTACTGCAATTCCCTATGAAATCTGACTCCTTTTCAACAGCAGTCTTTAGCATTCAGCACTGTGTGTGTCTCTGCAGAAATTCAAGACTACGTAAAATCCTACCTGTAGAACAAACTAGTAGTCAGACTGGAAAAGTACCTCACAATCTCCGAATAAAAAGCATCGTATCAATACAAAATACCTGATTTAGCAACGACATGCACATCTTCTATTTTTTCATTCAATCCCATAATTCCCCAAAGTCTCAGAGAAAACCTATGCATCCTGTTCTGTTTTGTTCCTTCAAGATGAGGAAAAAATCCCCAACATTCTTGTCTTTGTTCTTCACTGGCACTTTATCAGCTACCCATCCTCACTGATACGCTCTGGATTATTGCACAGCCTTCAAATCTGAACATCCTTCATTCACTTCCTTATGTTTATTTCTTAGCTGTCCATCTACATTCAAGAGGTATTTTCTTAAAAAGTTTCTGACAGCTTTTTGGGTTCCTGAAGTGTTCTTATCAATTGTAATTGCAGGTGGTAAAACAAGGTGATTTTTCTACATTTTCTGTTTAAATGGAAAGCATACAGTATTTTTCCTTTCTAAAAGCTTAGTCAAGCAAAATGCATTAAGGTTTTATCACTCCTTATATTCTCTACATTTTCACTGCAACATTGAAAACATCACCCTTCTACTTTCAGTGAAGTCTGGTTTATAGTAAACCCCATGAAATCCTGCCAACAGGAACTCTGCTATGTGCAAATATCAGGTTCCTCTGCAACATCCAACAAACAGATGTTGTGCCACCATTTATTCATCAATTCGTCACCTCAGACAGAATTTGTTTTCACCACGTTTGGACTTCAAGAAAAGCTACTAAAATTGAGTGAGTTCATCTATTAAGAGTTCATCTTTATTTAAATTTATGGTAGTTTCTCTTAGTCCTGTCTATTCCACTTCTCAGTTTCTTCTCATTATTAGTTCCTTTATGAATAACGTTGCCTTGAGGTGCACCAATAAGCAGACATTTCATCAAGCTATGTATCTTCACACGGCAGTTCATCAGTTTTCATTAACTCACTCTTGCAGTTAATAACCACATAATGTTAGATGAAGTTGTTATTCAGCTGTACTAAAAGGAGATAATCTGCAAACACCATAATGTATGGCATCTGCTAAAGCATCACATTTATTCTAATTTTTGCTACATTGTAATAAATTCTTCAAAACTGGTTCTAACTTCATGAACCTAGTAAAACACGTAAGTGTTCACTGGTTTTAAACATCCCTTACCAGAAACTTTGCTGAAGTTGATTATGCAATTTTCCCAGATTCTGTATGCAATGGAAACAGTCATCATACCACATATCTATTTAGAAAATGCTGCTTATTTCTAGAAAAAGTAGATGCAGGTGCTCTGAAATAGAAATCTATTTACCAACATACTCGTGTTTCTGGCAACACAGCAAACATTACTAGTATTGGTCATCTGTTAAAACATTATGTAAGGAGAGGAGAAGGAAAAGATGTTCCTTAAATTTAGAATTGCATGTGGCATGCAGGTAGTGATGTCATGGCTATAAACCATAGCAGGATTATAGAATCCTAGAATGGCCTGGGAAAAGGACCACAATGATCGTCCAGTTTCAAACCCCCTGCTATGTGCAGGGTCGCCAACCAGCAGACCAGGCTGCCCAGAGCCACATCCAGCCTGGCCTTGAATGCCTCCAGGGATGGGGCATCCACAGCCTCCTTGGGCAACCTGTCCAAAAACTTCTTCCTAACTGTCCTAAACCAGACACAGTATCTAGTTATGACTTATAACCAAATAATCAAGTCATAGTAAGGAAATATCTAACCACAGACTTCCTAGCTATTAACCCAGATAAATTTAGGCAGCATTTACTGTTAATTTCTACAAATTTACATAGTCCACTTCAAAGATCAGAATGTTTAAGGTAAAATGCTTTACATGAAAAATACAAATTCATTAACACAAATGGATTTGACATTTGGAAAAAACCTATTTTACCTGGCCCCAGAGTAGTGTTCCCATGCCCAGGAAAACAGACCACAGCCACTGTTCAATTGAGAGTTTTGAGCAACTAAAAGGCTTTCCACCAAACTGCACGATAATTATCTGTGAAGAGCAATACCATTAAACATGTATCAGTGATCCATTAATAGAAAACTCCCTGAAGCTTCAAGATCAGCATAGACAATGCTGCATTAAAACACTGGATTTACTATCTCATTAAGCACACACTTCTACGTCTCAGCAGCTTGAGTTATATTTCCAAATCTAAGCAATTTTCTCAGTATTTTAAGAACTTATTGTTATTCTTCAAATGGTTCACAAAAAGAAAAAAATGTTTTTTGCTTCTTTGTCCTTACACTTTTCCCCTTTCATTTAACATTTACAGCGTGTACTTGATGCTACACATTTAGTTCAGCTATCTCAGAACCAAGTTAACTAATGATCTTCTATTAATGCAAGTCTTAGGTATCCAAAACACAAACACGATTTCTGAAATCATTTAACAGAATATTACCATGTATCCCAGTCTTAAGCATGAGAGTTTATGTGACAAACTGTGATGAGGAGCTGAAATCTGAAAGCCAAGTTAAACACATTCCCACTGACTTAACTACTAGAACAAGCTACATGGGCTCTAATGAGCAAAGTATCTCACTGCATAGGAACTATATGCATGGAACGCTGCCCTGGAGAATAAACATTCAAGCAGCAGGGCAAGTGTCAAAAGGAGACAGTATCAGCCATTAAATAGGGCTTTTAAGCCATATCAGTCATTAAATAGGGATGGGGCATCCACAGCCTCCTTGGGTAACCTGTTCCAGTGCATCACCACCCTCTGTGTGAAAAATGAAAAACTTCCTGCTAATATCTAACCTAAATCACCCCTGTCTCAGTTTAAAACCATTCCCCCTTGTCCTATAACTATCCACACTTGTGAACAGCTGTTGCCCCTCCTGCTTATATGCTCCTTTCAAATATTGGAAGGCCACAATGAGGCCTCTCCAGAGCCTTCTCTTCTCCAAGCTAAACAAGCCCAGTTTCCTCAACCCTTCCTCATAGTAGAGGTTCTCCAGCCCTCTGATCATCTTAGTGCCCTCCTCTGGACCCACTCCAAGAGCTCCACGTCCTTCCTGTGCTGGGGGCCCCAGGCCCGGACGCAGTGCTGCAGATGGGGCCTCACAAGAGCTGAGTAGAGGGGGACAATCACCTCCCTCTCCCTGCTGGCCACCCCTTTTTTAATGCAGCCCAGAACACAGTTGGCCTTCTGGGCTGCAAGCGCACACTACTGGCTCATGTCTAGCTTCTCATCCACCAGGACCCCCAAGTGCTTCCCACAGGGCTGCTCTCAAGGAGATCTTCCCCCAGTTTGTATAAATACCTGGGATTACCCCAGCCCAAGCACAGCACCTTGCACTTGGCTTTGTTGAACCTCATTACGTTCTCATGGGCCCACTTCTCCAGTGATAGAAGTTATCCATTATCCCAGAAAATTCTACTAGTCAAACCAATCTCATTATCAGAAAAAAAATCTGTGGCTGCAAGTATTCTCACAGGTTCAAACAAAATGTGTACGTTACAGAGACCATGATTTATAACGAACACTGGAGGTGAAACTAAGGCTTAAACAGAGCTTGCAGCATACTTGAAGTGCACATTATTACATGAAGTACCTTCCCTGTGCTTTTAAGGTACTTATGGAGAAACATTAAGAAATGTAATTCCCTGAAGTCGTTATAAAGATACGCTTCTTTTATACAAATTATCCTAATTAAAAGGAACAAACAAAAAAACCCTTTGGATAACACACCCATTTTTTTCACAAACTCTAATGACTTAAAGACAAATTCTTTGGCAGAGTAACTGCCACTCAGCTTCTAATCCAGACAGTTATTGGTTTTGTAGCGTAAATTATGCTGTTTCTCTTTACAGGTGTTTCCCTTCAGGCACTTAAAAGTTCTCTTATGTATCCTTCAATAAAAATACAAATTGTACAGTGAAAAAGGAAAAAATCTTAAAAATCTATCAGCTGCAAGCTACTGTGAACGTTAAAAATTATATTTAGATTACTATATTTCTGTACTGTGCTTAAGCAATGCCCTGTTACACATTCTTCCTCTCTTGCCCTATTTCAAAGATACCTTCAAGCATCAAGGACACCTTACAAAGTCATTTAACCACGTATGTAAATTTGTCACCATTTCATCAATCTATGCAAATATAAAACTAATTATTTAAGGAATCAAAGCTCTTGACATTTTAATCCATCCCACTATATAGTTATTGAACTACAGAACCATGTAGATCTAAAACACAATGCCTTCCAATTTCTAATTAGAGATACATGTGACTTGCATGCAATATCTAACTTGTCTGGCTGGAAAAAAAAGTCCAAAAATAAATGAATCCAAATGTTTTAGTTTAGCTAATAGAATAGCTATAACCAGTGCAACTCAAAAAGTTGCAACTCATTTTCATTAGAAGATTTACACTGGAGATTATGTAGTCTATTTGGAAATAGAACAGTGATACAGATTACAGACATTATAAATACGAAATACTCCACAGCCATCTACATGAGGCTGCCACTGATTTTAATGAAGACAAACCATTCAATATTCAATAACTTTCATGTATTTTAATAGGTTTCCTGAGCTACCTCATTAGCAGATTTAGATGTAAAATGTAACTTAATATTTTAATTAAGCTAGTAGTACTTAAATATTGGGTAATTTGCCATGTATGCCTTGCTTTGATAAGAGCCTCATCTGCATTCTGAACTACGTAATACTGTTATGAGCACTTCACTAACATGAAACTCCTATCATATCTTTCACCTTTTGTGAAGAGTAGAAAGCTGTGACATGAAGCAGGTGCTGATTATGGTTCTATCTTGCATTTAGTGGCAAAAAAAGCGTCCCGTTTACACAGCAAGAAAATCTAGAGTTTCTGTAGCTGGAGTGTTTGCTGTCTCCTCAAGTTTTTTAGACCAGCTGATGAAAGGTCTGCCAGGAGCACAGTGCGGTGTTTTGAAAGGGCTGCAGCTACATTCTAGCTGAAAGCTAGAAAGATCTGTTCAGAACAGATCTTGTACTATCTAGATGCTTATCAAGGTCTAATGATCTGCAGTCCTATGAAGAGTTAACAGACAGGAAAGCAATGCATGGGGTTTAGCTAATTTTTATGCCTTCCTTCTTTGATTGCTCGCAAAAACAAGAACAATGTTTCTGAGCTTTCCCTCAGTTTATCATATGCATTCTGATACTTAACACACTGTACAACTTACTTCTGATCTACTCATTGCTCATTCCTGAAATTTCAATTTTTGTTTAGATTCAGCTGATCTGATCTGTCAGGCTAAGGAAATAATTTGATACAGTGATGTATGCATAGAGTATAAGAATACACAACAAATACACCTACCAAGCTTTCCCACTAAAAGCTTCTATGAGTGCTCTTCAACAAGTCTTTGAAGTCAAACAATGTTTTTGAAAGTTTCAAGTGACTTTCTTCAAATAAACTATTCTGTCATCCCCAAAAGGTAATTTCCAGTTATCTCTCAGGTATATGCGTCTTAGACTATAAGTAACATCAGATATTTTTTGAATCACCCTTGCATTATAAATCTGTATGTACAAGCTTGCAATCCTTTTATGTTCTAGATGTTGTTGGTAAAGAGATTTTAATGGGACTTTGATAAGAAAATTTCTCCAAACCAACAGCACTCCACCGTTTTACAGTCTTATTTCACAGCTCTTTTTAACACAGCAGAAAACAATGCAGCAGATTGGAAAGATGCAGAAGGAAAAAGTTGCAATAGTTCTGTAACTGCAAAATAGCCCCAATACAGGAAGGATGTGGAGCTCTTGGAACAAGTCCAGAGGAGGGCCACTAAGATGATCAGAGGGCTGGAGCACCTCTACTATGAAGAAAGGTTGAGGGAACTGGGCTTGTTTAGCTTGGAGAAGGGAAGGCTCTGGGGAGACCTCATTGTGGCCTTCCAGTATTTGAAAGGATGTTCAGTTCATCCCTAGTGCCACATGCATTATTACCTATGTAATTATGAAACAATATGTGCTCAACTTAATTTATGTATGCATTGCAACATGTATGCAAGAAAAGTACTAAGTTTGTCCATGCGTCCTTAAATTCAACACATAATTTAATTAGGCCCTTCCCTACTGTGACCAGGTAACCCACATAACTTTGAGCTACAATCTTAGCGTTCCTCTATGCACAGTTTCTGGTTGGACATACACACACTACCTTAACTCAGTATCTGAGAACAATATCACAGGTGATAAAGCAGCACCTTGCTGAGACATTATGCTTGGAAGGCATCTTCTGATGCACCATTTGTCATTGCCATCATGGCATACAAACAACCCTGTATAGCAGATTGCAGCTGTATATTACAGAACAGTTGCTTTCAACCATAAAAAAGTTAATGTCAACTCATAATTTTACTAAATAACTAGGAGATTCAAGAATCAGAAAATCATTCTAAAAATAAAATCTATGCATGCTAATGAGAAAAAGAAATCTACATAAAGACTATTACCTGCCAGCCTTATAGCTACAATTATTATAGCTAATTATATATCTGCAACAAGGGAGTACTTCATCTCCTACAATCATTTGGGAGTCCTCAAAATGCCCTCAGGTGAGGGAAAGCAGCAAGGAACAGATTAACTTTGTAAACCCTGAAAGTTGAGAAACTTTCAGCCAGTAGAAACAGTGATATCCATACTCCTTTCATAGCTGCAGTTCTTTCTTCACTTTGTGCCTATCACCTGGCACTATGTCAGGAATTTTAGGGCCAGGTACAGATTTTTGTTAATTGGCAACACTCTAAAATGAATAAAAGATACTGATCTGCTGGAAGTGTATGTACCTGATGCCAGCTGATGTAGCTGGCAGTAAAAGGAGAAAGATTCATTATTACTTAACTCCCATTTATATCAGCTTGTAAATATAATGCCAAGTACTCCTGCCCACTGGCTTCCAGAACACAAGATACCAGAAATACTGAGATACTGCAACAGTGAATTACAGAAGTAGAGGATAATTTCTCTCAGAAAATATAATGCAGCAACTTGAACTGGTACTAAAACTGCTTCCCAGATGCATACAGCTCATGGGTGCTTGGCTGTTTCCCTGCTGATAGGCTTCACTCAGTCAATAAACCTTAGGAGAAATGGGATAGCTGGACAAACAGTAAAGAAGTGGCTGGAAGACTTCCATAGTGGTAAAGAGGACAAATGAACTCACTGAGGATACCTCAGTGTTCCTACAACACAGCAGAATCAGAATGTGGGACACTCAAGTCTTATTATTACCAATTTTTTAATGCTAGATTTTTACTCTGTAATAGTTAAGTCATGGAAGTTAAAATGAAGGGATGAATTAGAGTGCTGTGTGGAAAAATACAGTGCCAAGCCAAGAACAAATAATGACATAAAGCTGTAGTTTTACTTAGGTCAAAGTTTAAGTCAATGTATCCCACCATTTATTTTTTGAAAAACTTCTCTTAAGCTCTGAAGCTGTAAAGCCAAATAACCAGTATGCAATGAAAGGTCTGACTAGAAGATAATAATGGAAACCTTTTTCACATACTCGTGATAATCCTGCTTCTTCCAGCATTTCTAAATTGCTATTTTAAATCTAAATTTCATGGTTAAATATAATTGATTTGGAGCTGTTCTGTAACTGACCAATCTTACATGTTGGCCTAATTACTAACCTGATTCTATAGATGTTTGAGTTCAATGTCAGATGAAACACTGTAAAAATGCAGGCTAGATTAAAAAAAAAAAAAAAAAAAAAAAAAAAAAAAGGGTAATTGCAGTATAAGCTATTTCTTCATGAATGCCTGCATATTGAACGACAGCCTGATAGCAACCTTAGCCTTCCATTTGCCAATTACTTTTACCTATTTCTCCTAGTACAACTATTGAAGCAGTATTTTTCCCTTGAGGTTGGTTTCCCTATCTAAGGATTTGAAAGGCTGCACAAACATTCACACCACTAGTAACAGTAACTTTTTTGTTGTTTAAACAGAACAAAAAGTCTACTTGTACTTTTTTGAAGCATTGCGGCTGGGAAGCCCACCTGTATCATGTGTTGCATTAAGAGGGGTGGCCATCAAGACAAGGGAGGTAATTGTCCCCCTCTCCTCTGCCCTTGTGAGGCCCCCATCTGGAGTACAGAGTACAGCTTTGGGGACACACAGCACAGGAAGGACATGGAGTTGTTGGAACGGGTCCACTAAGATGATCAGAGAGCTGGTGCACCTCTCCTATGGAGAAAAGTTGAGGGTGTTGAGCATGCTCAGCCTGGAGAGTGCTCCTGGTAGACCATACTGCAGCCTTTCAGTACTTAAAGGGAGTTTATAAGCAGGAGGGGGACAGCCTTTTTGTGTGGGCAAATAGTGGTAGGACAAGAGGGAATGGTTTAAAGGAGGGGAGATTTAGGTAAGATGTTGAAAATTTTTTACTCCGAAGGTGGTGAGGCAGTGGAACAGGTTGCACAGGGGAACTGTGGATGTCCCATCCCTGGTTCAAGGCCAGGTTGGATAGGATCATGAGCAACTTGGTCTAGTGGATGGCAACCCTGCCCTTATCAGAGGGTTGAAAATGAATAGGCTTTAACGTCCTTTCCAGCCCAACCCATTCTGTGAATCATTAAAGGAGCATTTGAAGACAACTCTGTGCAGTACAAACACTAACTGGGAAATGTGGAAAGCACAAACAGGTTAATAAAGAAGGGGAGGGGGGGAGAAGAGGCCAATACTAGCTTATTTAAAGCAAAATCGCTCACTGAGGTGTTACTTACAACTTAGAGTTGTTCTGCGTTAATTTAAGGAAGATCCAGGACATGCGGGCCGTAACTTTCACCAGCTCTGAAGGTTTTGTCCTTTCCGCAGCTCCCCTGAAGGAAGGAAGAGGCAGATAAAAGCACTGATAGAAACACGCACTGCAGACTGACTCCTGAAATTACCCTCAGGCACTCCTTGCCAAGTCTGCTGCTTGGGTGACGCTCCTACAGCGAAGAAAAACGACAGGCTTTAGTCGGGGAGAAAAAAAAAAAAAAAAAGAGAAAAGATCGAGTACCGATGGCGGGAAAGAGAGCGGGTGCCGGCAGGGCACAGCCCCGCCCCGCTCCTCCCGTGAGGCCGCCAATGGGCGGATCGCAGGACGCGAGGCGGGCGCCGCGGAGGAGCTCGGGGCTCGACCGGCCGGCCTGGAGCGCGCGGGGTTTGAGGCGTCGCTCGGGCGGCCGCAGCAGCCCGCTCCGCCCATGGCCTCCGCGCTGGTAAGGGAGCGGGACGGGGGGCGGCGAAGGGCGCGGGTCTGTGCCACGGCTCTGAGCCACGGCTCTGACGGAGCGCCGCTTTCCCTCAGGAGGACCCTGTCTTGATCCGTCCCCTCAGAGGCCACGGGGCGGCGGTGACGGGCGTCGCCTTCAGCGCGAGCGCCGCCGAGCTCGGTGAGTGCGCGGGGCGGGAAGCGGCTCTCCCCGCCCGCTGGACTGAGCCGCTCCGGCGGCGGTTCCGGGAGCGGGTCCGGGGGGCGGGGCGGCCTCCCGCGCCGGCCGGGCTGCGAGTCTCTGCCTCTTCCTTAAGCGACAAGTTTTTGAGCAAACCACAGGGCGGGGGAGGGGTTTGTCCCGCGATGAGAGGGGAGGAGGAGGAGGGGGAGGAGGAAGTAAGCAGGCGAGCAAGTAAGTGAGGGCAGCGGCGGGGCCGTGCGGGCGGGGGCTGTGCCGTGCCTTTCTGCCGCCCCTCGTCTCCCCGGCCCGGCCTGCCGCACCCCCGGTGTCGGCCCGAGCCCCGCGCGGGGGCAGCTGGGGGCGTGAGGGAAGCCGGTGGCGGCGGCGGCTCCCCGAGCTCCGCTCCGCGAGGGGCTGCTGCGAGGGGTTGCCATGAGGATCCGGCTGGCGAGAAGGTGGACGTGGGTCCGCAGAAGCTGTGCGTTGTTGGGCTTCTTGACGGTCGCCTACTTCGCTTTGGAGCTGTCTGTTTCTTCCTTCGGTGCCTCCCTCTCCGGGGAGAGCATCTCCAAAGGGAAATGGGAGCGGCGCTTTACGGACGGAGCAGAAGAGGCGGTGGATTTGGCTCGCCCGGTTTATGATAAATCTCCACCCAATTCTTATGCCCCGGGAGAATGGGGCAAACCCACTCGCCTGCAGCTGAGCCCTGAGGAGAAGAAACAGGAAGCAGAGCTGATCGATAAGTATGCAATTAATATTTATTTGAGTGATAAAATCTCTCTCCATCGGCACATTGAAGACAATCGAATGAGTGGCTGTAAAACTAAATCATATAACTACAGAAAGCTGCCCACAACCTCTGTTGTAATTGCCTTCTACAATGAAGCCTGGTCCACGTTGCTGCGGACAGTACACAGTGTTCTTGAAACTTCTCCTTCAGTGCTTCTGAAAGAAATTATATTGGTGGATGATTTGAGTGATAAAGTGTATTTGAAAACTGACCTTGAGAAGTACATAAGCAGCCTGAAAAGAGTTCGTTTGATACGGACCAACAAACGGGAAGGGTTGGTTCGCGCGCGCTTAATTGGAGCTACCTTTGCTACTGGTGATGTCCTCACCTTTCTCGACTGTCACTGCGAATGTGTCTCCGGTTGGTTAGAACCATTGCTTGAGAGAATTGCCGAGAATGAGACCGTTGTGATCTGTCCTGTTATTGACACCATCGACTGGAACACGTTCGAGTATTACATGCAGTCAGCGGAGCCCATGATTGGGGGCTTCGACTGGCGACTGACGTTCCAGTGGCACTCAGTGCCGAAACACGAACGGCTGAGGCGCAAATCTGAAACAGACCCAATCAGATCCCCAACTATGGCCGGGGGCTTGTTTGCTGTCAGCAAGAAGTATTTTGAGTACCTGGGTACCTATGATACAGGAATGGATGTCTGGGGAGGAGAGAACTTAGAGTTGTCATTTAGAGTGTGGCAATGCGGAGGCATGCTAGAAATTCATCCGTGCTCCCATGTAGGCCATGTGTTTCCAAAGCGTGCTCCGTATGCTAGACCGAATTTCCTTCAGAACACAGCGCGTGCTGCTGAGGTGTGGATGGATGAGTATAAAGAACACTTCTACAACAGAAATCCTCCAGCGAGAAAAGAAAACTATGGAGATATTTCTGAGAGAAAGCTACTAAGAGAGCGTTTGAAATGCAAGAGTTTTAACTGGTATTTGAAAAATGTCTTTTCTGAGTTGCACGTACCAGAAGATCGTCCTGGTTGGCACGGTGCTGTCCGCAGCATAGGCATATCGTCAGAGTGTCTTGACTACGTTTTACCAGAGCATAATCCTACTGGAGCTCACCTTTCTCTCTTTGGATGTCATGGTCAGGGAGGGAATCAATTTTTTGAATACACATCAAATAAAGAGTTTAGATTTAACTCTGTGACGGAGCTATGTGCTGAAGTCCCTGAGCAAGAGGATTTCATAGGTATGAGGAGCTGCCCAAAAGATGGATCTCCTGTCCCAGAAATTATTATATGGCATTTCAAAGAAGATGGGACTATTTATCATCCACATTCTGGAAAGTGCCTTACTGCTTATCGTACTGCTGAGGGGCGTGCTGATGTGGAAATGAGAACTTGTAATGCTGCAGATAAAAATCAGATGTGGAAATTTGAGAAATAATCACTAGCGGTAGTAAGAATCAAATTGAGCAGAGTCTCCAAGGTTTTTACATATGCGAGCAGATAGCAACATTTGACTGTATACCTTGGAATGTCTTCAGATGTGTCTTTCCTGTAGTGGTGTAGAAACTATCTGCTGTGGTGAACTATATGGAAAGCAAAAGCAAATGCTGGGAGTTAGTTTCTTAAACAGTGATTTACATTTCTAATGCCTTCTATTTTTGTAAAATTTTGACCAATTAGTTTCTTATTTTGGTCTCTCTTAATTATGGCAAAACAAATCCTTTTGAGTGGACTGAAGAGGGATTTTCTCATTGTTTACTCTTAGAAAATGAGCGCATTAAGCCTGCACAGTAATGTTACGTGCAAGTAAAAATTTTGTACTTACTGAAGTAAAGTTGAGGTTCTTGCAGTGTTCACCTATTTGCAGATTCATCGAAATAGACATATCTGTTGCCCTAAGTTATACTGCAATAGCATGTGACTGCATTGGCATTGATGTGGAAAGCTGAATCTGAAGTCTTGGAATATTCTGGGAATATTTTTTCTAGGGAATTTACATGCTATTAAGGGTTTTAGGGTGACCTCTAACAATAATGCCGCATTGAAGAGAAGGAAGGACTTCTTAGAGTGTGTGGATATGGGCACAGCTTTGCAGTCTTGCTCCTGTTCTGTAAAACTCACCTGGCCAGGATGAGTCTCAAGTTTAGAAAAGAGAGCACAGTAGCAGTGAAACCAAGGACATGCTAGAGGTGCTGCAAATGGGAAGAAATGAATGGTTAGAAGTATGAGTTCTGCTGGAAGGTAGTAAGTAAAGCACAGAATTGCATTAGCAGCTGCTGTTTCTTTGCTATGTATTTAATATTTACATCACTGTGTAAGCTTTTCATTAAGTTTGGCTTCATAGAACACAGTCTATGTGACTATGCCATGTGTTTTTTTTTTTTTTTTTAATTTTAATGAATCTTACACATTTTAGACTGACAGCAGAGTAGGGGGGGAGAAATACAAAGGAGAAGTTGAGCTGTCTTATTCTGTATTATATGTTTGTCACCAGCTGGCATGCTCTGCACACTCGGTAGTCTGGAAATAGTGCAACATCCACAGGTTCTTTCTATTCACCATAGTGTCCTGGGAGGCCTAGTCTGGAGTTGCTGAGGTAAAGAGGGCTGGAAAGGCAAAGGAGAGATTGGAAGAAAACAAGATGTCTTGTGAACCGTATAATAAATCTCATTAATGTTTTCTGTATCCTGTTATACTGAGCTTTGAGTAACACCGATTCTAGAATCATGTCATGATTAGCTTTCAGTGTGATGATAGATAGTAGATGACTGATATGTTTTTTGTATTTGAAAAAAAAATCTTGATTCTGTGGTTTTTAGTTATATGCAATTAAGTTGAACACTTGCTTTTATGTTTTGGGCATTTGAAGTTTGTTTGGTCCCTTACACTGAAGTGGTAAATGTCTTTCACAGTATAGTAATCCTTGACTCTGGGCTGGTGGGAACTTGAACTTCGAGCAGTAAGAATCTGGATAAAGACAGCTGAGCTATGCAGTAGATGCTCATTTAATAAAGGCGTTGCTAAGTAGAAGGATTAAAGGGGAGCAAGTGAAACCTGAAGTGACTATATTAAAGATAATAAAGCAAGAGTTAAGAAAGATATATGTTAGAATCTTAGCAATTTTGAAGAACGGAAGGGTTTGCGTGCAAACAGGCTGAGATTGAAGGGGAGCAGAGGAAGAAAATTTGGAGTGGGGGATACAATGTTGAATCATGCTCAAAATGCTTGCCACTGTGTGGCATGAATTGTTTTAAGCCTCTAATTTACTTTTAGGAGGTTACTTACAACTTAATTTTTTCTCTTTTTTTTTTTTTCTCTCCCCCTCCCTCCCCCCCCCCCCCCAAATACAATTTTGGGGTAAAAGGAGCTTCTTTACTATATAAGGGAGACATTCCAGCAAAAATCCATTCCACTGCAGTAAGGAATTGTTTTGCAGACCTACGAGTTATGAATCATGTATCAAATGGTAAAAGGCAACCAGTCATGAAGTACTGGAGGAACGAATTATACAAAGTTACGTGCTTTTGTGAAAAGCTTGCTGTAGGCTGTTATGTTCAGTAGGTACAACAGTAAAAAGGCCTGGGTTCTTCTACGTGACTGAAGCATCAGCTGTATATGCAATGCATGTTTCCTCATATGAAAGTAAAAAGCGTGAATATGGACTATGCAAATTTTATGCAATTAATTTTTTTTAGGATTTGACAAAAATATATATTTTGTATAATGAACAATCTTCATGTTAAATCTGCCATTTGAAGTGTTCCTTATCTGTTTAAGCAATAAATCAAAGTGAATCTGCCTCTTAAAGTTTAAAAACTTATTCTATGCATACTTGAACCTTTCTTCCTTCTCCCCACTACCTCCCCTTCTGTTTTTGTGGTTATTTAAAACCTATATGGAACTGGGAGGGGAAACAAAACCAAAAAAGGCAAAAGCAAACTACCTGGCTGAGGTAAACAATCTGGATTTCAGACATAAAGTGTGTATTTTCTCCCAAATGGAGGAAAAAATTTGAAAGGGGGGGAAGTAGGCAAGGAAAGAAAGAGAGAAGAAAAGCTTGCTGTTCCCAGTTCAGCTAGTCTTGAACTGGGTTGTAGCAATCGTACAGAAATCTTCCAATCTGGTCGTCTCCCAGTGCAGATTCCTGGAAAATCTGTAGCTGTGGAAGATTTTCTATTCTGTTAAATTTTAAAAATTTGGGAGCACTTGTATATATTTTAAACTACTGATTTTTATGTGACTTAAGCAACTGAATGTAAATTTAACACTGAATGAATGTGAGATTACTTTGAGGTTTCTCTTGAAAAATAAAATCCAGAATGATAATTAAATGTTGGCTAGTTTTGTTCTGTTTTTTCTTTTAATTTATTTATTTTCCCTGCCACTTGCTACATGGTGAAATTGCCACAATTGTGATCTTTGTGGGAGCTATTGAAATTTCTTCATGTGGAGTCCACTGTTAGAATCCCACATTAGTTACTTGGTCAGAGGTTTGACTGCTAACTCTTTTCCTTGAAGTAGGAAATTTTTGGAATCGCTGCTATCTGTGTTTGTGTTGTGACGCTGCACCTTATCACAGTGTGATTTGCAACGTTGCTGTAAGGTGTGAGATTTTCCTGTTTGTATTGTTGTTCTTCAAATATTCACACACATGTTCTTGTTCTCCATTTAATGTGTAATCTTTGCACCGAGTGAGCTAATCGTGCTGGGCATGTTTCTGTATGAGGGGGGCAGATGGGATGTAGGGGCAAAGGAAGAGTGACCAAGTGGTGCATTTAGCTGGGAGAGCCTTGCTATGTGTATCCTTTCTGATCTTTTGCACAACTTTATCTTGTAGTCACTACTGTGGTGTTCCAGGAAATGGAAGCGTAGTACGTAATTCCATACTGAGGTACCTTGTGTTTATTTTTCTTTATCTATATATGCATACATACATTTCATGATGGAACACAGGCACTGCAGTTTGAACTTTCTTGTAATGCTGATGTATGTTGTACCACCTCTGATGGAGTTGAAATTGTAGTACACAAAATGCTGGAACCATGTTGTATTATCAGAGGATGTGGAATCATGTGTTTTGAATGAAACATTCAGTGCTGTCATGGTGGTGTGACAGAAAATGGCAATCAAGCACAGCTTGTTTGGATAAGTAATGTACTTTGTAAGGCTTTGTATTCACATCTGCCAGGGCACACAGGTGGAGTCTGAAATTGCACATTAACAGCACTGTATTAACTCAGGACGAAGTATCACCTCTATTGTTCTTTTGATTATTATTATTTTTTTTTTCTTCTGTACTGCAATTCCATGAAAGGAAATTTTTTGTTCATTTGCTTGTTACTTTATTTAGTTCATCAGTTTCTGACGTGCTGTTGTATGAGTCTCCAACTCAAAAAGCATTCTTAGTTAGAGATGATCTTACCTAGGTAACTATGATGAGCATAGTTCCTGCTGACAGTTATCTGCACTGTGCTGGAACGCTCTGAGTATGTTTGTGTCTCAGAACTAACTATAAAATTAAAAAAAAAAAAAAAAAAAAAGATGGGAACTGCATAGAGTCTTGGTGGGTGAGCAGTAGGGCTTAGGAAAAAGTTAGGAATTCGGGATTTCCATGTTTGAACTAAAAGCCTGAATTGAATGCTGAATTGAATAATAATTCTTTGGGGGCTTTTTGTCGTTAAACGTGGCTGAAGTTGTCAATCAGGTGAATCCAGGGGAAATCATTAATTTAGGGTTTGTGATTTCTCCAGAACATTTACTGCAAGTATGTGAAGATGGGCTGAGTTCTCTGTGTTCTCAAGACACATTCATGGCACTTTGCACCCAAGGAATGCTGCGTGGCAAGCTGAAGAGGATCAGTGTGAGGCTGTTGTCAGTGTTGGGTGGGAGATCCAAGAAGGAGAAGATAGAGATAGGGAAGTACTTCAGGCAAATCTCAAGGCGGCACAGGTCACTGTGTTAGGATACCAGACAGAGCAGGGAGCCTCAGTATATGGGCTGCCTGTACCCAGGTCACCACCTGGCTTTCTGGCAGGACAGTTTCAGTGGAATTTTTTTGCTCCTGAGTTGATCAGTAATCAAACTATAATTTTGAAAAGGGGTATACTATGTAGAACTGGAGAAGGGGCTATAATATACTACCTTGGGTATAGACAGTGGGAGTCCCTCCGTGGCTTGTGATTGAATTCTGCTGATGTTGCCTTGAAGCTGGGAGCTCCGTGCTCTGTGAGAACCATGGGAAAAAATTAAAATACTGTTTTCCTTCTCTAGCCCCATAAAGATGATGCTTTTGAGCTTCCCTTACCTTCTTCCTGCCAAAGGAGATAAACTGGTATGGTCAGTAGAGAGTAGTGCTCTCTTTGTTTTCTTTCTTTTCAGTTGAACTCTTCTTTGCTTGACATCGATACGTGCAGTGTAAACAGTAACGTCCAAGCTGTCAAGGCAGAGTTGAAAATATGGCTTATTCAAGACCTCTTAGAATCACAATTTTATGAAGTTTTGTAACTCATTTTTTAACTTCATAACATTCAAACAGATTCGTGAGCGTTGTTTTCAGAATTTTTAATTCAAAGCACATGAAGAGGCAGAGTCTATTGTGTAAAGTGGTGATTCTGAATGAGGCGTGTGTTGGACAGCCAGATTGTGCATGTATATCTGTAGAGAAATGTTGGCCTCTAGTTGGACTTGAGCTGACTTCTGAGAAATCTGCTCTTTGTTCTCTGATGAAAATCTTATCAGGCAGAAAGTAAATAAAACGAAAGTTGGAAGTTAATAGATTTAATAGAGCAGCATACTAGCAGGGATCCAGGACAAAAGGATTTTCTTGAATTGTTTTCCCTGGTTTCATTTAAAATGGGATTAATAGCTAAGGTGGAGGTCTGCCAAGTATTTCTAAGTACGTTTGGTTAAATCCTCTAGTTCTAATTAATGAACTGAAAATCTATCAGATGGGTATCTACTACCATTCTTGAATACATTATTCAGTGCAATACTTGCCCTTCCTAGTAGCTGGAAAATGTACCTAGAGAAATAGTGCATTATTACAGGTCATGAATCATTTTTGTTCATGGCAATAATGAAACACAAAGATGAAGACAAGTTGAAAGATAGAAAATGACCAAAGACGAATTGTGACTGAGAATCAGGGTAATTTGTGTCCTTTTTGCCTGCCAGTATTCTTTTAATGTGAAAAATTGGAGGGGATTTTTAAATGTCATAAGCATATTTGAAATGAACAGTAACTGATAGTGATAGTTATAAATACTTTGATTTTATTTAATAATATTTAATTGAACAGAAAAAGTAGATTAAGAGGTAGGGGGGAAGTATAAGGGGATTTATTCTATGTGCACTCACTAGAGAAATACATTACAAGTTCAGAGGCTAAAAAAGAAGCAAGTCAAATAAAAATGAGCAGTATGCTTCAGTTTTTAACAAGCTAAGTAATGGATTCAGCATCAATCAGTTTCCAGTCAAAATATTTATTTTCTTCCTTGATATCCTGTAACTCAAACAAATAGTTGTCTCATTGCGTAGGAGGTCAACCACAGCAGTCAGAACAAATCCTTCAAAAAGAACAAAAAACAATTAAAAACCAACAAACCATGAAGCTAATGAAAGATGTATATAACTTGTAATAGATTTCTTACCCAGCTAGATCATGAAACTTGACAACACTGCTGGAAGTAGAGCTGTATCTGCAAGAATGCTTAACTCTTGAGAAAATCTAATTGCAATCCTGCTTCAAATAAGTATTTTTTCATATTTCTGCAAATATGTCTTACTGCTCCACTTTTTTAAATATTTTCAAGAATCAGACTGGTATAGGAATAAATTGGAATCTTTGTCTTTTGGGTGTATTCTCCCCTGGCTATGTATGCACACAGCCCCATTTGGTGCATGTCAGTGAATACCACCCGGTTCTTTCAGCAAATCAGAATGCAAGACCATCATTAATTTACTGTCACTGATTGATTCTTATAGTCAGGACACGTGATTTTGGTAAAGCATCTTCTTGGCAATACTGGAAGACCTTGAGGATACTCAGAAGCCTCTCAGGAAATATTTTACTGATTGTGAGGAGGACTTGAGATAGCACTTGTAGGTATCCACAGGATTTGTAAAGGATAGTGAAGACAAATTGGCAGTGAATGCCTGCATCTCAGACTGTCTAAATGATACTGTGTGTGGTTTCAGGCTGATGGCAATACTGTTGGGCACTGAGAGTGTCTCTATAACAGTAGCGCTGATGATATGAGAGCCTGCATGCGGGGTTGTGGCTGAGCCCTGCAGACACATTTCAGCACGTGTGTGCATACCAAATCCATCAACGTGCCTAAAGGTGCATGTTCACACCACACAGCTCAGCATGTATGGTGTGCATGCCACACACGTGAATACACCTGTTAACATCACACCTCAGCATATGCGAATGGACCCAATATGTTCCTCAGCATGCCTGTTCACCTATTTTCATTTCTCCTTTCAGTATGCTGTACCATGTTTGTATGTTTTTACATCACATTCCTCATCGCAATTGAGCGTGTGTGTCCTATAGGAAAGGCAGAGCTTGATTTCATTGCAGAATACCTTAAACATTTTTCTTGGCTTATTGAAAGCCTAGGTGTTTGTTTAGAGAACAGGAACAAAGCAGTGTGTAAACTTGACCTTTGCATTTAATCCAGGTCTCTGTTCTTTGGTATTCCCTTCTATTGTGACACATGACCACAAAAACGAATTTTCTAGCACTATTTGAGACTTGGCTGTATGTACAGAAAGCCCTGAGTTTATAAACTGGACCAAGTTGCATATTGAAGTAGCCCCAGAGTGTTTTTCAGCTTTCATCTTTCTAGTTACACGTTGCAGGTGGTCAGTTATTATCATTGCTACAGCGAGCATTGGTTAGTTTTTTTCCTCTACATGGATTTCTGGTTACATTGTATTTCTGGGAGGAGAATGTGCCCCAGATCCCTTATGTGGCTCCTCTCAAAAAACTGCTCTGGACCTCCTGTGTTTGTTTTATTTCTGATGCTTTGAATTGGCCATGGAGATCTGTGTAGGCAAAGTACTGGTGATATGATAACAGGAAGCCAAGCATTAGGATACTGGCTTATTTAGCAAAGTGCTGGCAGGAGGTAAAGTCAAGGTCTGGTTTGTCCCCCTGCCGGACCCCACATAAGCTGGGTTGGAAGGCTCTTGCTCCTCTCCTTTTGCATGCTTAATGTATACACAGTGTGAACTTGAGACAAGAAAAGTACTTCAAAAGGTGAAGAAACAATTCCTAAGGTTCTGTGCCTGAGTAAATTGGAGAAGCAGTGTTACAAAGGAGATAAAATCCTGTATAGTGAAATAAGGAGAAATAGAAGAGTTAATTTGATGGAAGTGATTTCTGATGCACATTTAATGCGTTTACAACTTTTAAAGATTAGATTTGATAATAGAAATTACTTTTGACGACAATATTGCCCTGTGAACTCCTTCCTAAAATAAAATATTTGACTTTACAGCAAAAAGCTTAGGTGTTAACCACATACTCTGAAGTCGATTTCAGCTTCCTTGGATGGGTCTGAGGCATATTCCTGGTAAGGGGACCTAACTTCCTTTGCAGCCCAAGTTCAAAGGTTTGATTTATTTTCTTTCCCTGGGCTTAAGCTTCTCGAATTGCCTTAAGAAGGCATTCATGTTGCCTCGGGAAAAGAATTCTGCATCTGGTCTGCCAGTTATTGACCCTTTCCTGTGCAAGTTCTGAACTCCTCCGTTCTTCTGACCCTGGAGTGGTGTTAACTGGGCTTGAACTGCAGCAACAGAGATAATAAATGGCCTTTAAACTTCTTGGTAATGAAGAGGTGAGTTGAAGAGAGAAACCTCCCTAAGGATGGAGAGAGGATGCTGTTTCAGCACAGGCAGTGGGGAATCCAAAGGAAGAGAAAGAAAGGTTTTTGTAGGTGTTCCAGGAAAGCAAGAATGTCACTGCTTGTGTCATTAGCCTTGAGATAATCCTGTGAGAGTGCAAGTAGCAAGAAACCAGGCTTTAAATTTATTATACTGTCATCTCTCAAAATATTTCCCTTAGTTTTAGAACTGGAAGCAAAGAAGGCTAGTATTTGAAAGTCTGTCGGCAGTCTGTGAGGTGCTTATTCACGTTCCATAGGTAATTGGCAGTTCGTACATTTTAAATTTTAGGAAACATCCACCTTCTACGTTCCACGTTTTCAACATGACTCCTTCAAATTTTATTGTGGCTTATTTTTGATTTTATTTCCCTTCTTGTTTATGCCGCTCTAGGTCACATTTTTCTGAATCAAAGACAAAAATAAAAATCAAGTACCTTTAGCAAAAGCTTACTTTGAAATAAAGAGATCAGAAAAGTTGGAATGGGGGTGTGGCTAAATATCCTATGCTTCTGTCAGATTTACGCCTACTGATATGGGTATTGGGAAAATCTAGTTCCACACCTTCTAGCAGAAGCCATTTTGGGAGGAAAATGCTATCTCTGAGCCAAGCTGCAGAGTCTAGTATTTTGTGTAAGGTTAACTGACTTCATTTCTTCAATTGCTGCCAGTGCTATCCTGGTGCCTGAAACAGGCATCTGTTTAGATACACAGGCATCTTTAGGTACGCGTTCTTTAGATATACATCTCAGTTTAGGTATATGAAGTATAAGAAATGTTGTCCTGAGTTTAAGATTGTCTGTTTCTTCTGAGTTAAGTAGTAGGTGCTCCAAAAAAAAATAAATTCATCTCAGAGAACAAAGTTCCTGAACATATCATTGAAAAGTTTCTGTTGTTTTTAATGATGTTCTTAGCATGTGGTAACATAGTATCTGGATCCACACTCATGATATGTGTAATGTTCATCTTACTTGCTCTATATGTGGGAGAGCTAGCTGTTAAGCATTATTTGCCTTTACTTCCCTAGTCTTTTCATATCCTTGCCATAAACTGTTGATGATGTTTCTGGCTGCCAGGCTTGCGTTGAGGCCAAGCAAACCAATCTATCAACTGAAACCCAGTAAATTCTCCCTCCCCTAATACCCTCCCAAACTAGCAAGTTGATGGTGATTTCAAATCTGTAATCATATGGTCTGATTTTTCAAATAACAATTGTCAGACTTTTAACATGTTTTAATCATTTTTTGCCAGCTACCTCTTCTTTGGATAGGTGTCTTATGATATGGAAGCTGAAGAAACAATGCAGAGCTTACAAATTTGGAGGTCACATGGATGCTGTGACCAGTGTGAATTTCTCACCAGAGGGGCAGCTACTTGCTTCAGCTTCCCAGGATCGTACTGTCAGACTGTGGATTCCTTGCATGTGAGTGTCATTGGGAGATGCTAGCTATATGTTTCTTTAAAGTGCAATGTGAATACTGGGGCCCTTTCACGGTAAATGTTTCTGTTTGCTTCTCATGTCCCAGCCTGGGTGTTGACAGATACAGAAGAGCACAGGTAGTGTGATTCTTTACTGTTTACTTTTCTTCCAGGAAATAGTCTAGCAATTTAGAGATTATAATTTCATGAGTGTGCAGGAATACACGTGGTAATATACTTCTAGTTTAATGGGTGTATTTCTTTTATAAGAACTGCATGGCTGTACCTCATTTTGGAGAGACAAATGATGAAAGAAACAAGAAGTGTTTTTAAAGAAAATATTATAATTGATTTGTCTTCTTAGACTTATTTTCAAGCAGCTGTAATTATGAGCTATCCAGGATGATCTTGGGAAGAGTGGTGTTATTTTAACTCTTAAACATTTTGTAGATTAGTGTATCAAAATATTTAATAAATCCTTTTTCAAATACTGCATGGAGAATGGATCTGATAGTTGCAATATTTTCCAAATATTGGTCATCTTAAATATGATCACTTTATAAGCCTGTATTCTAATATTTTATCTGCAAATAAGGCAAAAAAATATTGGCAGCAATGATTTAGCCAGTGTGTATTGCTTTTTTCTGTTTGGATGAGATGTAGTCTTCCAAGTAGATAATTTTTTTTTTTTTTTTTTTTTTTTTTTTGCATTTTTTAACCCTATTTTTATTTTTATTTTTATTTTTTTTTCCAGTCATGGTGAATCATCAGTACTGAAAGGTCATACAGCATCTGTCCGTAGCGTAAGCTTCTCACATGATGGCCACCTTCTAGTTTCAGCATCCAATGATAAATCAGTAAAAATATGGAGCGTTCAACGTCGGCGCCTTTTGTTTTCACTGTTTCAACACACTCACTGGGTTCGCTGTGCCAAGTAAGCTTTGGTTTTACTCTCCTCAAAGAGGCTTTCATGGTGGATTCTGTGTTCAGAACTCCTTGAAAAGGATCTTTATTTCCTAAAACAGAACTAATTGAGGAAAGATCTGTGAATGGTATAAGCTGATCTATCGCTAATAATACAATTATAATAAGCCAATATCTCACACACATAGTTTGCATTTATCTCCAAATTAAAATCTGAAAGTTTGCTTTGTGTTAATATGTGCACATATATCAGACACTGATTCTTAATCCTTTTACTCTAAGGGGCATTTAGGTCTTAGATACTGAGTAAAGGAGATTTAGGTCGTATATCACTGAGTGTCCTGTCTCCTTCCACTATCCTGTATATGTCTGTGCTCTGGTAACAGCTTACTTTGCAGCATTCACATATGTTTAGTTTCATTTTTCATGGCAGTGATTTTCTTAACTATTCTTCAAACAATAATGGCATAAAAAAAGGTCATGAGTCAAAGTGAGTTAAATTTACAGAATTGGAGAAGGTAAAATAAAGTCTTTGTACTGAAAGCTAAGATTAACATCCCATTTAAGGCAGAGCAGATTTTCAAAGACAAAAAAAAAAAAAATTGTTCTTTCATAATTTCTTTCCATATTAATGGCAAATCTCCAGCTAAGAGGCCCACTTTAAACATCTTGGGGAAGAAACATGATACTTGTAAAGCACTGAGGCCCTACAAAATTCCAAAGTATCTAACCTTGAAAAGAAAAATGGAAGCTGTCAGAAGTGACAGTTTTCTGTAATTATCTCATTGGTATCTGAAATGCCAACCTTAGGCTGCTGTTACTGTTGGTTTTTTCTCTTTCCGTCACTTATGGGTCTAGTATTAATTGTAGTTGTCTGGAAAAGAAAAGTATAGAGGGAAGTTTACAGTTTTATTACTTCCTGAAAAACATGAGAAATTCAAATGTTGTTTGAATGCTATACATTTTACTTCTGGGTAGACTTATCAGGTTCTGGTGTTTTGCTGCTTATGTCTAGAATACAAAGTGACTGATACTTCTCAGACTAACAATCTGTACATTTCCAATTTCTATACACGTTCCAGATTTTCACCTGATGGAAGACTAATAGCATCTTGCAGTGAGGACAAATCTGTGAAGATCTGGGATACAATAAATAAAACATGTATTGATAGTTTCATAGATTATGGAGGGTAAGTGTTGCTATAAAAAAAATGTAAGTGTATAGTTCTAATAAGATTAAATTTGTGTTTTGTTTTGTTAATGTGTGCTATATTTGAAGATAGGTTGTAAGTTCTTCTGTCAGCCACATAAGCTAAAATAATTAATTTTCCTAAATAATGCTATTTAATATTGGAATTTTAAGAATTCTCTACTTGCTGTAGAAGAGGATCGTATTTTGTTAGCTTCAGTGATCTGCCACATCTAGGTACGGAGACATTTATTTTACTTCCTACTTAAAAACTCTTGATTCTTGTGTTTATCAATGCCATTATGGTCAGGAATAGATTTTGTAGCATTTTCTTCTAGGAACTTTGTACACCAGTATCAGTTGTGGATATCTGAGTCAGTAAACTGTCCTTAAAAAAAAATAATACAACAAATAACAAAAAAAAAAAAAACAACCAACAAACAGATTGTACAGAATCATCAACCTTAATGAGTCCATGATTTATCAGGCACATTTTGTTCACTCATGCTTAAGTTGTTTGGAAACTCAAGTAAGGTATTTCTTACATACTCAATACTTTATTAGAAAACCCAAATATTTCTACCAAAACAATTAATCAGTCTATTTTCATGAATTATATTTAGGTTTCCAAATTTTGCAGATTTCAACCCAAGTGGTACATGTATAGCTTCTGCAGGTTCTAATCATACTGTGAAACTGTGGGATATTCGAATGAACAAGCTGCTACAGCATTACAAAGGTAAAAACATCATTTGTTGTGTTTTAGAAAGGGTGGGACTCTGTTACAAAACGTCATTTACTTTGATATATGTGATTTCATTCCTTATTGGAAAAAATAGAGAAACAGATGATGCTGGCATTTTGTAAATAATCTTTTTGTAGCCCAGTGACCCTAAAAAAAAAAAAAAGAAAAAGCCTCAACATAATCTGCATTCTGATTATTCTAAACAAACATTACTTTTAGAGTGGGGAAGTAGAAAAGATCACAGAAATTGTGTGTATTTCCTTATATAGACTTTGAATGTTGTCTTTTGTATATTAGTTCACAGAGCAGAAGTTAACTGTGTATCGTTCCATCCTTCTGGTAACTATCTCATCACGGCTTCTAGTGATGGTACCCTTAAGATTCTGGACCTCTTAGAAGGAAGGCTTATTTACACGCTTCATGGACACAAGGTATACACCATAAACCTATTAAAGTAGAGATTTTAATAAGTTTCTCTTTCTTTTTTTAAAGTGGAAGTAACATTTGCAATGTCTTGTCATAATTGAAGATTAAATTTCAGTGAATGGCAAAGTGTTATGTTAGTACACCTTTCTACAAGTGTGTAAGGAAGCACATCAGTTTTGGCTACAGCTGTGCAATTCATCTGTCAGTATTGTGTGCATGCTTAACACTGAATAATGGTTTGTGTTATGAATTAATAATTCATTTTGGAGAGTTAATTATTTGGAACTTTAGGCTTTTGTCTACTGAAAAACAGTGCTCTCCTTAGGGGGAAGCTTATGAAAGATATTTTTTTGTGAAGAACGATAGATTTTTTTTTTTATCCTTTTCCTCCTCATGCAGAAGAAATCTTAAGTTTGATAATGAATCTCTCAAACACTTTCTCTTGAGAAATGTCATATATATTTGATTTTTTGTTTGTTTGTTTAATTCCACATAAAATCTATGGAAAGTGTCACCTTTTTTTTTCAGTATCTATTGTAGTAATCAAAATGAAGCATCTTACCAAGATGTGCAACTATAATGCATCCGTCAAATCATGCAAAAATTTTTATAGCTAATTTGCTCCTTTATTATTGAAATTGTTTTTTTTTAATATTAAATAACTATGATTTTTTTTTTTCCTTTTTCTGTGTGTTAAAATACTATGACTACAGTCATAGCATTTTACTCTGCTATTTTGTTTTTTCCTTCAGGGACCTGTCCTTTCTGTGGCCTTTTCAAAAGGTGGTGAAAAATTTGCCTCAGGTGGAGCAGATGGTCAGGTTTGTAGTGCAGTCTTTTGAAATTAAATGTCTTCTCAATGTTTGCTACAGTTAATGTTAATTAGAGTATGGTGACATTCTTGGCATTTTGTCTAAGAATGTGTTATCCTAAAGTTAAATTTGGGTAGAAAAGTGGTAAATATGTTATTTAAAAACTTAAGCTTAACTATGTTGGATTGGATATTATGAGAAGGAGATAACAGGCATTTCTCTCCAGGTCATTTGATTTACAGTAACGAAATGGTTTGTAATTGTTGCAGTTCAGTGCCAAATAGGTTTTTTGCAAATAATATTAATTCATACACACTCAATTTGTTTTTCTCTTCTTTTAAAGTCACTACTTTGTTTTCGCTTGATGTTTCAGGCAGCACCCTTTCTAGAAATGACTTGAAAGCATTCAAAATGTATTCCTTGAGCCACTAGTATAATCTTTTATTTTCTTTATTGAAATTTTCATATGAGATTTTTTTGGCTGTCCGAAGAAAATTTTGATTCTTAAGGAATCCTGAATTGTCCTTATTCTTATGAGCACTTTCTTGGAGCCTAACAACCTCAATAAGGAATTGGATGGATGATCACAGCCAGAGCATTGCACTGTGTCCAAGTGAAGGCTGGTGATGAGTGGTTTCCCCCAGGGGTCTTTCTTGGGACCAGTACCGTTAAATATCTTTATCAACAATCTAGATTAGTGGGATTCAGTGCATCCTCAGCAGGTTTGCTGATGATACCAAACTGAATGGTACAGTTGATGCAATAGCAGGAAGGGATGCCATCTGGAGAAACCTGGACAGACTTGAAAACTAGGCCCACATGAACTGAATGAGGTTCAACAAGGCCAATTGCAAGGGGTTGGGTCTGGGCAACCCCAGATATGGGTGCAGACTGGGAAGAGAACTTCTTGAGATCAGTCTTGTGAAGGACTTGTGGGTTCTGGTGGATGAAAAGTTGGACATGAGCCAGCAATGTGCTCTTGCAGCCTGGAAGGCCAACTGCATCCCAGGCTGCATCAAAAGAGCAGCCAGTAGGGTGAGGGAGGTGGTTGCTCCTCTCTTCTCTGCCTTTCTGAGGCCCCACATGGAGTACTGCATCCAAGTCAGTGGCCCCTGGCACAAGAAAGGTGTGGACCTGTTGGAACAGGTTCATAGGAGGGCAGGGAAGATGATCAAAGGGCTGGGTTATTTATAAAGAAAAGTTGAGGGAGCTGGGCTTGTTCAGCCTGGAGAAAGGAAGGCTCTGGGGAGACCTCACTGTGGCCTTTCAGTACTGCTCTAAGCGATCAGTGGAAGATGTTGAACTTGAAATGAGCTTGTAACAATCCATCTACTTTAGATTATACTAGAAGTATGATTTAGTCTTACTGGAATTTCTGCTTATACGTTTGACCTTTCTGATGTTTACATATTTTTGCTTTTTTTCTAAAAAGCATTTTTAATATTTGCTGTAAATACTCTTGCTCTTACAAGCGAGTGATTTTTAAGTCAGACCATGCAGAGTAGACCATGCTCCAATCTCTTTTTTTTTTTTTTTTTCTAATTCAGAGGATAACTAGAAGAAATCAACATTGGTCTTCTGGAAATTGCCATCTTCTGCTAAGTGTTATGAACTTCTTTTTATTAATTTTTCTCAGTATTTAAAGACATTTATTTAAAGACAAGTATTTAAAGACAGAAATCACGAAACTTATGCTAAATTTAATTAAATGACTTACATTTCCAATTATTTTGTTACATGAAAGAGATGCTATGCAGAAGTGTCTGTATTGTAGAATAGACCAGGCTTGTTCTGATGTTATGATCTATTGATGCTAACAAGTATCAGTGAGTAGACTCAAAATAGTTATTTGCTGACATAGTGGCTTTTTTACAGGTATTATTATGGAAAACCAACTTTGATTCATTTGATTATAAAGAAGTTCTTAAACACCACATTAGAAGAATACAGACTGATGACCCTCCTCATCTTCTTGATATTTACCCAAGATCACCTCATCTCCATGATGAAAAGCTTCAGTCAGTTGAGGTGAGTGTAATAAGTGCTCCAATATAGGAAACTGGAAACTTACTTATAAACACCATCTGTGTAACATTTATAGTTAAATGTAGTCTGTATGTACTGGAAAACTTTTTGTTGCTGTGTACGATATTTTGGAAGCAATCATAGCTTACAAATTCATATTAACATTACTAGGCTAGTTGATACTGGCAAATAATCCTATAGAATTCCTTTCACGTTTCTTGTGTAGGTCTGTATCCTTCTAATTAGAAAAAAAATGCAGACAGGTAGTCTGATTTCTACTGAAGTACCATACCAAACTGTTGCAGAAGATATCTGAATCTTCAGTGAGCACACAAAGTAGCATTGTTACTGATATTCAGAAACTAGATTGTCACAAGTTGCCACTCTTTCCAAAACCTTTAGATGTTGTGAGAAGATCTCGTTATTGATCTGAAAACGTATCAAGCTTTTCTAGGACAGTGGAGTTCTTTCGTGTCATTATGACATAGTAGGTCCATGTAGTCTGATTTCCTGCACCTTGTTCTGCAGATGCTTTGCTGTCAAGTCTTGTATTAGGAAGCTTTAGAAGTACTGGGAGTTGGGGAACCAAAATGGTATATTGAATACTGCCAGTTTGGAAAATCCTGTTGTCAGGTTGTCTGATAGTTAAGCTAAATAGGTGAACACTACAGTGCTATAGACAAGACAAATGTTTGTGCATAAATCGCCATGGATATGTTTGTGACTGCCTTTGGTAAATCTGCTTGGTGACGATTACGTACATTTTTATATCTTTGATATTCTCCAGATGTCTCTACTGTCCAAAAGTTGAATCCAGTATATAGATCCATTAATTATTTGACTTCTGTCATTACTAATAGGGTCCTATACAAATTCACCATTATCTGTTTTTTATTCAAATAGAATGCTGCTATGGTATTTGTTTCCTTCTCTGACTTTTCAAAGATTTGAACTTGACACTGAGAGGTGCCACTGTGTGCCTCTGCGGGCATGTTTGCCTTTCCCTATTGAATGGGCCTGAGCATGAAGACAGTACTACTACACCCTTGTAGAAAGCACAGATGTTCAATCTGAGTATTATAAAGATTGAAAATATTTTGGTGGAGGTCAGGAACCCCAAAAGAATCCATCACTAAGTATTCTCACTTATCTGGTTTGTTGTCAAGTTAGATGTGAGACTTTCTGATCATGGTCAGAGTAAGAGCAGGGTAATTTTTTTGTATGACAGTTTGATAAATAAACTTCTCTCATGGACAATGATATATCATTGCAAGGTCAATGAATGAAGTGTAAGTCCTGTTTGTAGCAGCCTTCAGTATCAAGGGTCAGTGTTTGAACCAACTCAGCCACAGCATTTACCATCATTTAAACTACCCTTCCTGCATTAGCAGTTTGCTTCAGGATCTGTTCAAATTGCATACACTTTAAAGCACTTAAATGCTAAGAACACAGGTTAATATATATAGTTTCAGGGTTTGGTTGAGTTCTTTTCAAGTTGATTTTTCCAGACTACTCAAATGCTTAGCAAATGAATGCGTATTTACTAAAGCAATCTTCCTCCTTGATTCCAGGCAATCAAGGAGATCTGGAAAAGTGTTGAATTCAGGCTACAGACAAACTAAGGTTCACAAGCACCTAGTTATCTTCACTAAAAGAGCAGATAAGGGAAATCTGATATTTGAATGTCAGGAAATTATTTACAAGCCTGTTTTGATGGATTTAGTTTAACCTATTGTCTGCATTTCTGCATGGTTGTAACATTTGTAGCATTTTACAGGCTTCTGGGTTAGCTGCTCCCAGGGAGTGTAGTGGTCTGAATTTTAAGACACAGCTTTGAAATTCATATTCTTGACTTACAAATCTTTATGGCTGTTGTTCAGTTGCCCTGCATCTATGCAATTCTTGATTATTCAGGAAACAATACACTAGGATCTGCTTCACTTTTCTAAAGCTTGTGACCATTGCAATTATTCAGACAATTCGGAAATAAAAGTAAGTGACTTGAAGTGCTCACTTTTCTCCATTGACCATAGAGGTAATCTTGGATGACCAGTTCAAATACAACAGTATGTCTAAGTTTAAAATGAGGTGAACCCCAGTCACTGTCTCCTTTTTGAGCTAAGGAGCTTTTGAGGGTATTTGAAAATAGTGTGTTCAATCAGTAGCACAGTTTTAGTGCAGTATTCCGGGAGATGCGTTCCACTTGGTGGCAATTATAGAAAGTGAAATGTCCATTAACATGTTAAAATCCCAATGCTATCTTTTTTTAAAGATATGTGGAGTTTCTATCTTCAGCATGATAATCTAATGTTAATTTAGTTTCTCATTAAAATGTCAGTGTACTTTCAGTTGCAGATATTTTCACAGATGTTTGAAATCCACATGTACACTAGATGGCAGTAGAAATAAGAATATATGGCTACTGCTTGTTTGCCTTGAGAATTCCAGTCTATGAAAAAAACAAGGGTTAATCAAGCTCAAAGCAAAATTTTTTCTGTATGTTTGGAGAGATTATTTAACAGCTAGCTATATCACTTTTCTAGGAAATGTTTTGCATGAGTCATTTAGAACTTTATCTTTTAACTGATAAATTAATAATCAATTTGCTATCTTTTTATTTAGCATCAATGTCTTCTTATGAAAGATGAACATTTTTTGTTTCTTTTCTTGTTTGATTTTTATCCACTTTAGAATGAAATAGATAGAATTAATGCCACCTCTGCTAAGGCTGCTGTTGGTCTACTGATAAAAAGTTGAAAAAGGGAAAATTCATTTCTCTTTGCTACACCAGACTTCATGGTGTTTTGAAAGTCATCTAGTCCTTCTTTATTTCAGTCTATACAAAATAAACGAGCTTCCTTTTCACTTAACATATTTAGCACAAGAAGCTGGATGCATTGGGCTGTAAATCTCCATAACTGGCAGCACAATTTCTGGCCAACAAAATATTTGGCCTTTGTGCCTTCTTATAATGCATATGTTTACTAATTTTTCCATATATGAAAAGATTATCCGAGGGCAAAGAGAGTATCCTGTATTAATATGGTGCAGGTTTTTAGCTATGTGGTGCTGAACTATAAGGTTTTTTAACTATGGTAATCATGAAGGTAAGTTATAGTGTGAATGCTGTAAGTATACTAGCAGTGTACATGCTGCAAGTTTCTGTTTTGGTGAAGTAAAAATCTGCAGAATAATTCTTAAGTCTGTATGTTTCAGCTGTAGTGAAGTGGGAACAATTTGGAGAACCATGGACAAACTAGAGCAGACAGCATGGGTGATGCAAACATATGACAGCTAAAGCTTTCTATAGTTTCTTTATTTGTAGTTACGGAGAACATAAACTAGCTCCAGAACTGAAAACCTACTGGCAGCGTTAACTTGGTATTCCATATAAGACTAGCTTCACTCTATTTCTACCCTGTGCTACAGAACTAACACTGATTCAGCTGCCTAAAATGGTTCATTGCTCTATGGAACATGTTTTGATACAGTATAGATTCTTAAGTGTCTGTGTCAATTAAAAAGAAAGCAGTATAACTTAGCAGTAGCACATGTCAAAACTTGCAAAAACACTTTCAAATGAGTTGTGCAGTTTGGAATTTTTATGAATAATTCCTATTGTTCAGTTTTCAGCAGCAGCATTGGTCACTTTTTTTTTTTTTTTATGTTGGATGATTTTGAGGTAGCTGATCATGGTAAATCTATGTCAAGCTGGTATTTTTGACTAAATTTTTCTTGATTTATCATGAAACTAAATCTGCTATTGCTTAAGCTAAGAATGTTTGAGCTAGTTTTGAGGAAACAGATGTTTATAAAATATAAATGACATCTTTAATAAATGCATGTCTGGATTCTGTTTCTGTACTATATGATTGCGTTTTATATTGTTGTGGATCAGCATCCTTCCTTTATTCTTAAGGCTTATTTTCAGCTTGTGGCGAATAGCAATTCCTCACTGAAGCTTTCAGTCTTATTTCCCTTCTTGTACTGCTGGAAATAATGAAGACTGTAATTAATTTTCAACAGGTCAACCCTACGTTTGATGTGGCTGATACACAAACAGTTGACCCACCTGTTGTAGAGATTAGTTCCTCTCCATCTTTTGGTACTCTGGTAAGTTGCCTTCTGAGCCAGAATGAAAGAAAAAAAGAAAGAAAGGAAAAAATAATACTGCTTAGCTAGCTTAGCCTTAACTAAAGATGTTACTGATTTTTTTTTTTTTTTTTTTGTATGAATAAAGTGCATTTTTAATAAGTTGTTGATTGTTCAGAGCTCAGTATTCCACCTTCTCAATGTAAGCTTTTTTTTTTTTCACAGTTCCCAAGGCTAACCAGAAGATGGTGTAATAGTGAAGCTTCCACATTATACTAGTAATTTCATTAATGTTCTAAGCAGAAATTCTAATTAGAAGCCCATCTTAATTCTATCTAGATATTGCTGTTAAAATCTCTGGCTTTTTCTTAGACAATTTTTGTAGCTGTCCTGAGCTTCAAATAATGAGAAACATAGAGTAGTTGCCTCACTGATGAGAATCCAGTAGAAATTCCAGTTTTTCCAGAGGAGAAAAAAAAGCAACATTTTAGGAGAGAAACATAGAATTAGTTCCTTCTAGTGTTAGCTTTTCATATGACATTGTTAGAGCATGTGGGAGGAGAAGGATGAAATGTTTTAACCATAGTTTTGCATGTGGGAGTAGAAATATGCTCTTCTAGTTTGAAGTCCTAGAAGATGTACTATTCTAGAATTTAAATGAAAACATCTTTTCGTTCTGAATCTGTTCATGGGAAGGTATGATTTGTATCTTGAGCAATTTTAATTACCATAACAAGAATTTGTGTAGCTGAGGGGTCAATACATATGAGTGGGCAGCAGGTGTGGTTTCTGTTGTTTTCCTTTGCTGTGAATGCTTTACAAAAAGGCACGTTGTGAGGATAGTTTATAAAATGCTTTAAGGTCGTTCAGTGAAAATCATGATAGAAGTTCACATCCTAAAATAAACCTTTCCTTCAAAAACAAATAAACGTAATAATTCAATGTGAGAGATGGCATTCAGGTCACTCCAAAAGTAATGCCTTTTATTTATTTCTGTGGAAACCACAATAGATACAAAGAGCACAATGACACTATTTGATAAAGCAGATTCTCAGCTACAAAACACTATTTTTCAACGTAGTCACCAGCATTAGGCAATTCACATGGATGAGCTGGTTGACACGCTCTTCATTTTATGGTGTGACAGCTGTGCATGGCCATCCAGAATGAGGCTTGTCTTTCATGTCGCTGTTGCCACTGTTGAAACACACCACCCACTGCCTCACTGTGCTCACATCCACTGTTTGGTCTCCATAAAAATTTAGCAAGCGTGGATGAGTGTCAATGGGTGCAATTTTTTCTGCGTTGAGGAATTCAGTGACACAGCTCTGCTTCAGACATACTTCTGTGTCAGATATGACTTTGTCAGACTGCCCTTCTTCTGCCATCTGTCATATGGCAACAAAACGTTACGGAATATTGGTGGGAAGATTCAACCTCTAATGCTATACCACCAACATTCACCTCTGATGTTGTGGGTCAATATAAAAAAATAGGAGGCATTACTTTTGGAACAGCCCTGTAGCTCCATATATTTTAAGTTGCTGTAGTTGATGTGTTATGTTTTCACAATACAGTATGGATCTCTGAGATAATTTCAGTCAAAAGTAATTTGCGGACTCACAGATGTCTCTTTAGGAGGCTTGACAGATTAAGGATTGCAGTGGATAAAATTTATTGATTGTCAATTCAAAATATGCCTTGTTTACTACTTCCTGTTTTTGATACTGATCACAGAATCCAAATGTACAGCTGCACTGTAATTCTTTGTTATGTACCTATAAATCTACCAATCATTTAATCTCCTTCCTTAATCCATTTAATAGGAAAGCAGTTTATAAAATTTTATGCCCAGAACTCATTCTGGGATTAACTTGACTCGCTACTGACAGCATTCTCTTCATTTCAGTATAGTTGGCTTTACCTTTTTTTATTACAAAAATGTTGCTTCAAAATTCATATTCATCTCTTTTGACAGACAGTAATCACTATGTTTTTGTTTTTGCATTATCTTCATCTCCTATTCAGCATTGGTTCCCACCTTTCTGCATCTCAGTATTCAGTCTGCATATTTTGTCTATCTAGTGTTGTTTCTGCATCCTTGCAATTCAGACTACAGACATAAGGACAACTGCTTTATCTTCCGTATTTTTTCTTCAGCTAACTTTCCCCTCCAGCACAGTAAGTAATACTTTGCAAAACTCTGGCAACCTTATCTGGTCCTCCCTGCTGTATGTCATCTTACCTTTTGAGTTATCATTCCGTTCAGCATCTGTGTACCTTACCTACATTTGATGTTTGTGGAATGATTACCTATTTCTTCATTGGGTGAACCATCCAATCTCTTGGTTGCTTTCATCTGAAGCTATCTCGATTTCTAGTATGTAGAGCCTTCATGTTTTCTTTCTAAAAGTCAAATGCAGAAGGGAGATACTGGATTTCTTCCCATCCCACCTTCACTGCTAGCTCTCCCTCCTGGATACTATTTGGCATCGTGTGAATGGTACTGTGTTTGTGTATCTGTGTATTGGAAGACGTCATCAGCCTCTAATGAAGCTCATTTTCTTCCCTGATGTGTTACCTCCAACAACATCATGCTGAACCTCTGGATTACTCTTTTCCTACTGATTATCAAAGATAATATAACTGTATACTATTTTCTTTGGAAACTTGTCAAGACGTATCAAATCCACTTGTGGTTTTTGGTCCTACATTCACTGGAAGAACTCTTTTCTAGGCTCTTGCTCTTCTGATAATTGAAGTTCTTAGATCAGGTTATCAGATTATCTTACAAAAGACCGGCGTTTACCTACTTTATTCTTTCTCAGTCATTTTTATTTAGCTTAAGCAATTCTGCATCCATTCTGGTTTATTTAGAGAGGAAAAAATACACTCTGTACTTACGTATCCTTAAAGATTCTTGATCAGTGCAATTGGAGGTTTAGGTTGGATATCAGGAAAAACTTATTTACAGAGAGGGTTGTTAAGCACTGCAATAGGCTTCCCAAGGAGGTGGTTGAGTCAGCATCCTTGGATGTGTTTAAAAACCATTTGGATGTGGTGCTCAGGGACATGATTTAGTGGAGGGTTGTTAGAGTTAAGGTAGTACGGATGGGTTGTGGTTGGATTCAATGATCTTAAAGGTCTTTTCCAACCTGAGCAATTCTGTGATTCAATGGCAGGGCCCTAAGGAGAATTTACACAACATTTTGGCAATTCCCTGGGCCACTGGTGATAGCCAGCCTTTTTTCAAATCACTGTCTTAAGTATTTAAAGACAGACTTCTCTAGAACAAATGAAAAGCTTGTGTAGGATCTGTGATGAGTTTCCCCTAGATCCCTGAACGATCTCCAGAGAGAATGGATGTCTATACCAAACTGTGTAATGTTTTGTTGAAGCAGAGAAGTATACCTTTTCCTCCCTTCTGTACAGATAGATTGGAAAGGATATCTGAAGTAATTTCATCTGTCCCCTGCCTTAAAGCAAGGCTAATATGGATGAGGTTCTGAAGGGCCTGGTCCAGTTCTTTTGTGAGTATGCGTAACAACGAAGGTCATGCCACCCATCCAGGCAGTTTGCTATGATCTTATACTAGTGAAAATATTTGTCATAATATGTAGCTAGAGTTTCCCATGTTCCAGTTTATCTGTTGTCCCTAATTCTGTCACAGTGATTTTCTCATAAATTTTTGGCTCAATCTTCTCCACTTTTCACCCGTTAGATATTTTAGGTGGCAGTGAGATCTCCATGTGGCCTGCCTTCTTTGAAGCTGAGCAAACCTGGTTCTCAACCTCTCCCTGAATTTCATGTGTTTCAGCCTCTTATCTGTCTTGCTCTTCTCCCTCTGGATTTGCCCAGAATGTCAGTATCTGTCAACATACAATCTTGTACTGAGAAATACCAAACTGGGCACAACTCTAGATAGTTAAGGTGCAGCTTCATACTATAGTTGTTAATTATTTACAACTACGCAAATTATTAAACTCCAAGCAGCACATCTTTTCAATATTTGTACAAAGTTATATGGTATAGGGCCAGTTATTTTCAAACATAGTGAATAGTATGCTTTCGTCTAAGATCCAAACTGAAGCAACTTACTTCGTGAACATAGAAATGGGAACATAGTCATTGTGTCAGTGTAATAACTTAAATGTAATTATTAGTACAGAGCTACTTTCTTTTGAACTGTAATCACATTTTAAGAAATCCTCAATATAGTCAATTAAGTCAATATACTGGTATTTTCAGCAAAATGGCTTTTTTAAGCTATTTTTTTAGCTAATTTGATGATTCATTTACTTGTTTCCCGTGTGTTACTGAAATGTATATAAAAACAAGCAAACAAGCTGTATATTCTATGTAGCTAGTTTGCTTAATGCCCTGACTTTTCTGATGTTAAGAGTGTTTATATGTTGCAGTTATTGAAACTGAGGTATGTGCTAGCCTTTTACACTGTGAAAACTTTCCCTGAACTGGGGTCAATGTTTTTGGGGCTACGTGAGTGGGTTCTTTTTCACCTCTGTCTCACTGAAGACCCTGAAAACATTACTGCCCCTCTTCCAACCACTCTTTTCTGTGTGTCAAGCTTCTTAACATTGCCTTTGTTTTTTGAGCTATTGAAAAGGAAAAAATGGAGGTCTTGTTTCCCTTTTTTTTTTCTTTTGGTATGTAAGCCAATACACTCATAACCTCCGGTCCCTGATAAGCCGTTGGGAGCAAGTGAAAGTTGATGATGTCTCAGTAGTTTTTACTGACAGCAGCAGGAAATCACTGTAGAGGCTCTCTAATGTTCCATCCCCTGACCTTGCTCATGTAAACAGGATTTGGAGGAAGCAAAGCAATGTACTGTAATGTGGAAGTCAGAAAGTCTGCACTGGCTGTGAGACGTTTGCTGTTCTTTCTTTTCCAGTACTGGTTAACACTGAAAGAAAAATGTGCTTTTTATTTATTGCAGTATGGATTGTTAAGACTGTAGATTAATTATTAGAAGGGGAAAGATTGTTCCTGTTTGAGACAAAAGAAACATGCTGTGTTTTAATATAGGAAGTGACCAAATAAATTCTCCCCAAAACTTGTAAAATATTCAAATAAGAATGTGTAATTTTTATTCCTTGAGATCAGACATTATTAGCTAAGCTGTCTTGCATATGTAGTAGGCCTCTGGATGCAAAAAGAAGTATCTATATTCTCAATTTATCCTATACACGTGCCTTCCTTGGTATGTATTTCAGTGGCTAGGTATTTTTGACAAAATTTTTAATGACTGTATTTTGAGTATGACCAAAAAATAAACAACCCCATATAAGTTGTGAAGTGTGTCAGCAATTGCAAAGGCAAAATTTGCATCTAGCTCTTCCATCTCTGTGTATATTAAGGTCTACAGAACTATCCTTCTCATGGCAACTTCTTTTGAAAAAATCTTCATGGGATATTGTACTTTCCTTGCATGCCTTAACACAACTTTAGAATTCTAACAAAGAGAATGACAAAAGAAAATTTATCTTAATGCATGTTTTACTTACTGTACAACTTCAAATATATTGTGATTTACATCCTTTCCTAGCTCTATCCTTATATGGAAATAAACACCAGCCCTCTTCAATAAGTTTAAGGCAAAGGGAAGAAGAAGAAAGGAGAAAACAAGCATTTTACAGCTAGATGCAGCTTTTGTGTAGGTTAGTATACTAAACTTTAAAAGAATCTTCCAACACAAATGCCAAAAGAATGAAGCAAATGGTATATTGACCAGTGAAATTCTAAACTTTTAAATGTCTTCATAGATGTGCAGGTATGTTTAGAAAAAAATGTGTGTTTAATCCTAAAGGAACCATGATTTAATAATACTAACATAAAATAACAAAGGTCAAGACACATAAAAGTGAACTCGGTGTTCACAATAAAAGAAGAATAAGATTCAAGTGGCCCTTGCATTTTGCAGTGGTGATATTCTACCACAGCATGTAACTGCAGGTTTACAGGGATAGAACAGGAAATGTGCTAATGTGCTACATAATTAGGTAATAATATATGTCTTGATGTTCCCTAATAGGATTCATTATATTCTTTGAGTGAACTGGAGCTTCAGAGAGTTGAGTTTTCACTGGAGACAGAATTCTGAACACTAGAGAGTGCAAGAATATAATATTTCTTATACTGTTTTTTAACCTGCTTTCCCAGGGCAATGTAGCTTATGAGTTTATATTGCTTATTTGTCTATCTGTGTCTCATCTCCCTAATAATTCTTGAATCAAATTTTTTTATGAACCAGATTTGAAATCAGGAGCCAGCAGAATAAAGAAACTAAAGTTAGTGTGCTGCCACTAAATTAAAAACAGGTGGGATGATCTGAACCCACTGATGCTGGACTAAGAATGGGCTAACTGCAGGTGAACTGTCCTGTAAGAGTGTCACTGGACATATGGAGCGAGCTACAGTAGGACAGGAAGTTCAGAAGATGGACCTAACAGAAATCCCTCCTCACCACTCCAGTGTAAAAGATTAAGCTTCAATATTTAGTTTCTTCATAAAGCAGTTAAATTATGTTGCCACTGCCCCACAGTGATATTGTTTGCAGGTGCTGTTGCTGGACTTTTGGTACCATTTTTTGACATTATGGGCTTGCTGTAGATGACTTTGAAAACTGGCAGTATTTTGCTTTGTCTGAGGTCTTAGTCATGGCAACAGCACAATGCCTCAGGAATGCTTCAGGTTGATCCACGTCTTTATATTGTTCTTTCAGCAAATCAGCACTTTTCTGGGAACTGGGGGCCTGGAAGTTCCAGGTATTATTTCTGCTTCAACTTCCTGAGATACTGTACTTGTCTGTTCTGACCTTGTCTGCCAAAGTCATGTTTCCCTCTCATATCTGCTGGGAATCCAAGCTGTATTCATGGTTCTCACAGCTGATTCTGAGGCATGTAGAAAATGCTTGACAGCTATCAGCCCCCACATCCAATAACAACTGGTTCCTTCCTCTTCCTGGGGAAGTGTAACATCCTCTGAGAAGAACTATCCCCTGAGGAATGCACGAACAGCAAGCAAGCCTTTCACACAGGAAATTGCTACTATTGCACTTGCAGAAAAGTGTCTCTGTCACTTGGATTGTCAGTCTATAATGAGCTTCCTGCTGACCTAGATGATGATTTACTACTGATCTGAGTGCCATTTGTGAATCATTTAGCTTAATGAAAATAAATGAAGTTAGCATTCAGTAGCTCTACTACTGTAAACATCTGTTATAATTTTTTTTCATTCATTAGCACAAGTTAAGTTTTGAACTTCTTAGTATTCATGGCACTTCAATAATTCTGAGATCCCACATTTTCTAAGACAGAGAAACAAAGGAATGTTTGGCTTGATTCATAGTGTGTGATTCCCTTAGAAAAGGTTACAAGGTTTTATTTTTGTTTATCTTAAACTGAGTAATAAATTTGTGCCACAGATGAAGCATGCCAGAAAAGGTGATGCTATGCTCTTGACTTACTCTATGTTCTTAAGTATTACTGGAATCTAAGTTTGGCACAGTGTGCTTTCAAATTAGTTGTGCAATCTTGAATATAAAATTAAGTATTTATAATAAATATGCTCTTAAAGTGATTAATGCAAGTTTGTTACTAAAGGAAATGCTTTAATTGTGTTTAAATCTCTTCTTATTTTTCTAAATAACGGGGCTTGAACGAGTGCTACCAAATTCTATTTATCACTGAGATTACAGTGATATCTAAACAGAGGATATTTTCGGCTAGTTTGCTGTGAGAGTTTCTTGCTCCATGTGAGATTGTGGAAACACTGAGTTGCTTAAAATGGGACTTGCAGAGACTTTTAAAATAAAATTCAGTACCAAGAGCAGAGATGTTTTTCATACAGGTCTCATCCAACAGATGTTTGATGCAGAAAAAAGTGTGAAAACCTTTTGGTTTCATCTTCCATTTAAACAGTTTTGAGGTCAGAAACTAGGTAGAACAGTGCTAAAAGATGATCTCCCAGTCATTTTATCTTAACTGTTTTTGTTTGTTCAGTTGCATCCAAGTCAATTCCCTGATCTGCTTAGCTATCCAAACACTAATATCAGCACAAAAGAAATAGTGGGAAAAATGATGTGGATATTAAATAGGTTAGTGCTGGCTGTAACTCAGTTTAAGTTAACGAGTGTCTGTTGAGCCCATGTATTTAGTCTCAAGAAAGACCAGCTGAAGTGATTGTACTGTAACATGTACAGATGTGTTATATACATGGCACCTCTGAGCATAACCTTTCTTAAGATACTGTCCAGGGAGAAGATATGAGCAAAGCAGGTGGTGGTGGTGGCTTCCTTTTGTTGAGGCAGTAGGTGACTTGGGTTCAGTTCTCCTTTGCAGCTTTAGAGGGTTCAGCCTGCTTTCTTCCATCTGTGTGGCTCTACCTACATAGCAAGAAATGAAGACAGAGACTGAATGGAAAAGATTACTTTTCCAAGCAGTGATTTGTTCTTACAGGTGTTTTGCCATTTCTTACACACTGCTTTGGAAGTATAGACACAGAATTTCTGTCATGTTTTTACCAGTGTAATGTAACAGTATAATACTACCTCTTGCTCTAGCTACTTTCATGTAGCTAAAATTATATTGAGGCTACTGTAGTTCTTCACTCAATAACCTAATCATATTTGATTTTATCTTTTCAATCAGTTACATATTATGATACTGTAATTCTTTTCCAAAACGTTTACTGTCCAGTCTATAATTTGATAGCACCTTCATCTCGGCGATCTTACCCTTGAACATGATGTTGCATTTGGGTGGTTCAACGAAATCTGTTTGCCAAACAGCCCTGACTGTTTTAGATAGCAGTTTCCAGTATATCTCTTTTACATCATCTGCTAATTTCACGTTTCTTATCTTTTTTTTTTTTCTTTCTCAAATCACATTGATTTGCATTATGTTATGTCTTAAGTATTTGCTAGTTATGTTGTAAATCAACTTCTCACTGTTTTCCCTGACATTATTCTCAAGCCAATTGTGACCTCTGACCGCACAGTTATCCTGTTTATCCTTTCTAAATATTGATGGATTGTTAGCCTCCCCATTCTCTTGGTATTTTTCCAGGACAAAAGCAAAAAAAAAAAAAAAAAAAAAAAAGGCAATACCATTAGCCTACCTGTCAAGTTATTTTAAAACCATTGAGTACAAACTGTGTAACCCAAGCTTTAAAAATATTTGCATGCAGTGTAAGTTCTTTAACAGTTATTCTGATTATGGTTGAAATCAAGAGTATTTTACCATAAGTGCAATTACTGCATTCATGTTCTGACTAAACAGAAGGTAAAATTACCTTATTAACCACTTCAAAAAAAATTCTGCATTGCTCTCTAACATCTCTAGCTATTAGGAGTATTATTGCTAGGATTTCTTTTGGTTCTGATATTTGTAAAGTACAAATAATCTTTGAGTGACAGAAACAGTGTATGCCAACTTCCTACATATCTATGTTGCAAATGTTGTATTTGATGCTTTTGCCTTGTTTTGCAGTAATTGTAAGTTCTATTTCTCATGTATGCATTCTCTGGTCTCCAATAATATGTAAACTTGTGCCAGATCCTTTCTCCCAGTGGGAGTACTTATTGATTTTTCTCCTTTAGCTCGCAATCTATTCTTAGGAAACTTATCTGAAATCAGTTCTTTAAGATACCACTATCATATTCCTCTGTCAGACCCTTTAAAGTCTGCAACAAGTTCAAAATGTAGAAATGAGGTGTGGGGACAGCCAGGCAGAAATGAGCGGACTAAAATGTCCTTTTTATTGCTCTTAATTCTAATGGCTATAGAGTTCTTGCTGATGCCATCAGTTGTCCCAGTCTGCTGCATTTTGTCATTTATAGCTTATGGTCATTTGTGTGATTCTGCTAAGTTGTGAAAACCAACAATACTTTTTATGTATCTGTGAGGACTGTAACTCCCCAAGAGGAACTTGGCATTTAGGATTGGAATGCTAGCTATTGATCTGGGATTATAGTGCTAACTACTTTCATTTTTATTTTCATTTTAACATCCTTTCATGTACAGTATGTGGTACACAGCAGTGTTATGTGTCTTCTTCCATATTCCAGAGTGCGTGGCATCCCACATGCTGACTAGACCACTACCTGTCATAACTGATACTATACAATTGATTACTCGTTGTTTAGCTCTCCTGTGCTGCTGAAAGCATACAGTTGGCCTGAATCAAATAAAAATAATAAAGGGAATATAACACCTTTGTCTGGTTTACATGCCTTTTAGCATGGTTGTTTTTGTATATCCCACTGCAGTTTTTCGTTAGTGGCAGCTACATATCTTTCTATGTTTTTCTTTCAATGCAATTGAAAGTTTTTCACAGTAAGGGTGGTGAGGCACAGGCACAACCTGCCCGGAGAGGTGGCATCTCTAGTTGGCATAGGATGTTCATTGCTTTTTATTGTTGTTATTTTTCTGTTGTAAGCATTATTGCTTATTTTACAGAGCAACAATCCTCAGTTTCCTCTAAATGCCAGCCCACTCGTTGATTAGACCATTTTTAAAGGATAGTGGTTCTCCCTTTGCAAATTGCGTAGCTACAGAACTTAGGTACTGAGAGAATTTCATGCTAAGGGTTAGGTTTATCCAAATCCAGGGAAACACAGCTTAGCTATTAAGTTTTTGTGGATTCCCTTTAGTGGATCTGACCATGCAGGCAATTGTCGACATCAGAAATAAAAATCAATTGCAAAAAAAAAAGAAAAAAAAAAAAAGGAAACCTCAAAAAATAATGTTTTCTGCCTTTAAAGTTTAGGTATTACTGATAATCTAAGAATTTAGGAAAAGCTCAGGGAAATATTATTTGCTTCTAGCTGCATGTACACAAATATTAATGGACTGCTATGATCTGTTATTGAGCAGTTTAAATTAATTTTTTGTACTTCTTTGGAAAAAAAGCTTTTTTTTCCTATGTTCTCTTGACAAGAAGGGAATATGGAACGAATTATTTGATTCGTTTACTAGATTCTGAACATGTGGAATTACTGTTTTTCAGCTTTTTTTCTGACCAGCAGCAATGGTAAATAAAGCTATTGGAGAAAAGCTGACATAGTAAAACAACATAGCCAGTTTTCAGTATATGTTTGATAAAACACTGGTAATGCACAATATGATTTATTTACATAAAACTTTAGTCTGTCGAGCCTGTGAACAGAAATGTTTAGTCTTTTATACTGTTACAGCAATGCTAAATTTAACATAACTGTAATCCTGGTAAAAATGAATCTGATGAATCAGTTCATTCCTGTAAGTGCATCAGGATTTCCACTAATTTTGCATTGATGTTTTTAAAAACAAATTAGCAGGTAGTTTTTATTGTATTGTACTGACCTCTTGACCTCTATAAACTCAGCTGGCTTCAGATGGAATTTGCTGTTTTCATGGTTAAGAAAATGCTATCAGTGAAAATACACGTTTTGCTAAGGAACATAGTTGGATAGTCTTGCCTGGTGTGCCAGCTGTGAATTTGTATCCTGATAGCACCAGCAGCCATGGCTGGATTCCACGTACTACCAGTAGTGATGGCATTTCGCATGGAAGAGTGAATATTTGCTTGCTAAATTGGATCAGTTGCATTTACAATAAGTATTTTCAATTTATATGTTTGGATTCATTTAGATTGCACATTCTTTTAAGATCTAGAGAAGATTAAGGTGTGTAAGAAACTATGAAACCTTTGAATTAAATGTGAAATCCTGTATTGTGAGTTGTTCTGAAAGCGTTCTGCTCAAACTAGAAATGTTTGGTTGAACTTTTTCAAGACAAGCTGCATAGTTTATATTATTGCCTGAACACAAAACTTCCATTAAAGTTTGCAAATAAAATATATATCAGAACAACCACATCAGATAACAACAGGCAGAGAACTGCAGTCTGACACATGGCAAATTTTTGCTGTGCTTAATGCTGATTCATGTGCGTGCAAGAGAAGAGAGGAAACCATGAGTGCTGTCATCAGCTGAAACCAAGAGGAAGTTTTCTGCAGTAGAAACTGATAAAACGGATTGTGATTTAGCATGCTGGGTGTTAGTCTACTAGATTAGAGAACTTTATTTTTTGTGGATCATTTCTTCATTCAGAAAATAATTTCAAAGCACTAGAAACTATCTGCCTCTAGTTATGGCCTGCCAAAGATACATACATACATACGTGCGTACATTCCCCTGTATGGTTCACTTCAGCATATCCGCAGTGAAACATTTTAGTTTGAGGGGTGGGTTCGCAAGATGGAGGAAAAAACAATGATGGCAATACCATCATTACTTCTCCTGAGAAACTTCCCATGATTAAAGACAAACAAACAAACAAAGAGAAAACCCAGAAAGTCAAGCTATGGTGAGATGGGAGACCGCACTGTCAAGTCTTTGCTTGTTGGTCTATTTTGAGCTCTAATGCCCTATTTATGACTAATTGTTTGTAGTTGTTTTAATCACAGTATCAGAAATGTTTTAGTATTAGCTGGCAAATGTGCCATGTGTTCAAAATTTAAAGCATTATTTTTAAAAAGCAGGCCATGCCAATTTTTGTGATTCATTAGGAAGCTTACCAATGTCACTTTTTCATATAAGCCCATCTTAATTATAAGATCATTAGGGTATTCATTTGGAAGCTGTTGTGTATATTTTCTGAATTCAAAGAGCTCTTAGAAGGCTGAAGCCTAATGATTTTCAATTGAGTGACATAGACGTGTATTATTTCCTACCTTTTTTCTCTTAATTTTTTTTTCTCTATAAATAAAACCACTCGGGCGTCTTGATATATGGATGCATTTTGCTCAAATTCTATTCTTATACATGATCTGTGAATGTTTCGTGGGAAAACATTTTGGAATACGCAGAGATGATCAGATCACATGTAAGGATTTTTCAGAAATGGATTAAGTACCACCCACAGAGTTTTGTCTTATTTTGCTCAACAGAAAACAAAGATGAGCAATTATGGTTTGCTGCTTATGACATCATTTATAGGCTGAATTTAATTTTCTACTGAACATCCGCTTGGTAATGTCATGGTAATAACTTCCTATTGATTAATTAAATCTGCTCCTTCTCCTCCTTGTTTATAACTCACATGAGTTTGTCCAAATGTGAGTCTGTTTTATTACTAAAGAGCTATGAATGGAAACAATGTATAGATTTTAATTTTCTTCTTAGTTTGCTCCAAAGTAACAATTTTAAATTGTTACCTTATTCAAATTTATTCTCTTACAATAAGGAGCAGCTCAGAAGTTTTACAGAATATCACAGGTTTTTTTGTTTTGTTTTTGTTTTGTTTCGTTTTTTTTTAATTAGAAGGCATTTTTACAACATTCCTGGCAGTTTGTGTTATTTTTATGTACTTGAGAATTAACTATTCCTTAGGACACTGAATTTGCAAAGCAGTATGCCATAACCAAAGCCAAACAGTATTGGCTGGTGTTTAAATATAGTTACTTAGGTTGCTCCAAAAGCAACTCCAACAGATACCAAGAACACAGTAGCACTGTTTAATAGAGCAAGACAGCCTCAAAACCCTATTTTTCAACGTAGTCACAACCATTAGCTATGCATTTTCACCAGCAATGAATAAGATCCTGCATGCAATGTTCATAAAAATCTGCACCAGCAGAGGCAACCCACTGTTTCACAGCTGCTATGACCACGTTGTTGCATTGAAAATGTTGCCCATACAATCTGTCTTTCACTGGCCTTAACAGATGGAAGTCAGAAAGCACCAAATCTGGACTATACTGTAGGTGTGAAAGGACTGTCCAGCCAAGGCTGACAGTATGCTTCATGGTATTCAAACTAGCATGGAGGTTTTCAAAGGATGTCTACAAAAAAAAAAAATATCGTACCAACTGGATGTTTTTCAGTGGCACTTTCAACTTCCCTTTCTCAATTGTCTGCATTTCATAAGGCACGTGATGATCAAGCAGGCAGTGTGTCCCACCTAAACTGTCTCCAGGCTGAGCGTACTCTAGAGAAAACATTCTTGACAGAGAATCACCCAACTTGTTTCTAAGTCTCCCATACCCTTGGCGACTCATCAACGTGCCTTGATAATCTTATAAAGGTTTGCCACTAATTCCGTCTAATAATTTACATTCTACAGAATTATTTTAGAGACTTAAGAGACAATTTTTAATGGTTCACAATGATTTTTAGATTTTCACTTGAAAAATCTATTCAGCATTACAATGTAAGTATTTTGACTATGTTGTAGACATTGTGTATTTTAAACTCATCAGATAAGATAGAAATTTCCTTTTTTTTTTTTGCTCAGTGCATGAATACTTTCATCAGCACTCAAGATATTTCAGAGAAACTGCTAAACTGGAACTACTTATTTTATAACGGTTGCAGATATTGCAAATATAATTAGAGATAATAAAATGTGATTGTCTGTTGCTTTCAATTTTTGTTTATTTTTATACTATCTGAAGGTAGAAGTTCGGAGAAATTGCAAAAGGATTAATAAATCAGGAGAAGTTTTTATGAGGGATCCTCTAAAGAATTAGTGATGATTTAACCTATCCTGGCTCAAAAGGGCCTTTAAATCTTCAAGGCACAAATAAAAGCAGAAGTGATTGGGAAGATCATGCTCTTTCACTTACCCTGAAGCAATATTTATACAGCAAAGTTATTTCCCTCGTGACATGGTGTGGATCTTTGCTGTTTTCTTTTCCTGTTTCCTGAAGAAATTGGTTCTCAAAAAAGTAGTGCAACTAAAGAAACATCTAAAAACTACTTTTTTGTTCTTTTAGCAGAAAACTCATACCAAAGAGAAATTTCATACTATGGAGTGGAACCCTTGTGATCATCCAGTCACATATGGAATTTTCATCCATATGACTGCTTTGAATGAATTCCTTTGTGAGCTAGAGCTATCTTTTTGAATTAAACTCAGGGCAGCAATAGTATTTGAGCTTTAATTCAAGCTCTGGTAGTAATGCATTTAGTTCTTCAATCAAGTACCTGAAAATTGTTTGTGTTGAAATCATTCGTAAAGACTGCTGAGATTTCTCAGTACATCGTGTGTGATTATTGCCTCATCTGTCACAGCTGAAATTACCTCTTAGGTCAGAAGGAGTTGAAGTGTTATGAATTGGACGTGGTACAAGAAGCAGATCTGAAGGCCATTGTGTGTACATGTGTAAAGATTTCTAACAATATAAAAACAGATCTTTCTGCTGATTTTCGTGTATTATTCCAATTAAACGAAGACAAGGGCAACTGAATATTCAAATGGTGTTTCTTTATTTAAGGATGATGTCAGCAATGAAGATTTGCAGTATCCCTCTGCTTCGGTCTTGGCAACAAGTTCAAAGAGGAAGTCTGAGAATGAGAGCGAATCAGTTATGCATAATGTGGACAAGAAAATAGGCATCTCCCCATCCCTGGGTAATGCTCTGGAGAACATTGTGGAACAGCTGGATGTTTTGACTCTAGTAAGTATGCAAGAACAGATAGCACTCACAGTGGAAAATAATAATTTTATCAATGGTGAAAAAAACAGGAACTATGCTCGTAAATCAGAATGTTAAAGTCTGTAGGCTTCAATGATTATATAGTCAAATGACTGTTTTGTTTCTTGCCTTTCAGCAAACACTGATTGCACGTGTTGTGTTTCCTAAAGTCAAAGCTTCCTGCTATGTAATCGTAAAGATTATTACTGTGTTTTTAACTGTAGAAAAAAAAATTCACTATTTTTCAATAGTGAGATCTAATGTGGATTCGCCAGAAGCCAGTTGTTGTGTTGACATTGTCAAATTCCAGCTTGAACAGTCATGCATTAGTAGGGGATGAACAAAGTAAATTGGCAATGTACCGTTAAATCCTTCTTCAAACTCAGTGCTCAAGATATTGGCTTAGGTAGGAATCTATGCAGTGGATAATTCCAAGTGTCAGTGAAACAGCACACATGTTAGTCTCTGTCAGTAACTCTGAGTTGCTTGTTTGCAAAAGCACAATACTTATTTTTGCTGATCCAAATTCAGACAATTTGTCTACTTTATGGTCTGGAATGTATTAACATTAATCAGTAATAGGAGTGGTTAGGATTTTTTCTTAATTCTTCTGCAATATGTATCTTAACTGAAGAAACATGTTTTGAAAAGTTTGGAGTCAAAGCATCAGCTGAAGATTATTTGTGCGGTAAGTTGCACTGGGAAGAAACTGTCAGCCTGTGTCTGGGAACCTACCCTTCTTGAGGAAGACGGTCTCTTGGAGAATGACTTTTAATATTGCTTTTTTTTCACGCTTCATTTATTTTTTATATCTTTAAAGTTTCTTTTAGGCTTTTGGAAGACATCATTTGGGGTCGCTGTTTATGGCAGTTTTTATATTGCAATATGGAGGCAGCTTTCACATAGTATTTCTGAGTAATTTTTATGTGCACATAAATATTGTACACACATGTACAGCTTTTTTTTTTTTTCTGAAAACAATTTAAAACCTTTGGACAGTCTTCATAGATACAAATCCATCATTCTTAAATACAGTTGTAAATAGTGGAGCAGCTAGGGCAAAGCCATCTTTAGGCTATTTTTTTGTTGAGTTAAAAGGATGTTTTTAAATGTTACCATTTTGTACACTTTCGTAGTACTGTGTGAATGATATAAAAACATACTAAAGCTATTGCTACTGTCCTCCTCATGCAGACAATTTCAATCCTGGAACAACGGCTGACTTTGACTGAAGATAAGCTGAAAGAATGCTTAGAAAATCAGCAAAAAAATTTACCTCAGGGAAGACAGGAAGAATAAAAGATGAAAATGAACTGCATTGATTAGTATGTTTTGTATTTTCACAAGGAAATAATAAATGTTGCTTTGTTGGATTTGACTATAAGTGGAAAAAAACTCCTTTTCTTCTTATCAATGTAATAAAAACTGAAGAAAAAAATTTATGATATTTTAAATATTGGTAGCAAGCAGACACTCTGGTTATACATTTAGTAAAGTGTAGCCCAGCCAAAAGTAATATCAGCCAAAGGTACCATCAAAAGTAGTATCCCACTGAATGTTTTGAGTTACAGGTCTCTTATTTCAGCCTAATAAGATCTTTAAATTAAACAACAAGATATATGTTTTTAGATAAAAAACACTTGCCATGGAAGTGCATTATGCAGATTTTTCAACTCAGGTAGGGGCTGTGAAAATAATGCTCATTGTTCTAAGGCAATATTACTCTAGCACATAAATTAAATAAGGTCCAAGTACCCCTATATGCTTAAGTGCCAGAAGTTTTCTTTGTCTCTTATGGACTGTCAGATCTTTTACCATAAGCTTATGACATTTACTCTTCATCTTCTACATATTTTAGTGATGACTGCAAGATCTAGTGTAATAACTTTTAGTTACAAATATGAAGTCATGTAAATGTTGAAACAGTGATTGTATGTGTGAATTCAGATGCAAGACGTGCGGTGTTGCACTTCTCATCCAGCAGAATTCATTTTTCATTTTTAGTGAAATGAGAATTAGCTTCATATTTCTGAGGAGTACATCTGAACCAAACACACAGTGACTCAAAGTCTCTATCACAGATACAAAAGATCCCCATCCTCCAAGGACTTCCACAGGTGCTCACGTTTCTTGTGCTATGAATTCTCCTCATCGTTTAATGCGTTATGAATAATTAAGCCACAATCAGTAAAGACATTGTGTGAGTCAGTTTGCCATGTATAATGAATTTTGGTTTTATTTGTAATAAAAATGCGATTTTTAGAAAGGCGTAATTGTAGGTATTGTTCTTCAGTAGAGAACATCTCTGCTTCTTTATGTCTACCTATTACCTTTTTAAACGGCAATTTAAACACCTTTTGTATATCCACAATCAAAAGTAAGTAGTCATCCCTTTCTGCAACTTTGCATTTTGTAGGTTGAAAAAATAGGACACTTGAAATGGGGGGAGCATCTTAATCCAATTCTGCAACTGACCGTATATAGATAAAGCCCATTTCCCAAGCTGAGCCTCATTAACATCAATAGAATTCAGCTGAAGTACAGGAGTACCATGCAAACACCACTGCAGTCGGAGCCAGCATAATGAGCAGTCAAATGTTCTCTTATAACTTTTTGTTTTCTCTTATAGTACACCTTTGGATAGCCAGAAGTCATATCAGTTCGTAATTAGTAAACACTGAATTTTGCCAACAAGTGCCACTTGTTTTCAGCTCGGCTTTAAATAGTGCTGTATATTGTGAAGAAACAACTTACAAGCTTTCCAGTTATGACTATTTCTATGCAACATCCTATGCCCTGATTTTTTAGTGGAAGGATAGTCTTACATATTCCAATGTGTACAGCCTGACCTTTGATTATGCAATTGTTTATAGTGCTATATAATGCAGAGTTATGTAAATACTGTCTTTTAGGTCAGATATATTTTGTGGTTTTGCATTTGGAAATATTCTTGTGGTCTTTGCTTTTTCTTGGTTTCATTACAAGGCACAAAACCATGCAGCTGTTAAAAACTTGACTTCTTGTTTTTTTTTAATGGACTACATATTTTTTATTTCTATATCAACAGGATTTTTTTGTTAAGCTTTTCAGGAATTATTTATCAACAACATATGAAAATATATATATTTTTTGCTTTATATTTTAATAAAATTTTTGCTTTTGTCTTCCCTTCTGCCTTTGGATGCCTACCTGTGCGACCTGCTGTAGGGAACCTGCTTTGGCAAGGGGGTTGGACTCGATGATCTCTGGAGGTCCCTTCCAACCCCTACGATTCTGTGATTCTGTTAACTCTGCCTTCTTCCTTTTCAATATATATACAATGGGAGCATTTAATACTTATGTGTGTGAATCTGGTGAATTAATGTAACATTCACAAATTAACGTATGCTATTTTCATTCAATCAGTAGTCTGTTGATACTGAAGTGCTCAGAATGCCTGACACCTGGGATATCTGTACAATTAGAGATGATAGTTTGATAAAAGTGTGGAGGTATTTTCCTCAAGGTGTGAGCGCTCTCCTAAAATACAACCACTACCAGCTAATGCGTTTTTTTAAAGGAACTTTCACATGGGCTATTAGCCTTTTTTCTTGATCCATATAATTTCAAGTAGGGCTACAGAATAAAAAACTTCCTTTCAAAGTGGCTGAAGGAGTTGCTTAAACTCTCAGAAGCAAGTATTCTCAGTATTGCGAGGGCGGCTGAATACCAATTCAAAAAAGTAATAGTTGTGTCTGAATGGCACGCTTCAAAGTGTGGTAGGTCCCTGATGTTTGTGAGTGTGTGAGCATGGCACAACAAGTAGCCCTGCCTGAGTCCCCTGGAAGATTTGCCAGGGGAACAGAACTGCAAGTTCATAAAGTTTCATAGTGTTAGGAAGTAGCTTAGCGACTCATCTTAGATAATTCTGCAGAGATTTCCAGTCAAAGCAAAAAATGCTTTGTGCGAATTGAAAGAAATGCTGTTGGCTGCTGCCAAGTTCCATTTGTAATTCCCATCAAAGTTTAGTCATTCATTTTAATGGAGTTCCTATCCCGAGCATTGTGTACAGCGTGATACTGAAGCAATCAAGGTATTTTTCTGAGTTCCTTACTTCGGATAGTTCCGTCTCATCTCTTTGAAGCACATGTAGAGGTACGGGCTTCGCCATGGGCTAGACACCATACTCATACTCCAACATGGGCCTAGAAGGCACTTCTGATATGAATGTACAGGTTTTCAAATGCCCGGGCAAAACCAGGCTGGGACGTTAATCTATGCCAATAATCAGTTGTATATTATGGACCAGACTGACAACTCAAAACATTATTCTGGGTTTTCTCTCACTCTCTCTCTTCTTTTATTTTTTTTAAATTAAATTTTATTTTATTTTGTCCATATCCATACATTCTCCAAAAATCTCCACTGTTTACCTTTTGCTGTTGCTGCCATGTCTTCTAAAGCCCTCGTGTTTTGGAAAACCAGTTCCTGGAGATGAATGTATCAGAACAACTCCCCATGTTGTTTATTGCTTTTACGCATGTAAGACAACAATTCATTGTTTCATTATCATAATCATTATGATGAGAAACTTAAACCACAGGCTTACGTTCTGATTAAACTTACCTTTTGGGTGGAAAAAATGGTTGTAGACACATTTCTCCTGGCCATTTCCCTGTGCAGATCCCTGTAGCATGACTTATCCCAGGAATATAAATTGCCATCTTTATTTGAATAATTAAGTGCGCTGTACTATTCTTAAGGTAAAAGTTATGTCTTTTTCTTCCTAGAAGTCTTTTAACAGGGCTACTGTATTATTTTAGTTGCTGTATCACACTGCAGAAACACTGAATGAGAGTAGCTGGGATCAGAATGTATTTCCAAGGACATAGCTTTATGTAACCTGTTTACCCTGTAAGACTTGTAAAAATCAGAAATTCTGTACTCTGCCCCAAACAATTAATGAATATGTATGTTCACACTGGATCCAGGAACAGTATGTTTTTGTCAGAGTGCCCCCTCAGGGACTTTTGCACGCTTCGGATGCATAATACAATTGAAGCCGTTTCTTTGTGAGAAAATAGGTTAATAACTTGCCAAAAGGCAGATGTTAATTGGAAAAAGTGCAGACAAGTCCTTTTCTTTACAATGTATATGGATTGTGTTTGTTATGACTTGCATCCAAGAACAGGTGCAGTTTCAATTGACTCAGCTAACAGGATGTGCTGAGTGCACTCCTCTCCGATTTTACTATAAATTTTAAATCCAGCGGAAAAATATAGTTTCCGAACTAGTCAGTGAGTGGTAAGCTACATCTGGTACCTGTATTACAAACATATTTACAATGTATTGTTGAATGTGGACTTAAGCATCTTAGTAACACTAAAATAATGCCCTCGTTTATTCATCAGCGCTGAAGAATTTTACTGGTGGGGAATTTTACAAGACAAAATGTGTCTTCCCTTCCCAAGTGTTTACTTCCTAAGAGATAAAGCAGTTCTAGATGAGGTGGTGTGCCCAGCATGTGCGCTTGCAGCCCGGAAGGCCAACTGTGTTCTGGGCTGCATTAAAATAGGAGTCGCCAGCAGGGGATGGAGGTGCTTGTCCCCCTCTGCTCAGCTCTTGTGAGGCCCCATCTGCAGCACTGCGTCCAGGTCTGGAGCCCCCAGCACAGGAAGGACGTGGAGCTCTTGGAGTGGGTCCAGAGGAGGGCACTAAGATGATCAGAGGGCTGGAGAACCTCTACTATGAGGAAGGGTTGAGGAAACTGGGCTTGTTTAGCTTGGAGAAGAGAAGGCTCTGGAGAGGCCTCATTGTGGCCTTCCAATATTTGAAAGGAGCATATAAGCAGGAGGGGCAACAGCTGTTCACAAGTGTGGATAGTTATAGGACAAGGGGGAATGGTTTTAAACTGAGACAGGGGTGATTTAGGTTAGATACTACGAGGCAGTTTTTACACAGAGGGTGGTGACGCACTGGAACAGATTGCCCATGGAGGTTATGGATGCCCCATTTCTGGAGGCGTTCAAGGCAACGTACATCAAGTGTTGTCAATGACTTAAAGGAGAAAAAACATCCTTACTTTATGTAATTAATGCATTTCCTGCCACAAGGTTACGCAGCAGACTGAGCTCTTTACCCTGCCCCATCATTTTTCCTGTCTTAAAAAGCAAAAATGAATAAAGCAAATGAAAAGACACACGCACAAGAAAACAATACAAAAACATCTGGGTGTAGCAGGTCAGAAGAGCAACTGTTTCATATTTAATCATTCAGATCCATGGGTCTCTTGGGCTTGGCTGCTCATGAGTCCACTGAAGCAAGGATTTTGGTTTGGAGCCAGGTGCCCACCCAACCCTACCTCATCCTTGAAAAGTCACGGACATAACGCACGCTGGCTGTGAAAGGTATGGCTGCCCAGGAAGCAGCTGACTCAGCTTCACCCTGGAGTACTCTGCAGCCTCAGAATCAAAGCTCTTTTCTATGGTGAAACAACATTGGCTCAGACCTGTGCTCCAAAGCCACCCGCGTTAAGAACTGTTCTGTTAGGTTTCCAGTCAATAAGGAAAGCTGCTGGTAAAAGAGAGCGTGCATGTTTTTAGAAAGTCTTGATCCTGGTTGATTTTCATATCAGGCCAAAATCTGCTAGGCATCTTTTGAGATGCTGATTAGATTGAGACCCGTGGTGTAGACTGGGCAGTAACACCTAGTCCAGAAATCCTTGAGAAGTGTCAGCATTAATGGTGATACTGGGTCTGCTGGTGGTGGGATCACACAATTTTCACATGCCCATAGCTGAGCATGGGCATCAGCAGACTTGATGCACTTGCAGAGACAGGAGTGTGCTGGGGAGAAAAGCTGAGGCTCTCAAGGCCATCTAAATATAGGATTCCGTGACTCAGAGTAGTGGTTAGACTTGCAAGTCCCTGTACTGCTTGAGCCCCTGCAGAGCAGGATAAAACAGAGGAGCCTAACTTCTCTTCAAAGCTGCTGAAGAGAAAGCAATTGCCAGAAGACAAGAAGAAAAGACATCCATTAGGCTTCTTTTTCATCCTTTTGTGCTTTGTATTGCAACCAAACTGTACCTCTCTCTCAACTTTTTTTCCTCCTCCCAATCCCCAGAGGAAATCCCTGCTCCTTTTAGAGAAAGAAAACACTGAGAGGAGAAAAAGTAGCAGGATCTCTGTGCTGCAGGATTTCACTTGAAGCTTTTTCTGGCTGCAGTGACGGCTTATGATGCTTATTGCAGCATCATTACTAATCGTCAGCTCTATCCTAAGATTAACCATCAGAAGCACAGCGTGTTGGCTGCTGCTTGTTGGGACTTCCTGAACAAGTGCCATAGGACAGAAGTCTGGGAAGCTCAAAGTGAAACAATCCTGCCTGATTTATTTTAAGAAAGAGCCAGGTGAGCCGTGCACAAAGGGCCCTGCTGCTTCGTGCTGCCTTCGTGGTTCAAGCCTCTCAAAATGAAACATCTAAGATGCAATACACTTGGGTGGCAAAGAGGACAGAGTGCTCCTGGCAGCAATTCTTCCTCATGAGAGCATTTGTCCACCGTTTTTTTTATCATTCTTTTTATAATTATTTTCACTCTGTGATACATGTTGGATGCACAAAACCCAGGACATATTGCTAAAATCTACAAAGAGCAACTTGAAAGGGAAAGAAGAGACAGTGTTGGTATCTGGCTGTCAGCAGGTTCTGCACTGATTACTGTGTTAATTCTGGTGATTACAAATAAAATGACACTGTGCCTACAATGTGATGCTCGTGCAAAAGCAGGGCTTAGTCTGTGAGACTTGAAAATTCCTGTACTTCACAAGACTAACTTAGCTTCTAAGAGAAATTTTTTAAGTGCAATAAATTAGATACCTTTATCTTTTCAGTTTAGAAGTGAGTGTAATAGGGCAAAGCATAATAGGTTATAATATTTAATTGTATACAACCATACTGAGTTTCAGGCTGCACCAGTGCCTCTGTACCACTTCACTGCTGTAACACGGTGAGCTTTTGTGCAGCTTCTGCAATCTATTCAGTATTGACCCGACCTATAAATAGTCACATTATCGAGAGACTGCAGGAGCTTCATTAGAGAAGTTGTGGCAGCCGCTCAGTGCTGATCCCAAAAAGCTGAAGCAAGTGGGTGACACCAAGCTGAAGCATTTGCCGTGTAGGCAAGCCAGTGTCACTGCAACCAACAGAATGGTTTGGGTTGGAAGGGACCATAGAGATCACCTATTGAAACCCCAGTGCTATGGGTAGGGACACCTACAGATCAGGCTGCCCAGGGCCCCATCCAACCTGAACACTTCCATGGATGGGGGCATCCTCAGCTTTTCTGGGCAGCCTGTTGGAATGTCTCACCAACCTCTGAGTAAAGAATTTCCTCCTGACGTTTGACCTAAATCTCCCCTCTTGTAGTTTAAAACCACCCCCTTAGCTGTGCCTCGCCAAGCACACCGCGCTGGTTGCGGTGCCCGTGGGTTTCCTCTCAGACGGCAGCGCGACACTCGGCAGCCTGTGGTCAGGCAGCCACAGCCAGCAGAGCCCGGATGCTGCCAGGGTGGGTGCTCAGGGCCGGGGCCGTGGGACATCCTGCAGGGCGCTGGACCGGCGGCATGGCCACGACCGGGGAGTGACTCATCAGCCCAAAGTCACACGCAGGCAGCAGTGCTGTCCTGACTCAATAGGAAGTCTCCCGCTGAAATCAGTGGGACTTCTCACATGCTTGAAGTTACATGCTGAAAATATCTCAGTCTTGTACGTGGATTCACATAATGGAGGGAAAGAGAAAGAAAGGTTGGGAAGAAACCAATGGCTGACTTTTTCTGACTTTGTCTGGAAAACAAATGTAGCCATGAAAACCTGACTTTCTGATTCATTTAAAGGTGTACTTCGCTATTCGTTGCACAGCTTTCTGAAATAGAGGCCCTGGAACTGAGGTAAATGAAGAGGGGCCAGTGCTAAGTTTGCACACAGACCTTATCTGCAGCCTTCTTGATGCTCATTCTGAGGAGTCGATAAAACAAGAGAGGTCTACAGTGTCATTCAAAATTATAAAAGAGGAAATATCACTCATTTTGTCTTCCTCCCCCCCCCCTCCTTTTAGAAAGAAAAATGCTTTCAGCCACTCAGCTAATTCCAAGCTGTGTATATGTTGCCCGCGTTTCTCTCTCACTTCTCTAAATGACCAAGTTAATAATTTCAAAGGGAGCGTTATGCCCTTGTTACATAACCTGAGTACTGGGGAGGGAATTGCCATGTTTTTCTGTGTAATGGATTTGGGAGGAATGGGGAACAATACAAAGCCAGCAATCTGCACTATTTGAAAAATGTTGGCGTGGAAGACATTATGGATGCAGTAAGATCTCCCTACTCTCACCCAGTGTCTCACAATTCCATTTATGTTTGTTTAACTTGTAGAATAACAAAGCTGAGTCTTCAGCCCTCACTGTGAAAACAGAACCAGACCGAAATGCCCGAGGTCAGATTTTTAAGATTTGTTCCACACAAAGAATCACTGACTAAAATATATATAATTTGGCCCATTAGCATTAGCCATCGCACACCCACTTTCATTTTATTTATTATTGGAGGAAGAGCAATGCCATAATAAACAGTGCTGGGAGATTTCCAACAGAACAGGTTTTTGTCAGAGGATGCTGATTTGTCGTAAGCAAAATATTTCACAGAAGCACATCTGTTTGGGTGAGCTTCCGCTGCAGGCCAGGCAGGTTTCCATCACTGTCCTGCCTGACTTCCTGCCAGCCTGCCTGGCTGCTCTCCAGGCTCCGCGGCTCCGGGACGGCTCGGGACTCAACCTGGAATTCTTTCTGGTTCCTTGTTTTTCTTTTTTTCCTCTCTTTTGAAATTAGAGGGAAAAGGTCTTGGAAGAAATATAAACCAGCCCTGCGTGCCTTTTTCCAATTGTTCAGAATTAGTTTTCTGTTGTTTTTAATAATGATGACATCGCACAGCACATCTTGGTTTGTTATACAGGAGAACCGGAATAGTTTTCCTCCCTGATGGAGGCTAAGCTGCCCCTGGAAGTTAAATAGTTTCCATGCCATGTTGAGCTTCATTTCTGAGTGTTTCCTGGAGAACTCCTGATGACAGTATAATCTCCTCCTCGCTATTTTCTGAAACACTTAATTGCATCACAGTCTCTCTGAAGCAGCAGTGCCTTCCAGCACTGTCTCCCTCACTTGCTTCTCCCAGCCTGGTCTCTGATACAGAGGCGGCATCTACCCCCCACATGGCTTCTGGACACTTGCAGCTCCTGGTCATCATGGTGGACAACAGGTGGTTTCCTGGGACCTCAGGCACCAGATTTACTCTAGAAATCCACCTCAGTGGCCAGCTGCTTGTGCATTAGCTCTGCTGCTGCTTCCTGCTTTATCTGCCCCATTTTTATTGGAGACAGGGATACTTCCTTGCACTTCAGCCTGTGCCCCCTGGGTGGTTGTTTTAGGTTTTTCCTTACACTGTGGTTATCCGCAAGCAGAACCCTGTGCAGAAGTGTGCCCAGGATCTTAGGCTTCAAAGATGAAGCAAATTCTCTTCTCCTCTGAGCTCAGGTTACAGGCAATCTACTTTAGCTGCCCTTGTACTCCAGGCTCAACACTTCTTTCTATCAAGCTCCTATAGGTTTTTTTGTCTTCTTTTTTTTCCTGCCAGACCATAGGTTTTATCAGTGTCTGTGTACTTGGGTTAACTTGGCCTTGGAAAGTAGCTGACTAAGAAGAAGCATTTGGTCAAAACTGAGAAGATCTGGTGAGTTGAACTCTGGAATTTAGTTTTGGTGTTACCATGCTGGAGAATCTGTCTATAAGCAGCATTTTAGAACTCATTAGAGTATCTCATTTTCCCAGATCTCTCAGATTTAATGATATTTTCTCAATCAGGAAACCCATTACATTAGAAATTGGATTGTCCCAAAGGCTAGTGCAGCCACCAGTGTCAGCCTGTCAGAGGTGGTCAGGAGCTGTAGAAAAACTGGAAAAAGAAAGCCATGTGTCGCAGTGCAGTTTTCAAGGTGATATGAGCTCTGCCAGACCCCAAAACCTCTACGAAAAAGGCTCAAAGTGTTTGGGGTTTGAGTGGAAGAGGCAAAGCCAACAGATGCTGAATGTGGCCAAAGATAGGGAGAAGACAAACGTGAACCCCATTCTGTTGTTGTACCACCTCTGATAATTAGGTTGAATAGTCTTCCCGATGCACCCACAGCCTCTGCCTCCTTCTGCACGAATGCTTTGCCCCTTCCCATATTGCCTGTCCTGCTGTAGCCCGTCGCCTCTTTGCTTATCTCTTCCTCTCTCTGTTTTCACATTCTCTTCTCTCCCATCCTTTTCCTTTAAAACAATATTTTGCAGCCACAATTAGTGCATTTGGCTGAAGTCTCACTGGGCATACAAGGAACTTTTCCAGATCGCTCATGGGTGGAGTTTCCCAAAAGCATCAGTTTGGTATTAGTGTTGTACATACAATGGGCCTGTCAAACTGAGCAGCATAAGGCAACCTCAGAATGTGGTGCCTCCCTGCAGATCCCCACTTCCTCTGCGGATCATCTCACACAGCGCAGGCACACAGCAAGAAGTGACCAGGAAGGAGCACAACCACAGCATAGGGGGGATGGATCTGGCTCTCACTCCTTTTTATCTCTCAGTGTCCTCACACTGCTTGGTAGCTGCCCATTCAAGAGGCTGTGAAGAAGTCACGGCTGCTGACACAGCTCAAAATGCAGGCACAGTTTCAAAGTTGTGTGTAAATTACCCAGCTCATTTTTGCCAGCTGTCTTGGGATAATGAGATGTATAATAATGACATTGAGAGCAGCCGCTGTGGGACAGAGTTTGCATCACTACATTGTCTGCAAGAGGATTTTAAGTAAATATTGCAGTTTATACAGAACTAGTATGGCTTGGCATAGAGAATTAGCTCATTTGGGAGCCTTACCCCTGTGTAGGAAAACAGTAGGCAAGAACTCCTACAATAAACTTAAACCACAGACTGGGTGGTAGCCATTACTTCCTACATTTCTTTTTGTAAGAAGTGGTTCCCATAAATTTCTTGAAGTTAAAATGCCTTAAGTTACTTTTCCATTCTTGGTGCACATTTCAGGATGAAATTTTCAGGAAATCTTCATCTTTTTTTCAGAGAACGACACCCTCTCTGGATCTTTCCTACAGATTTTTATCATCAAGAATAGTATGAAAATCTGATGGGATTGAACTGGTGCAGAAGATGCTTGTTCAGCTCACTGAAAGCCATCAGGGAGGATGGCCCAGGTCGGACAGAAAGCAGACACAGTGGGAGTGAAGCTCAGCATGGACACAGAGTGGAGCAAGGACACAGAAGAGATCTGAGCACTGAAAAGCGCATGAGGATGCTATGAGATACTGAGGAGTTAGAAACAGGGTCAAGGAGATTTGTAGTGCAGGGAGAAGTCAAGCTTGGGGGTAATGGAAGAACTGATCCTGGTCCATGACAGCCTATTTCCTACCACTTTTAGTGTAACATCTTGCTTGACTTAACATCTGTCAAACACCTGGTTTGGTGCTCACTCTGAGTACTCTCACTCCTGTGATGTGAGTGAGGGTGGAGAATAACACCCTGCTACATCTCTTGGGTGCTGCACCTGTTCAAGAGGCAAAGTCAACGTGGTGAACCTAAAAGCACAGAGAAAATGCATACAGTGAAAAGTATCTGGAACTGTGCGCTAAAATAGTGTTACTAAGGCAGCTCTGGAGAACTGGATTTTATCTCTGCATCTGTATCATCAACCTGGCAGCTGTACTCTGTGTAGGAAGCAGTGGGATGGAGGTGTGAAAAGGATGGTAAGGAGGGTGATGTGAAACCCAAAACCTGGAGACTGAAGTTATAAGCAAGTGTTTTGGATCCTTGGTTGAGATCTCAGAGGTGCTACAAAGGAGAAAAAAGGATTTGAGCAAGAGTCAAATACTGAAAAGCAATGCTGTGATTGTAGGTCCAGTCAATAGCTTTTATGTCAACAGAAGGATGAAGAGGAGTGGAAAGGACCTTTGGAGGAAAATAATTAGTTCGGTGTTGGAAATGTGAAAAATAGAAATGTGAAAAGCTGCAGATGAGGCATAAGGGCACACTGCCTGCTGTCTTGCCTGAGATAAAGGTTCCACTCTCTATCTAACTGTGGTTTTATGAACCATAGACCATGTTTATCCGCTGCTCTTCCTATTCGATTTATAATGGTGAGTGCATCCTTTTGCATTTTTTTAAATCAATTTGATGCCTGCAAATTGATTTGCCATGCGAGCATCCTCTCCCGCTCTCAATGCGCTCAGGCTCTAATGAGCAGCCCATGCTGCCTTCCACTCACACGCTCATGGCCCCGCTGGCTCCGAGGCATTTTCCAGTCTCCCAAGCATCCTGCAGCACTTTACTCTCGCCCCCTTCTTCCAGCATCGGTTGGCATCACCTCAGTTGTTGTGCCTGCTGCTCTGGCCAACTGCTCCAGCCTACCGAAGGCCACTGGTCCCACTAACCTGCAAGGCACTTCCCTGGGTGCATTCCTCACACATGGCAAGCTCTGGGCCCAGCAAAGGCAGCGAGCTCAGCATGGTGGCAGTGGGGGCCTGAGGGCATTGCTTTCCTGCCAGGCCCAGCACTTTCACTTCAACCTGCATCCAGTTTTCCAGTTTGTTCCTCCCGGAGCCCCCTGTGTGAGGTGCAGTGCCTGGGGGCTCCCATTTCCACCTGCCCCCCTGGGATCCATTTGTTGTTGGGAGCAGGACGTTCAGGTGGAAGCCTGAGCGAAGGTGAAGGAAACCCGCTCAGTGAACTGGAAACTCCCACACTGTGTTGTCAAACATGCTTGTTCACTGGTGTGTAAAAGGGAAGCTGAGGAGAAATGAATTTGAATGCCTTTTAGTTGGGATTATGGGCATATGGTGCGGTGCCATTTGTTTTCCTCTTCCTGCTCTGCAGTGGGGCTTTAAGACCTTCACACATTTGCCTTTATCTGTCATGTCAAAAGGGGAGACAGTGAGAGGCCTTTTTTCTGCCCTTCTGCGAGGCTGTGCTCACAGCCTCTCACTTCACTCTGCACTTTGCCAAAGGAGCAGGCCTGATTTTCAGAATAAGTGCAGTCAGATTGCAGAAGTGGATTAAGCAGCTCCAATTTATTTTTATTAAACTTCTCAGTGGCTCTTGACAGAACTTTTGCTATTTTCCAACAGCAGAAGGGGATGGATTTGAGGGGAGAGGGCAGACATGATGTCCACGGTACCACATGCACACAATACATTTGGCAGCTGGATGGTTAGGTTTTATTGTTACGGCACTATATTTAGTGTTTTGTAGAAAGCTACTTAGGGAGCCACTTCCCTTGTAGTTAGCAGTTTGTTAGCTGTAAGATCCAGACATGAGCCTTTAATTACGCCTAGCATCTCCGCAAAAGCAATTTTGGTTCTCTTCTCTGCCTCATACGGCATCTTGGGATGCTCTGCAATTGAATGTGAACAAGCTATTGTTTAACACGGATTTAAATCATCACAGAAATGTTCTGTAGCATCAACTGGGAACGCCTGCTCCCATCTGCCCTGCTCATTTCTCACAGTCACGCTGGGAATGAAGGCCAATAATCACAGAAATTTTGTTTAAAGGTTAAGCACAGAGGAGTGTATCTTCATATGCCATGTGAGTTAATTGCAGGTGAAGATGTGCCTCAGAAACACTTAAAGAGGAATCATAGAATCATAGAATCATAGAATCACTAAGGTTGGAAAAGACCTAAAAGATCACCCAGTCCAACCGTTAAGGAAAGTACAAGTTAAGGAAAGTACAGATTGATACTGAGCATCTTTCCCAGCTCTCATAAGCATCTTTCCAGTCACTTTCCGAAGATGTATATTTATTTTTCAGAGGACTTGCATTTGCAGGACACTTAAAAGCTAAGGTTCTCTTAAAAAAAAAAAAGTCTGGCACTGCTAAAAGACAACGTGAATCTGCTCCTGCCCCTGACACTAACCCTCTGTGGCAGACTTTGAGCAGTCACTGTGTCACAGCATCACAGCCTGACCCTTACACTAAGCCTGTAGTCTGAACAAAAGTCAAGTCATTCATTTTTCTTCTGAAAAAACATTACTGATGGCTTTAACATACAGAAAAGGTATAAACCATTGGCTAAATGTAATTGAGTACTTCCTATATTTGATGCTCCTTTTGTCCCAACGTTTCTGTTTCAAATAATGATGAAAAAGTTGTGTTACATTTACATCAAAGGAAAGTTGTGGAAGCAGAAACATGAATAACAAACACATGCATAATGTGATTCTGAACAAAGAAACCTGTGCTGGAATAGGCTATGTAGGAACACATGTATGTCATTGTAGCATATTGCTAACACATGTAGGGATCATCTCGATATGCTCGGGAGCAGCTGAGAGCCTGGTTTGAAGGTAAATTTGATAGAAACTGCTTTGCTAGTACAGTGACAACAACTGCTCCTTATGTCTTTATAGACTACTTTCCACAGCTGTTTATTGTTGTGCTGTGCAGGTTTCCATATACAATGGTGTTCCAAAGGGAGAAGGAAAAGTGTATGTAAAGAAGAGTAAATGGGAAGATTCACACACACACACAAAATAGATGATCGTAACTTTCTGAAAGGAGTTTGTACACATCTTTAAAATGATTTTAAAGCGGTTCAGCAGCTTTTCTTCTTTGGGAATTTGCAATATTGCCAGCTCTTCAGTGAAGCATGGAACATGTCCAAGCAGCCACCGCTCTGCATGGGAGTGAGAATGCATTTGTCCAGTGTTACTGGAAGGCTCTGGCTTCGAGCTCTTTTTGGAATCCTGCACAGACACTGTCTATGACATTGAATGTATTCCTGCTTCCCTGTGCTGAAGTTCTGGGCCCTGTCCCACTCTCCTTTACATCACCCTATTGACTACTGGTGTTCAGCACCAGATTTTCCAAATGCTCATCATCCATAATATTGCAGCAGATTTTCAGCAGTGGGAAGCCATCAGCTGTGACATTTACAGCCAGGCTCAAATTCTCAAAAGAACTTGGCATATTGCCCCAAATCTGATCCCAGCCATGGATGTGCAGTGCTCTCGAGCAGGAGTGAGAGCCCCGATATTGGGACCAAACCCCATTCTGCACAGAGGAACCTTGGCCCAGATGTGTGCCATCAAGATGAAGGGGGAAGGAAGCGCCTTTCAGACATGGGGATCTGCTTTGTGGTGTTTGCTGTGCCACAGGGCAGCAAAACTGAGAATGCAGTTGTTACAAAATGATAGTTACAAACAGGAAGAACCCATAAATACAAAACGCATTTTACACTAAGGAAGTCACATGGCTGGCCTACTGCATTTTGTGACTGATGCGAAATTAGCCACTCAAGTTTGGCACATTACAGCTACAAAAACTAAAGCAGGTCTTTAAACTGTGAGTCTGTAAATTACCTTTAGTAGATGTACGAAAGGATTCCAAGAAAACAATATTTATGTTCATTATTCTGGGATCTTATGTTTCCACCTATAATATCACTGAACGATGCTTAGTGGTGCACAAATTCAAAACAGATTTTAGAAAAAACCCTGGAATAGAATTACAATCAGCATTAAAATGGGAGTTTTGAAGATCATAACCACTGAATTACTTTTAAAGTAGGTTTCTTGACCTTCTGCCACACTAAAAACGTAGCTGAAGGTAAAATCAAGCAGAGTGAAATCATTGAATGATTACTTATTCAAGGGTCAGCTGACCTTCTAATTGGCCCTCAGAAATTATCCTATCTACTTTGAGAGCAGAGTAATGAAAGTAGCTGTGCAATTTTTAGACTAACCCCAATATACGTTAAAAAGACAAACAAGAAAGCATCACACACAAAAGAATCACCAAGCCAAAAATAAGCAAGCAAACCAAGACTCCACCAAGACTCAGGTGATGACTAAGGTCACTGTACAGGGTGCTCCCACAGCCTGCAGACAGACAAAGCTGCAGGAGATAACACGTGGTACAGGAAGGCAAGGCAGCACTCCTGGGGCTTGCCTTAGGGACAGTCTCTTGCTCTCCATTTGTATTTTGGTGTGTTGCTGGTATGCTCAGGCTCCCACAGTCCTTCATAGCAAGTAAATACAGACGTATCATGCCTGAACACTTTCACAATATCCCCCACATACACAGACAGTGCCTGAAACCCTGCCCTGTCAAGGTCAGTGGGAACATTTGTCATTAACTTCGATGCAGGCAGGATTTCCCTCCTGGACACACACCTCCAGGATGCGTGTGCATGTGAGTGTATGTGTATATACAGAAGCTTTACAGTACAAAGCACTCAGAGAAAGGCATCTTCTCTCTTTAAATGTTTTTCTATGATTTGGTATTGCATTAAATCAGACTGACTATCAAAGCCACAGTTTCTTGTGACTTAATGGCGTTAAAGAGCCCTTCTTGCTGGGAGCTCTGCAATAACAATCAGGCGGGAGGAAGAGGAAGCGAGCTGTGTAGCACACTCTGTACCTTCCAGCCACCAGCTATTGTTAGAAGCACATTGCTCCAGACAGAGTGGCAGCAAGGCACGGAGTGGGAAGCAGGTGTAACCTGCCAGGAACACCAGTCTAGCAAAAGCTGTTCTTTAATCCTGATGAGTACCCCTCCTTCTCATCATTTGAAAGAGATTTTGCATTCTTATTGATCAACCCTTGAAAGCTTAGATAATGCCATTTTGGCAACCTAAAAGTTCATTTTATCATGTTAGTACTTTGGTCATTCATCTGCAAAGTCACTGATCTTTTTTTCTACTTCTCTCTGTCATAGCATAGCATTTTAGATGCAACACTTAGATCCCAAGGAGCATGTTTCCAGACGCTTAGCTGTAGTCTGGATTCTTTATGGAAGAGAATAAAATCTCTCCTTGCATGCCCTGCTTACCCCATTCTTTTTATTGTGTATTATTCAGAAAGTGAAAGCCCAACTAGTGGAGGCTGCCCAGGCTCCAGCAAGTCTAATGGAACACTTCATTCAGAACAGGCATGTAGAGCTATGCCCAGCAAGGCTGGCTGGGTTTGGACTGCTGCTGGGTGACCCAAACTGAGCTCAGTAACCGCACCCCAGCGCATTGCTGGAGAGCTAGTCTGCCCTTGGCAGGCCCAGATCTGCTCTCAGTCACCCACTGAGAGAGTTTATAAATATCCTAGGTGGTGGGCCTACCTAGAGTACATAAAGCCAGCCGCCTACAAATTTAACCCTTTTTTTCATTTAGCGTGGGAGTTACTGTCCTGCAGTGCAATATTAAAGCCTGTTTAGTTCACCATGCTCTTGATCTGCAGCCTGTACTATCACCTTGGTTTTGGATACCTTCCTCTTTGCTGAGTGCTTGCACACTGCAATACAACATAAATAAGCAAGTCCAGTTGAGCTGCCACACTGTAAACAAGCATGATGAAAAATCGTGTCTATGCCTGCTACATGCCATCATGACATTGTCTCTGCTCTGTGTCCTCCATTGAGGCCTGGAGGTGAAGTACTGCCTCATATACCCTGATCTTGAAATGCATGCCCTGGCTGTTCCCTGCTCAGGGCTGTACATCACCTGCAGGACACAGCTTGGCCAGGTTGTCAGTGGACCATATGAAGGCCTGGCATTTTCGATCCCTTACTAAGCACTTTCTCTGCTGGTCTCTTACATGTTCTCTCTCCTTATGGTTATTGGTCATCTTTTACCATGGCATCACTGTGGGGAAAAGGATGCACCCTTGTTTCCTTCTACCCCTCATGCAGCAACTTCAGCTTCAGTCAGACTTTTCCAAATTTTCTTCAGAAGCTGGCTCAAAACACTGCCAGTGTCCCCAGGTGTCCCTTCAGCAACTCTTTCACAGTTTTCTCATCCTCTTCCCCGGTTGTTCTTATGCCATCCATGGCTGATTCGGCCTTCTTCCTAGTAGACTGACTGGAAGGATGCTAAAAAGCAATGAGAAAAAGAAGTCAGAAACAGTCTTTACACCAGGGAAAACTCTCCAATTCAAATAGTCCCTTTGTGTTTGGAAAGAAAAATACATTTTGTATCTCCTTACCACATGATTCCCCAGTCATTTGCACTCCTGAGCTCTGTTGCAATTTTACACTTGCTGCTGATATGTATGATTTAGCCCGGAGCTGCAGTGTATAGATTCAGACTATGGGAAAAAGGCTGCAGACTTTGTACTAGTAGTCAGCTGAGCTTTATTTTACACAGTGGTGACATTGGACAGCAACAACTTAGGTGCCATTTTGGACTGAACAAGATGCATTTGACCCTTCTCTGTAGTGGAAACCCATCCATCTACATGCCCAAGCGCTGTCATTGTCTCCTCATTTATCACTTCCCACTTATGACATCACTTTGTCTAGTTAACAGCAACTTACCATCTACGGAGCCAAGAAATTTAGAAAATGTTCTGATTTTCATACCAGGAAAGGCCATAAGGTGCATTTTGCATATCGAATGCCTCAGAAACTGGTTTTGTGAAACTGTAAGCACTCAAAACGCAAGTGTGTACAATCCTATGCTAGCTGCTTGTTGTTTTTGCTTTTGGTGCATTGTTTTTGTAGTCTAATAAATCTTCTCACAGTCTGCTTTGCATCTTTCCATCTGGTACTGCTGATGTCAGATTAAGGAATGAAGAAGGAAGAGGGCAAGAAGCTGCCCCCATTAGGAACTGGGCTGGCACACTCAGCACACTCCAAGCCACAGTACATAAACTCCTTAATACAAAATCCACCCCCCCCCCCCAAAAAAAAAAAAAAAACAACCGAAGAAGCACCCTTGTAAGAGCAACAGACTTGTCCTCCTAATTCTTACAGAGGTGTAATGCTGCCAGCTGCTCTCACTGAGGCTGTTTCTCATCCTGGGGTCTGGGCTGTTGCTGAGTGAGGGGGTCAAACAGTGCCCTGGGGACAATGGTTCCTGCAGCTCACTCCAGCCCAGCAGGACTGGCTAGCTGTGAGGAAGCACCATGCAAATACGCTTGTGCTGTCACCAGAAATGGACAAGTCATGACAGTGAAAGTGCCTGCAACAGAACAGTGAAACCCAGGCTATCTACAGATGCCTGTTGGTGCTCCAGCCCTACACCTTGACTGGCTCTTCTCCGAGCCCTACAGCACTAATGCTATCACAATGGGTGTGTCCCCTCTGCAGCCAGCATGCTGGAAGGATAATGCAGCCATACCTAAACCCACTGTGAAAATCAGAGGCAGTTGCACCTGCGCTGTCTGTAATATTTCCATCACCATGAGTATCCAGCCTCCTGTAAAGGAAATCCATATGTCATCTTGTAATGTTAGGAAAACAGACACTTAGTGTAGTAACCCGTACATTGACTGTTCCATTGTTATGTATTGCTGCTCCAGAACAGCAGATCAGAGATGACACGTATCACTGGAGAGATGCTAACCCTTTCCCTATAGCTAACACCTTCACAGTATTTCGTTTTTTTAAGTCAATGCACTAGTGTGCTTTAATGTTGGATTGGCCAAAAGCACTTTTTTATGTTCTATTCCCAAATGTCAGCGATCAAGAGGGAGAAGAAGACCAGTGCTGATGGTCTCTGAGAGTCCTCTGCCACAGAATATTTTAAGAATTTAGATGGTAGAACATCTTCCTCCAAAGCATTGTTTGTAGAGTTTAATGAAACCTATATGTATTTTACAAATCTGACTGGGAGAGAATCTCTTAAATTTAGAAGAACTTGACACTACTGTAGCTTGTCTATATTGAAAAGAAAACTAATTTCAACATGTTAAAAATCCCACTAAAGTGGAAATTTCCAGTTCTAATCTGCTCTGAAGATCACACAAATAACATTTCATATCTTTATGGCAGCAGATCAGAACAGCATCATTCTTTTCTTCCATATGGCAAGGATGATGCAAAATAATAGCTGAAATAAGAAATAAAAAAAAGAAAAAAAAATCTGTGACAATTTGAAATACAAAGAAGAGCTTCATTGAAACAATCTCTTTGGAACATCATCCCTCCTAACTCAGAGCTCCTCAGCACGCGTTTGGCACAAGCTCTGCTACGGTTTGCTTCTGCACTACTGACAGCTAAAGATGCAGGATCCCAGATGCATTTGTTTCTCCACCAAAAGCGACTGGCGTAAAATCAAACTAGTCCTGTGCTGTCTGGCTTGAAGTCCCTCTGCAGAACATAATAGCTATCCTACTAATGTTCCAGTATTTTCTTTCAATTGAGTGACTGGATGATTACTGAAAAAAGAACAAATTTGTTAAGACAAGGATTTTCCCTCCATGCTAGCACCAGGCTGGACCTCTCCATGTCCTGTGCAGGCCATAATGGATGACAGTATCTCCCTGAAGAGCTAGTGGCATTGCAAAGAGGCCATGCCTCTACTGCTCCGAACAAGGAGCTTTTTACAGCAAAACAGCTGATATGAATGGCCTTTTTTGTCTGTGAAGAAAGTGTGTGTTTCCAGGCATGTGCAGGGCACAGAGATGGCAGCTGCTGAGGGAGCAGTGCTTGGCCAAGCTAGAGATCCCACTAGGCAGAACCAAAATAGCACATGACCTCATCACCCATTATTAAAGAATAAGTTGTCCTGCGCTACAGGCATCAATCCTCCATGACTCCTTCACAAGAGTCTGGGGTGAACGAGTAATTGACGGGAGTTAAATGTCCACTAACACATACACAAAAAGGCTCATAGGTTCTACCATTCTAATAAAAAGTAACAAACAGAAGCCACTACCTTTTATTCTTTATAAAGTGATGGGGGAAAAAACATTGCAGAAATATAAGCAACTGCCCTAAACTTGCCATTTTTTAAACTTAAATGCAGTGTTTTCTTCCATGCTAGATCCTCAGTGATGCTGTTTCTATTCTGCTCATTTGGCAATTTGTGAGATGAATTGGAGACCTGAGATATCTCACCCAATTTGAATTCATTTCAGTGAATTTCTTTTCCCCTCCAGTGATATATTTACATATCTTCTGCACTTACTTTACGATCTTTTTAAAATCAAGTCATCACCACTTTGACATGTTTACTTAGAATTACCTTTTTTTAGACCAATTCACGTTTAGACATGAGGAAAAACTTTTTCTCTCAGGGAGTGGTCAGGCACTGGAATGGCCTGCCCAGAGAGGTTGTGGAGTTGATGTCCCTGGCAGTGTTCAAGAGGTGTCTGGATGAGGAGCTGTGAGATATGGTTTAGTAGCTTTGTGGTAGCAGTGGTAATGAGAAGACAGTTGGACTAAATGATCTTACAGGACGTTTCCAACCTTATGATTCTATGATTCTATGAAATTATGTTTTTCCTTGTCCAAAGAAGACACAGACATCTTGTAAGAATAAAGTTCTCTGGATCCTTTCATAGGAATGTTCACATACACACTAGCAAAGAGGTTTTGTGTTCTACATGCATGGGTAGTTTGGAAGATATATATGCAAAACAAAGCATGCTGCTTTAGATATTAGCGTCACATTCTATTGATCATGCATGTGAGACTGATCATTATGAAACCAATGGACAAAGCAGCTGACATTGCTATCCATCTTGAGTATAATAAAAATTCATTTAGTTTTAATTTCACTTCATGGAAATTGGAAATTTCCCCAATCATTGTATCGATTATATAATTATTATTGTTAAGTAGTACAGTGCTGAAAGGTGCTGCAGGCCATGGAAAATGATCAATAATATGTTCTATGGGAAATCACGTACATTAAGAGTGGTGAATCACCCTTCACTGATAATACAGGAAAGAAGAAAATGCAAGTCTATTTTATACTGAAGCAGTGACTATAGAAACCCATGCCCAGAGTATGGAGCTACCTGAGAAAGCTTGAACCCAGCTCTCCCCTAGGACAGGGGGTGCCCTGCGCAGTGTGACTATGAGAGGTCCCATGCGCAGAAGGCATTACTCCTACAGGGGACAGAGCCTTGGGGCAGACATGCTGACATCTTCAGAAATGGAAAGTACAGGTTTCTGTCTTTTCCTTGCTTACTTAGGGAAAATGGACTCTGATCTGGAGTACACTAAATGGAGATACCTGACCCACACAGCCACATCCCATCTTCCTCAGAAGCCACCAGCAGGCTGGGAGCTCTGGAGCAGCTGGCCATGGCTAAAGACAAGCAGCTCCTCCTCAGTCTTCAGGCAATACCCAGAAAAGGGAGGAGGCTTATGTCTTTTCCATCATCTGAAGAGCTCATGCACATTAGCCTTCCTCCTCTCTTCCCCTCCTAGGAGCACCAGTGCCTCTCTGAGCACCGCCTGGCACCAGTGGCAGCCACACACCGAAGGACACAGGGCCCCAAAGGAGACAAAGGCAGCACGTGACAGCACATTGCCAGGAATTTAGGGCTGCTCCTGAGGAAAGGGATCCAGAAGCTTCTCTGAAACTCACGTTGATTCCTGTGAGGCTCTGGAAGCCGTTGGGACTGCAGCATTTCTTCAGGACCCTCCTTCAGGAGGAGCCACCTCAGGGCCAACTGCCGCCACGCAGCGGCAGGAAGCCACACCGCTGGTCTGCCCTTTTGTGTCTGAGGGCTGGACCTTTTCCAGTCGTGGGTTGTACGGCTGCTGCAGAAGCTGCTTCTGGCCACATGTTAGCATAGGCTGTGACAGGCTGTAATTTCAGGGCTGAGGCAGTGCTTGACTTTGGAGCACAACAAAGGGGATCGCTGCTGCACAGGAGTTCGCAGTATGTACCATGATGGCTGCTGTCATGGGTCTCTAGCTGGTGGCAGGCAGGCTGTGATGGGAAAACTGCTTAGGAGCTGAGTCTGCAGATTCTGCCAACAAGCAGGGGTTGTCAGCATCATGAAGTCTATCAGTATCCTAATTCTTCAAATCAGCATTTGATTTTAAAATTCAGCAAGACTTACGGAGCAAACGTTTAGCGGAAAACACAACAGATGTCAAGAGATTCATGCTAAAACTGGGAGAGAGAGCTGTGTGAATGAAGCACAGGTGGGCTGAACTGCAGTCATTTTACCTTCAGGAAATAAAGTTTTGCACTAGGAAAAAGCTCTTTCGCGGAAGTCTGAAATGACATTGCTTTGAGGCCACTGAAGCAAACCGACACCACCTGTGGAGCGCCTGTTGCTGTCCCACAGCCTTCACTGGAAAGGACTGGAAGGAAGGCACAGTGAAACCAGTAGGGAAGCGCTGCTCACAGCTGCCCCAACATTGTGTTTGCACAGGGAGTTTATACCAGGGATATGAAGAAATTGTTCCCTTCAGTTTCCATATCAGGTTTTCAGATCAGTGCTCTTCCCAGCCTTTCCTCCTCTGGGCTGCTTGCAGTGTGGAGTGCTCTTTTCCTGTTTACCCTTGCATGCCTTTTTATTACCAGGCAGGATTTTTTTTTTTTTTTTTTTTTTAAAGCACACTCAGGCGCCTGCTTGTTTTTTCTAAAGCTCTACGGGGATTTGTTGGCGTCTTTTGTAGCAGGTCATCCTGTTTTCAGACAAAGTTCCTGTCTTGTTAAAAACAATCATTTCTGGATGTCTCCGTATGGCTCCTGCTTTTAATCATCCTGAGTCCTTGAGCCACGTAGTCCGCACCCCATTTATGTAGGTTGTGTTTGTTTGTTTGCAGCTAAAAAAAAAAAAAAAAAAAAAAAAGAGGAAGAAAGTAAAGAAAGGAAAAGCCACTGTGGCACACTCAGGCAATGAGTTGCAGACAGAGTGGCGGCAGCAGCCAGCCCCTTTTCCACCGTTGACAGTGCCCTTTCCTCTGCGGGTGGGAGCAGACTGGCTGCAGATGTTGGGAGGGGACCAGCCAGAACAGTGCTGCTGGGCAGGGTCTGCACTCAGAGCACCTTGCTGAAAGAAGCACGTGGCAACAATCACACAATCACAGAATCACCAAGGCTAGAAAAGACCTCCAAGATCATCCAGTCCAACCATTTACCTATCACCAATATTTCCCACTTAACTATGTCCCTCAGTATAACATCTAAACATTTCTTGAATACCTCCAGGGATGGAGACAGTGTTCTATGTGGCTCTAAAACCCATGAATGGACAGTAATAATGCTAGTCTAATCTTATATAGCTTTTGGCTTTAAATTTAATGCTGAGAGAAAAGCTTAGACAATTCTCTGCCATATTCCATCTGTTTTAATTCTGTACATGCCTCCTATAGCTGTAGCAAGGGCAACTAACAAGAGTGCATCCATGTAGCCAACACCTCCTGTGATGAGGGGATTGCTGTTTTTTAAATTACAGTAAAGCTGTGACAGGTATCCTGCATGGCTTACTTTGAAACAGAGATAGAAAATTAGCCTTTTGGTAGAAAATATTCTTGATCATGGGAGGGCAGCTAGCACCTCTTAGCTAGTCCCACTTCCAAGCTGGTGGCCAGTAACATGCATTTTAAGAGTTAGATGTAAATAAGCAATCAATGATTGGTGATAAAAAAATGTTTGAGTGTTTAACAAGCATATTTCGTACCCTTCATGTATTAATAGATGGGGAAAATAATTCTACAGAAGGTGGCATGTCTTTCCCTGAGCTGGGACTAGAAGTCCAGTGTCTTTCACCTTTCCCAAGAGAAAGGTCTCACTCTGTATGCCAGCTTGTGTTGCTGCTCTGGAGCAGAGAACTGAGAAACAGAGAACTGAAAAAAGTGTGAGCTCTGGAGCTCGCATTTTCCAGCCTCCTATCCGCTGGGGAGTACTGCTATTATAAACAGCAAATAATAAAAAAAGACAACTAATGCATTCTCCTTACTAGCTCCCACATCCTAAGGGGTCTTGGGCCACCTCTTTGGGGCCATCTATTCACATCAGGAAAACTCACTTTCAAAGGTGCCTTCCAGAGTTCTTTTGTGTGCTGTTATGTTCCAGGAGGTGATGAAATGTGTTTCAAAATATGTATATTTAAAGGTGTTGTGGCTTGCAGGTCCATCAAGAGAAACAGTCTATTATGTACTTCCTTATGCTGAACACTCCTGCAAAATGCTCATCAATCAAAGCTTCAGCCTTTGGTAAATTTACCCCTGACAGTTCTTATACGAAGATGTTACACAATCCCTAACCCAAATGCTTTGATCTCCTAAGTCAAAGTCAATATGTCCAGCTGGATAAATAGCATTAAGCCCAGCACTCTTCCTGTGTAAGTGATAAAAAAATTGATGAAGTCCTGACTTGCAGAAGCACAGGTGCTTTAAATCAATGGACTACAGTTCACCAAAGCTATTAATACCAACCCTGGAAGTCCTGACTGGAAGCAAAGAGCTTTGTAATTTTAATGTACCTTAGTTCAGAACCAAAGTTCAAATGAGGTTATTTCCAGATGGCCACAGACACTGGGTGCGGGTCAGTTAAGCAGTTTTCTTTAACTGGACTAGAGGCACAGAGCTGATACTCAATCTCTATGCAGCACAACAGAGTGAACTTTCCCAGATGTGTCTGCAGAAATGGATTTACAGCCTTGTCCCTGGTCTCCATCCTAAACAGTCCTCTCTTCCTACGCATTAGAGATGCTCCCCTCCCTCCTTTTCTTAGGAACCTCAGACTCTTTCAAAACTCATTTATTCTTCTTGGACTCCAAACTGACTATGGTAAGAATGCCTCTTCTTCTTCCTCTTCCTCTTCCTCTTCCCTGTGTTATCATGGGCCCACAGCCCCTCTCTGTGGGTAACAGCAGGGCTCAGGCAGGTTTCCTGCCCTACAGCTTACTCACATCCCAGCATCAATAATCTATTACAGATTCTGCCTTAGTGCCCGTTCCCCTCCTCCCCATTAATAATGAAATTCTTGAAAGCTTGAGATAAATATCCTGTTACAAAACAGATGATCAGGATGCATATTTCTTTCTTCCTCTAAGTCACTACTTGTGGGGGAGTGGAGTTAGTCTGTTTAGCCATATGGATAGTTTTCCATCACTCGCAAATGTCACTGACAGCAGGGCAAAAAAAAAAAGTTCTTTGACATGATCTTTGGATTGTGTCAGTTAAAACCCCCAATTCTTGGAAGGTAAAATTCACCCTGGCCTGAGGGCCACTCCATAGAAAATACTGGCCACATGTTCTTATGAAAACCCTGAAAACATATGAGAAATTTCAGAAGAACACGGATCTTATGCTAAGAAAACCCTTGGAGGAAATCTCTGAAAGAGTCAGATAAGAGGCACAGGGCTGGAGCTGCACAGACCTACATGACAGAGGCTGATGTAGGGAAAGCGTTGGGGTCACCTTGTAACCCCTGCTTGGGCCTCACTGTGCCAGAGCTGGACCTGATCCTCCCAGCATGTCTTCCCCATCTCATCTCTGTTCTCTATGGTCAGAAGTTCATTTTCTCCATCTTTCTAAAAGAGATGCACTGAATGCAGCTTAATGGATTATCAGCGCCCCTGATCGATTCCAAGCCCTGAGAATAAAAAGCTTTTGGTTAATTTCACTGTAATTTTGGCCTCATCTGCCTTCTAAAGCAATATATTTTTGCAGTGACTCAGTTGCAAAATCAATGTGAACTATGCTTATAAAAGAAAATAGACAATCAACATCCTGGGTCCTATCCCAGGCACTGCTGATGCCCTTATTATGTCAGCTAATCTTAAAAAAAACTGCTTTAATACCACTCATGGGGAGGTGAGGCGCTGCCATTTAAAATGGGTTTTGCTGCACAGACCGCTGTTATTCTAATTGTGAATTTTGCTATTGTTCCTTGCTCCTACTTTAATGTTACAGTTGTTATTTATTATGGAACATATAAATGAAGAGAATTGGGTCAATTTGCCTACAATTGTCTACCAACTAGAACCGGAATATCTGCTGCTCTATTTGTTTCCAGTCCAGTTGGTAGCTTGAGAATACTGATCATCTTACTCAGCTGAGACAAAGAGCAGCCAAGTGATTGAATCGAGTGATACTTCCTCAGTGGAGAGTGGCAGATTTGCATCTGACAATTAGAAGATTGTAATCAGCATTTTCCCATACCAGTATATCTCTAAGCTTTAATGATTAATAACGTAGCCTTCACACATTTATTTTTGAGGATTTTCAGAAAAAAAAAAAAAAAAAAAAAAAAAAAAAAAAGTCCAGCTAACAAAATCCTTCAAAGAAAATGTCCTGTTGTACACTGAGGTGCCCTGCCCTGGCTGTCAGTGCTTAGAAGCTCAGCAATGTAGGTAGGTGACCTCCCCCTGCGCAGAGTAAGAGTTTGTGCCCACCTGATGTAGCAGAGGCATTGCGTGTGTTCTCAATGAGTCTCAAAGGAGTGGGTGCAATTATTTTAAAATAATTAGTCTGCATCTGAACCTAAGAGAGACAAATTTTATCAGTGAGCTCTCTCAGCAGAGAGCTATGGTATGCAAGAACTCATGTTTATTTGCCTCCAATTTTCTCTGAGTAACTACATGAATTGACACGGGTGGCAGTTGAAAGCACTGGACTATAGTGAAGATTGCTCTCATCCTGAGCACTCACTGCAGAAGACTTAGTTCCTTTATTTACTTTGCACAGATCCTGGAGAGGAAATATGAGGCACTGAAAGTCCCTTTGTTTTTGCTCATTGGATTTAAGCAGTTCCTCCTGCCCACATCAGAACAATGAATCCCTTCAGTCCACCAGGCTGTGAACGATATAAGGCTACAGATTCACACTGCAGATCTCCAGATTTTCCAATTTTTGGAGAAGCAGTTGGACAATTGCAGCAATAGCAGATTCAAACTTTGAGTCTGCTAATATCAGAGGCAAGTGATAACAAGAACCCCCTTATGCTAAGAGTCTGAGCTGGCGTGAAGTATACATTAGTAAGCTAGAAATCCACACTTAAGTTGTCCTCACTAATTGGGAAAATTGCTGTCCAAAAATAAATTAGTTGGAACTCAAGGAACACAGGTTACCTCAGTGATTCCTCACTCATCTTACTGTCTTCCAATCTACGTAAGGATTTGCTAACAATGCCAATGTATGGAAGCACCTACACATGGATCCTGTTCTGCCTCCATTCCCAAAGAGCAAGTAACATAGCCCTTCTCTGGGGCTGACTCCAGGAAATCTACTTTTTCAGGTGAAAAACTTCCTACAGTTCTTTCCTTGACTACCTAGCAGCCACAGACTGATGTTGTTTTCCTGGTTGATCACTCAGGCATGTCAGCTGGATGCCCAGTACCATTCAGATTTATGACTTGCCTCGTTATGGTATCATGTAGAAGAACAGACAGTGTTTCAAGGTCATGATCACTTGAAAGATTTAATACTTAACCAAGAAAAAAAAAATTAATTGGCTAGTTTTATGGGAGGTTTTTGGTCATAAAAGCACAGCTAGGATCAAGATAAAGTTAAAATTACAGTTATACAGGTTTTGTTTCTTTCCTACTTGATCTTTCAAGAGAAATCTTCCCTGAAAATGTCACTTGGACACTGATTTAGCCTGACTAATTTAGGTATCTTGCTCTTGGGAGACAAACCAGTTTTCCTTGTTTCCCTGTGTAATATATTTAGAAGAGCAGTTGCCTTGAAACTTAATCTGCCACATGTCAGTGGGGTGCCTAACCTTGCCTAACCTATTCACCTTGAATATAGGATGTAAGACATGTCAGGAGTTAGCATGGAGGTTGCACTATCATGCTGCGGCCCAAAAACTATGTAGGCAAAAAAGTTAAAAAAAAAAACAAAACAAAAAAACCCACCCTTAAAATAAAATGTAAAAAAAAGGTGTTGAGGTGGGTGTGATGATGAAAAAGCTGACAGGCCCTTACATTCGGTGGCAGCAATTAGCTCTAACATAGTAAATTCCAGGCATATGGCATGGCAACTTTCGCACCCTCTTATATGATTTAAAACGGTTCTCACAAATGTTCGTCTCACTGTAACTGTGAAAAATCTCCTGTTTTCTCAAGAATAAAACTGCTCCAATATCTTGCCCTGACAACTGATGCTTCAAAAAATGCCCCAACCCCTCCAAATCCATTTAAGGCAATGATGTGTGTTTAATGCAAGAGAGCAACAATTAGAATATTTTTGACTGAAAAGAACTCAGTTAAGCTGCCAGAAATGTCAAAAGTTCCTTGCTACCCTGGCACTTACGTAATTGTTCTGCAAACACCCACACACCGGAATAGACCTACTCCACCAAAAATTGCAGGGCTGACTCACTGAGTGTTCCTCTACGTATCTGAGGACCCAACCATCTAAGATACATCATCCCCAGCGTAATTCTAAAGTGATTTCCCTGATTCAGTAAAGTTACAGTTCGCTTGGGGAAAAAAAGGGATCATCTCCTTCTTTAGGATCCTAGCCACCCATCATGGAGGAAGCAGCCAAGAAGGGCAATGCTGTGGGGCCAACTGGAATGGAAGCAGGCTACTGATGAATCTTCATCCTTGTTTTCTGCATGCTTCAATCGTATTTGGTATCTCGCCCATTACAATTCTGATGTGATCCAGAAATGCTTGACTTCTTCAATCTGATATGGTTGCTACATGAAATGAAGCAGATTGGTGGAAAATGGAACTGAAAGAAAACGAAAGAAGTAACTAACTTTTATAAAAGATTCTGAAGAAAAGCACTATGAGAAAGCAGAGAGGCTTCAATACATCCCTGGAAAGCACAGGGGTATAGACATCTCTACATCAACCTCTTGTCAACACTCAAAGAAAGATTTATCTGCACACTCTAGCCAGAATAGGAAACTTTGGGAAAATGGTACTTCACAGCTATACTACAAAACAACTCGGAGTAAGTAATAACTGAATCTAATTTACCTTTGTGGTATGCTGATGACACCAATGCACCAAATGAGTAACATAAACTGTGACCACAAAAAACACTGTGATCATCACGCCACGGCATACCAAGTGACAACCTGGTGTTTAGGTTGGACAGTTCTACCGTAGAGACCTCATAAATATCTAAGCATAGTAAAGCCAGGATAAACAACAGCAAATTCTCAAGTCAACACTGGCAGAAATTACACTTGTACGCACCCAGGCTGTGTTGTCTACTGCAAAGCTCTTAAGCGCTGAATCAAAGATGCAGAAATAACTACTATGCCCATACTTTGAGATATATGCCTTTTAAAAGGATAGTACACCTTAAATATGTATTTTTCTACTAACACGCAGAACTCAATACTATCCCACACATGTTAAATGCTGTTCTGTGGTTAGGGCATTAGCCTTTCCCCATTTGTTCTAGATACACCAAACTGTTTCTGTGGGTTTCCTTCTTGCACCAACAAAGGTCTCTCAAGCTTCCAGAAAAAATAAATTAGAGAATTAGGAGTTGTGGTGTCTCCTTGAAATCACTGTAATTTGGCAGTTTTCCTTTCATCTCCCACTATCTGTTTATATGTATGGGTTGGGAGCATGGCAAAGTGTATCAAACTGAACCAACTGAACCAGAAAGCTTGACTGTTCCCACTAGTGATGCCACTGGTGCTTCAAATTCAACGTGTGATTTGATCTCTTTTTTTTAACTGAGTAGAACATTTTAGCACCTAGGTCAGACAGTAAGTTTGGTCAGTACATTTACTGCACTTGGTGCAGGTCCTGCCTTGCCCATGAGAGGTCCCCACGGGGGTTACACCGTGGAAGAGCAAAGCAGTCGTGCTAAGCGGGTGCTGCAGGTACCAGGACATGTGTCTGTCCACTTCCCTACTCCTGTGATATCCTGGAGCCAAACTGCATGCTCGGCTCCAGCAGATCCCCAGAACACTTTCCAGGGACCATATAAAAACCAGGCAGCAGAAATTGAATTGTTCATGCCTGGGTTAGATTCCTAATTGCCTCTCTTTGGAACCAGACCATGAGATAGCTGTGCTACAGTTCTTTTCCTGAATATGCCTGTGCCAGGATGAAGATCTTTTTTTCTTACATAATTTGCTGCCCTTGCTCTGCTCCCTGCACAGCTGATTTAAACTGCACCGTACAGAGACACGGCTTGATGATGCCTTCCACAGCCTAGAGCAAGCCTTCAGCTATCCCAGGGGCAGGTTTTATTCCCATGGTTAAAGTGAGTAACTAGAGATGGATGTGGGATCAGGGGACCTTGCAAGTGCAGAGGAAAATAAATGTGCAGCATTGGGAACAGAGTTGCTTTCTACACTTGCCTCACACTGTCAGGTTTGGTTCTCTGCGGGATGAGTGAACTGGAGGAAAATGGGACAGGGTTAGTGCAGTGACATGCTCCAGCGATGGCACTATTTCCTCCCCAGGTAAGCCCACGTGCTACTGCATAGTAAGCCCTTCTGAGCACATCAAAATGGGCTTCACTAAAAAGATTACAGCATTTTCTCAGCCACCTCATCTGTGGTGATGCGCGTGCCTGGTATAGCATTGCCTGAATAGCAGGCAGTGTCAGAGATACAGACACCAGAATGCAAAGCAAGGGAACAGACTTTGGACACGGCCGAGCTCTTTGGCACTGGCAGGGAAATAAAATAAGCACATAGTTGTCTCTATGCAAACCACATGATATTCCTGCACCACAGACTGGGAATTATGAAAAGGGGTTGCTGTTTTCCTCATCAGAGGTAACAGAATTATACAAATCTAGTTTCCAACATGCAAGCTAATTTATTGATTTATTCTCTGCCACTAAACTTAAGGGAATATCAGTCTTTTCATTCAATCACTGTTCTATTACTCCTCTTGAAGCTTAGTCTGCTTCTCCTTTTTGCTTCCTTTGTACAGTTCATTTTTTATTTGAAAGCTTTCCAATTAACATGTAATTATTTGTAAGGAAAGTATGCCCATACAGCCTTCTGTTCAAGTCTATTATTTTTAAGACAGAGCTGCCCACCTGTTCCACATTTCTGTTGCCAGCAGAATGTGAATGACTACAAGTGACACAAAGGTGAATACCACCAAAACTGGTGCTAGCAAGTAGTACTGGGAAAAAAAAAAAAAAAAAGAGGAAAAGAAAAGAAAAAAATGAGCAGAGTGCTGGCCTGTGTGCCCAGCCAACACACTGCATGCATGCTCTGTGTTGCCTTTCTTGCCCTCCTGTAGGCTTAGTTACATTCTCTAAGAACAGAGAGCCTAATAGCTATTATAGATCTGCTGTGAAACAAGCCTGTTCACTCTGCGTGCCCTGAGGAAAAATTTGGGGAACTCAGGTATGAGCTCCATTAAGACAAGAGTCTATTTTGTACTAACAGAAGTCAAGAGAAAACAAAGCCGCCCGAATAAATGCATTTCCATAGTAGCTGTTAAGTCATTAAATAAAGTCATTCCAAAGTAATTGCTAATTATATTACTTTATTACGAGGCACAATTAAATATGGGCTTGAGGTCATCCAGCTATTTGCTGTTTCAAGGAAAGCACTTGAGTCAAAAGGATTTCCTAAATGGAGCCATTCAGTGTTTATTTCTCTGACTTTCAGGAATTATTCTAGATGTGAATAATTGGACATTGAATTATCGGTGAAATACTATTTCCATAAATTGTTTGTGCTTTACATAAGACAGCAACATGCTTCACCGGGTACTTTGTTCTCCCTTTACAGCACCCTGCACAGAAAGTACTGACACCATACATGCTGCATTTTATGGTGGGTTTCGTCTGGGATGATTTGTGTGTTTCTATTTCCAAATAGATAATTCACACAAACCAACACAGACAGTTAATTCTCACTTCTACTGAAATTAAAAGGAACTGAGAGAAGGATTCACATCTAAACCCAGAGGTGAGGCTCACAGGCTCTAAGTTAAGCACCCATTAAGAGAAAGAACTAGTTGATGAGTGGATGTCTAGCTTTTAGCATCAAAAGCTGAATGCCTGCCATCACAGAGGCCTGTTCAGTCAAGGCTGACAGTCATGATCCTCAAAATTCATGGCTAACTGTGAGCTGTCGGTGGAGAAATATGTTTCCATTATACTTCCCAAGCACCTGCGCACCAGCATTGAGCTGAGTTCCATCTCAACCAAAGCCCTGATGCCAGCACGTTTCATGCTCCTTGGCCTCCTCCATTGGGCAATCTCTGCATTTACTTCACCAACATAAAACAGCCCTGAGACAGAGGTTCCCTACCTGCCACTTTGATTCAGATCATCAGTGGGAAGGTGGAAAACCAAGGCTGGGGCTCCTGCTTTCATAAATACTTATTTCTGCCACATGGGAAAGGTTGGATCAAAGGAACAGAAAAGCCTTTCCCGTTTCTTTTTCCTCCTTTTTTTTTTTTTTTTCCTCATAAAAGGACAGGCTACAGTCAAATTCTGTTCCAGCTCAAGTGGAAAAGAGCTGTGAACCTACATCTTTAGAGGAAGAAAGCACTTAGGAAAACACTTTCTTCCCAGTTCAAGAAGAAACCTCACCGGCACTAAGCCCCCTGAAGATACCTCTGCCTCACTATCTCAGTGTCCCAAGTTGTGAAGTGGCTCGCAGTGGCCCAGTTGGCCCAGTTTCAAAATGTCTTAGGTATCTGCCTTTTTTTGGTGCTTCTCTCTCCTATTACACTGTGTAGAAAGTCCATCTGCCAAACTCAGGGGTTCTTGTTACAGGGAAGAACATGAGGAACCAGCTAAGCAATGCTGAACTCCATTTTCTACTCTCTTCTGCACCATCTACAGTCAAAAGGTCAGCCAGATAGGCCTTTTGTGATGAAGATGCGTTGAACTGGGATGAGGAGGTTTCATTCACAGTCAGGGAGGTATAAAAAGAAAAAACAAGCAAACAAACCTGAACTAGCCAGACATGAACATGGCAGAGTTCAAAAGCTGCCTCTGCCTTAACTGGAATAACAATGGTGAACAGGAACAAGCTCTTCTTACTGCTGAGGTACGCTATAAAACCTTCTGGAAGCTGAAAGATAAGTGACCTGGTGATGCTTGGGCCATAGATCTGGTCCTTAATAAAGCACCACATGGTGGCATGGTCCACTCCTGCACATCCTCAGCAACTGACAGCATAAAGTGGTTCAGACAGAAAAAGCAAGGGCACACATGCATGTGAACACAAAGATAGCAAAGCACAATATAGCTTTCACTCTCCCCCAATTATGTTCAGCTGGTGGGTGCTGAGGGAGGTCCTGGCACAGAGGGTGTCCCTTTTATTGCACGTGTTCAACTCCAGCGCAGCGCAGAATCTCCTGTCTGGCTCCCAGCTCTGCAAATGCCACCCTCAAACTGTTGCCATGCAATGAGCTGGCAGTAGCCATCATCATAACAAGTCTGCCCCCAGATCCATTTGGGAAACACAACTCTCTTGAGCATCCTTCATATCAATATTTATTGCTTTCATATATTTAACCTTAACATTCATAGTATTTCAATCAGATCTGACAGTAGTAATGATGAAAATGGCCTTAAACGCTATCACCATTTATTGCTGCATTACTACTAGGCAGGTAGCTCAATGGGTTTGATAAACTGCTTGCATAACACATATCTTTCAGTTAAAATGCTGAATGACTAAGAATTTTATTTTAAACTACTGCCATAAAACGTCACTGAAAATGCCCTGAAGATGACAATCACAACATATTTTCTTCCTAAAATATTTTAGTCGTCAAAGATGCAAGTTTACCTTATATGAACGTGGAAGCATTTCATAGAAATACATATGTATGTATGTTTTAATTGAGATGATAATTTGTTTCTTTTTCTTTTTCCACTGTTTTCAAATCCAAACTCTGAAATGCGAATAATCTTGTCTGCGTTGTTAAAAAAAAAAAAAGGAATCAATGCACACTGTAAGCCCAGGGAACAACGTCAATTAATAACAACATGGACGACAAAGAGCAAATTGTATTTTATCATTGCATTAAGCTTGCTGGGACTTGCCACAGTATTATACTAAAACTGCCTCCACCTCCATCTCCAGGGCCATCGCTTGGTATCACTCGTGTTTGTTTTCCAGATAGACCTATAATTTTTACCATGCCAGCTCCAAAGAGTTGGCCGTCATGCCCTAGCCCTTATCTGGGCGAGAAGGCCAAAATATAGCAGAAAGGGGGAATCATAATAATAAAGGTAATAATAACGAAAACAGAGTTCTACTTCGCTCTGATGCTGTGCTGAGCACCGAAAGCGCTCAGGAGCAGGACAAGCTTTACTGAACGCTTTCCAGCCTTTCATCCGGGCAGCACGGGCCCTGTCACAGCCCCGCTGCAGGGCCACCTGGGTGCCACGTCCCATCAGCATCACGCGTGCCGGCAGCGCGGGGCCGCCGAGCGAGCGGGATCAGCCCCCGCGGAACGACGTTACCCCCGCGCAGACGCCGGCAGCGGGATTAGCGTCCAAGCCGGGCTTCTCCCAGGTTATTTTCGCTGCTGGTTTTTCACTTACCCCCGCGCCGCTCCCGGGCGCACCCCGCCCCGCTCAGCCCCCGGCGCCGCTCCGCCGTGCCCCCGCGTCCTTCCGCTGGCTGCGGCGGGCTGGGGGGCGCCGGGACCGCGTCCGCGGACGGCCGAAGGGCGGCACGGCGCGGGGACGGGGCCGCGGAAGCCGGGAGGGAGCCGGGAGCTCACCCTGCGCGGGGATCAGCTGAGGACAGGGCCGGCAGCCCGCCCCTCGTGACAACGGAATCCCCCCCCCTCCCAGCGCCCTGGCTCGGAGCGGCGGTTGGGGGGGGACGTGAGGCTGAGGGAAGGGGCGCGGGGGGGGGGGGGGGGGGGGGAAGGGGGGGGGACAGGAAGGTGCCGCCGGAGCCCCGCGGAGCAGCGGCAGAGCCGCACCGGGCCGCGCCCCCTCACCTGCCCCCGCCGCCCCCACCCGCCGCGGCAGCCGCTTGTTTGCACTCGGCTTATCCGGAGCGGAAATTCCTTTCCGTTTTTGTGAATGACAAACTCATTAACAATTCATCAACACAACCTGTTCCAGCCGGCCCGTCGCCGCGGCAACAACCCCTTCCGCGCGCCCCCATTGGCTGCGCCGCAGAATGTCTCCATTGAGCGCGGCGCGACCGTGCCCATTGAGAGCCGCCGGGTGAGAGGAGAGCGCTCCGGGCAGCGCCGGCACCGGGGCGGGAGGGAGGGAGGGAGGGAGCGGCTCCGCGCTGCGCCGAGCCGGGCAGCCCTGCTCGGAGGCACGCTAATTGGATTTCATTCACTCGGGGCGGAGGAAAAGCCCAAGGGCTCGGGCTGCAGCGGCGATTAGGCAGGTTCATTCAGGGATTCATTGACGAAAAAAAAAAAAAAAAAGAGGAGAGCGGGCAGCAGGCAGCGGCGCACGCACGCGGAGCCGCGCGCACACACACACACACACACACACACACACACGCACGCAGCCGCTGCTCCCTCCCGTGGCTCCGCCGCCCGGCGCGGGGGAGGCGCGGGGGGGCTGCGTGATTCACTTCCCCGGGGCGGGGGGAGATAAGTTGTGCGGAGTTGCGGGGCCGCAGCCCGGCCGCACGCCCCTGTGAGAGAGAGGGGCGCTTCCCGAGCCCGCTCCGCGCCCCCCGTCCTTCCTCATGCTAGATACGTTCAGACCCGTCCCTTTCGCGTCGGAAATGGCGATTAGTAAATCCGTGGCGTGGCTGAACGAACAGCTGGAGATGGGCAACGACCGGCTGCTGCTGATGGACTGCCGACCTCAGGAGTTGTACGAGTCGTCCCACATCGAGTCGGCCATCAACGTGGCCATCCCCGGCATCATGCTGCGGCGTCTGCAGAAGGGCAACCTGCCCCTGCGCGCCCTGGTCGCCAGCAGCGAGGAGGACCGGGAGCGCTTCGCCCGCCGGTGCGGCACCGATACGGTGGTTCTGTACGACGAGCACAGCCGCGACTGGAACGAGAACACGGGCGGCGAGTCCGTGCTGGGGCTGCTGCTCAAACGTCTCAAAGACGAGGGCTGCAAGGCGTTCTATCTGGAAGGTGAGCGAGATTCTACGGTTTTATCAGAAGGGACAGGGAGGGCCCGGGCACTGCGCCCTGACAGCCCGGGCAGGGGCTTTTCCCTCTCCCCGCTTTGTTTAAAGGGGCCCCGGGGGCTGGAGGGCTGCGACGGGGAGCGAGAAGGTCGGACGGGCGGACAAGCGGACTACCGTCCGCACAGCGCCCCGCAGCGCGGAGCGGCTCCGGGCTGTAATCCCGGGCGCTCTGAGCCCCGCGCAGCAGCGGGAGATTTCGCTAAACCTTCATTTGGGTCAGTCCGTCTGCCGACAGTGTGGCGTTTTCCTTTTTTTCCCGAGACTCGAGGAGGTGGGGAAACAGATGTCCCTTTGCAGACTGAGCTCTCCCAGGCTTGCCATGATATATATATCAATCAGGTTGCGATTTTTTTCCCCCTTGCTTTCCTCCTAGGTGGCTTCAGCAAGTTCCAGGCCGAGTTTGCCCTGCACTGCGAAACGAACCTAGATAGCTCGTGTAGCAGCAGCTCCCCTCCTCTCCCCGTCCTGGGCTTGGGAGGCCTCCGAATCAGCTCCGATTCCTCATCGGACATCGAGTCTGACATTGACAGAGACCCGAATAGTGCCACCGACTCGGATGGCAGCCCGCTCTCCACCAACCAGCCTTCCTTCCCCGTGGAGATCTTACCCTACCTCTACTTGGGCTGTGCCAAGGACTCCACGAATCTGGACGTTTTAGAAGAGTTTGGCATAAAATACATCTTGAATGTTACCCCCAACCTGCCCAATCTCTTTGAAAACGCCGGCGAGTTCAAGTACAAGCAGATCCCCATCTCAGACCACTGGAGCCAGAACCTGTCTCAGTTCTTCCCCGAGGCCATCTCCTTCATAGGTGAGACCCCGCTCTTGGCCAGCAGCTCTGTGGCGAGCAGCAGAACCCCCATTCCTTTCTCAGAAATCAAACAGATTTCGGGTGAGAAGCAGTAGCAGCGTTTCTCGCAGTCTCTGGGGGATGATGCTCCACTTTCTGATCTTTTAATTTTTATTTATTTATTTATTTATTTAAAGCCGGCTTAAGGGGTGAAGGTTTATTGAGGAGAAGTGTGCCATGTGCAGGCTGCAGCTGCGTACCTGGCCTGGTGCTGGGAATTCCTCACTGAGTGAAGCTGGAGACTGAGTAGTGTGCAGGATGGGGTTATTTTTAAATCTCCTCTTAGGGGAGAGGGATAAGGCAAATGAGCCCCGAGCTAGTGGTGGCTTATGCGTCTTTTGTTGTTTTTTTTTCTTTTTTTTTTTTTTTTTTTTTTTCCTTTCTTGAGGTTACTGGAGAGCAGCATAATGAAAAGAAACGTTCTGGGGAGCTAACTTTAGCTTTTAAATGCAAGTTACTCATAACCGGCATCCCTGGCAAATGTATACTCAGGGCTTTAATTAAATCCCACGGTAATAATGATCTACCTCTCGGGCGCGGTGCCCCGGCCCTGTGCCGCTATCCGCTGGCTCTGGGAACGCGTTCCCGTGGGCTCGAGGCGTCGCGTTCGCCTCCCCCTCTGCTGGGGGAGGGCTGACATCGGGGTGCGGTGGGGTGAGCACCGCATTATCTGTTGGGAAGCTGTGCTGTAATCCGGTTGAATGATACCGGTAATAGTGGAGAATGTAGGTAATCTGAGCCCAGCAGGAAGAAATGTGGGCTGGAAGCCACAAAGAAACTAATCTCCAGGCATTGTAATGCATTTCCTATTACAAAGGAACCCATTTTCAACCAATGTTGACATCCTGTTCCTCCTAATGGGCTGTCCCCTGTGACTTCCCTCATTCTTTTAAAATGCCTGAATACCTCCATTGTTAGCTGCACAACAGTTGGGGAATAATTTAATAGACCTTTGCAGTCTGCTGGTCTGTATAAAAGGCATTCAGTGACATATTGCAGGATTTCCATGCTGGGGCAAGGGGACTAGGAATTTAAAGCAAATCTCCAAGCGCAAGAGTGTCTTTTAAAGCCGACTTTAAAGCAGTGTCATGTGGCGTACTCCCTTTGTCTCATTCTTAGTTTCCTCAGCTTTTGGGCTCCTGTACATGCACTTGGGGGGGATTCGCCTCTTGTCCTGGTTTTAAGCCGGTGAAGTTAACTCTTGCGTGGTACTGCCGCTGAGATCAGAACGGCCTTTTCTGTTTACCCGATGCTAATCTTATTTGTGTTGTGAGATCGTTTTCCGAGCCCCTGTCTGATGTGTCCTTCTCTGCTTCTTTGTGCACAGATGAAGCGCGGGGGAAGAATTGTGGAGTCCTGGTGCACTGCTTAGCGGGGATCAGCCGCTCAGTCACGGTGACGGTGGCCTACCTCATGCAGAAGCTCAACCTGTCCATGAACGATGCCTACGACATCGTCAAGATGAAGAAGTCCAACATTTCACCCAACTTCAACTTCATGGGTCAGCTGCTGGACTTTGAGCGGACCCTGGGGCTGAGCAGCCCCTGTGACAACCGAGTGCCCAACCAGCAGCTCTACTTCACCACCCCTGCCAACCAGAATGTCTTCCAGGTGGACTCCTTGCAGTCCACGTGAGCTCTCGCAGCTTCCCTTCTCCTGTCCGTTCCATGGGATCATTCCTCACTGGTTTCTCTTTGGCAGTGAAGAAAGAAAACACAGCTTTCTCTATTTTCTGGCCTGTGGCACTGCAGAGCAGCAGCCGGCGCAGGCTAGAAAGGGTCACGCAGCACGGAACCGGCTATTGCGGTGGGAGGGAAGGCGAGGAGCTCTGGCAGGCCATGGAGGCTGGGCGCAGGTGGCCACGTCCCGCTGGCCAGCCCCAAGGACTGCAGAGGGGAACAGTGGGGCTGGATGGGCCGTGCACATGTTTCCCGGGACTGGGACTGCCCCACTTCCCTCTGTGCTTCTGGATCTGTGACATAGGTTCTGTCTTCAGTGAAGACTGGTTATGTTTTGTTTGTCACTTTTTAATTTAGAGGAGCCAAAGAAAGAGATTTCAGCATAGTGTACTTGGAGTATTTGTTTGCCAGGAGCTCGGTAGTGTTCTACTTGATCAATGTAAATATTTAATCTTAAGTTGATTTTCAGGTTTTTTTTTGTTGTTTTCTTTTTTAAATTCATATGTATTCAAGAAATCAATCCAAGGGACGCCTAAGTTTTTGTTCTCTTCATAAATTCTGCTTTGTTTGTTTGTTTGTTTTAATTATGGCAAAGAACATATTTGCAGCATGCTCAATCTTACTGTTCAGTTGAGACAAGCTTTCCACGGGGAGAAATGGCAATGGTGAGAAGTTTGCGAAGTTTGCAAGTCATGTTAGTGAACAAGTACAATCTCTTCCTTCATATATTTTTCTTGTGGTGATTTTTTTTTTTTTTCCTTCACATTCTTGATGTAGTTTCCACATGGTATATATATATTTTAAATTAAATTAATTTTGTTTTTTGCCTTACCTTTTGTAAATAGATCATCTGGGAGGAGATTTGTCTTTGAATGCGAAAGATTTTTGATCACTTTTTAGAACTTTCAGATGTACTAAACAGTGCATTACCTCTGTACAAATTCTTCAGGGAGCTTCACCTCAAATGCAATATTTGCGTCTTTTTTTTTTTTTTGTATAAAACTGGAAGTATGTGCGAGCATTTGTACCTGTGTGTACGCACAGTGAACCTGCACACGGTTGCCAATAAGGGAGAGTCTAATTCATGGTGTAAAAGTTTTAAGATGGAATTTATTGTAAGAATGTAAAACCTTAAATTATTAATAAATAAATAACTATTTTTGGCTATTGAGAACCGAGCTGGTTTTGTTCTCCCTAGTCCCTCTGTGTGGGTGGGGTTGAATGGCACATGCACATATGGTTCTGCTTAAAGGTAATTGTTTTCAGCTTTTGTACAGCTCCTGAGACAATAAGGCCTTGCTTTGCCATTCAGTCCTCCAGTCCCTAAATGAACAAAGTGCATGGGCTCGGTCCTTGCCTCCTTTTGGTGAAGGCTTCTGGAGGCCTTTAGGTTAATCAAAACATCCCACCACCTCTCTGCTGCCCCGGAGATGCACCTGGCCCTAGGGCACAGGGATCACTTTTAGAACAAGGAGCTGGTGTTTTTTTTACAGCAGCTTGTTTCTTCCGTTTATTTACAAGTGAGGGCAGCTCCATTGCAGATGACAGGAGGTGGGACAGCCATCCCTTTATCTGTATGGCAGAAATTCATTTCCAGAGCCCCATCAATGTCTGCTGTCAGTCCATGTTTATTTGTCTCTGTCAGACTGTGCTGCAGCTGAGCAGGTGAAGGCATGGAAGAAGCATCCCTATATACCCATGGTCACCTCATATCCTCTTTGGCCCCTCTGAGCAGCTCTGTCTCTGTGGGAGGGAAAAGAGGGGCTAACTGCAGTTGCAAAATGTCCTGTGGTGACTCCCAGGACCAGTGTCCCAAGGCGCCAGGGTCCACATGTGGGGCAGGGGAGATGGAAAGCCCTGGGGCTGGGCCACAGCTGAAAGTTCTGCACAGTTCTGGGCAGCCGGAGCATATCCCATGTAATTTTAGCAACTGAGTGTGTGTGAAATGAAAGGCATCAAAACATGGGAAAAAAGTGAGTCAGTGTCTCATGCAGTAGTGGCCTAGATTGAGTGCATAAACTGTGAAAGTAGAAGTGGGTTGCAGTTAAACTTGGCTTGTGCTAATCCAGTTTTGAACGGTTTCCGTTCTTGGCATTCCCTGTGCTGCTCTGTTCAAAGTGGAGATTTGCAAGCAGCTCTAGCAATTTCCTGTCCAGCTGCAGCTCAAGTGACTCTGTTTTTTTTTTTTTTTTTTTTTTTTTTTTTTTTAATATGGTCTGCGGATAATTTTAGCCAGTTTCCTCTTTGTGGATTATTAATCTGCTTTCCTTGTAGAAACTTACATAGCTGTGTCCCTACTGTTCTGCTGAAGTCAACAGATGGCCTCGCCGCCACTTCCTTTCGCTTCGCTGTGGGTTTGTTGTCAGGCCACTTCTGAAATTAATAGTGTTTTCTGGCCAGCTGCCACAGGCCATTACCACAAAGGGGAAGTAACACATCTGAATAGCAGGAAGCCGGGCAGGGTCACCCTGTGAGCTGAACCTGTTGAGCGCAGCCGGGCCTCTCTCATTCAGCAAGTGTCAGGCTCCCTGCACTCCCTCCCTGTTCGGATCAGCTCGCAATGCCTCAGCTGTTTGTGCCCAGCAAATATTTCCGGCTAATGGATTGCAAATGTTAATTGTGACTAGGTAGCCTCTAAGGTGAGGAGGTAAATAGCAGTGCACAATGAGGCAGCTGAGGGGAGGGCCTTTGCTTTCTTTGCAAGCTGCTTTGAAAAGTTAGCGCTCACAAGGGCTTCTTGCTTCCTTCCTGCTTTGCCGAGTGACTAACGCCAAGGGGTAGTTCTGCAATTCATCATTTTTCAGGACAAGCAAGCGAGGGAAACCAGCCTTGCTCACACATCCTGCGGCGGCCAGGCAGAGAACTGGCTCCTGCCATAATTTCTCCTCAAACAGGCCCTGGACCAGGGCTGTTGGACAGAAACTGCAGCTAAAGGTGAAACAGGACCAAATGAGAACAATTTTGGGTGAAGGCAGACCAACCACAGCTGTACCAAAACCAATCATACAACACCTGGTTTGACTCCTGATTTTGCTGGGGTTCTTCACACTTTCTCATGTACCAGCTCTGAATTACAGGCGGGTTGGAGGGAAAAGAGGAGAGGGCGTTCCCCAGCACTGCTCACTCCCACTTGCTTGTGCCCCAGCAGTGTGAAAGCAATGGCATGGCCACGCAAGCCCTCGCTGGCTTTCCTGAGGCTGGGATCTGTTTGCCCTGCAGCCGCCCCCAGCACTTGTTTCCCAATAACTCATGGTCTCTCTGCCCTCCCTTGTTCTAGGTCTCGTGGGGATGGGGCAGAGGTCTCAGGCTGCTAGGGCATTTGGCAGCTATAGCGGTTCCTTGGCTGGTAAAGTAATTTGTAAAGGGAAGAATAAATCCTTTGTGCCTGAAGAGACAGGCCCAATGTCTGTAAGGAAGAGGGGGGAATATTCCCCCTTTGTAGCTCAAAAATCAACATGTTTCATATTATAGTGGAGGAGTGTAAGATACTGAGTTACTTCAGAAGCTGGGGAGATGTGAAGAAGGAAACGTGCCACCAGGAATGAATCCCTCAGAGCCAAAGCTTTCTCACATGGCCCATCTGTGCCTTTAGCACAAAGGGTGAAATTGTGTCCCATGGCACCAACATCCCCTTTTCTCTTGCAAGGCCAGGGTTCGCCTTGTCATTTGGGTGTGGATTAGCACTTGGCTTTGCATTCTCTGTGCAGGAATGTTGTGTAATTCATAGTGCTGTGTCCCTTTCTCACATTTCCACTTTCCCATTCATGCCCTTTCAAACCACTCAATGACCGTCTTCAAAATGGCTTCCACCTCCTTCTGTTTTTGTTATTGTATCTGTCATTTTCTCTTTCCCCATTCTCTTTCTTATCCTTTCTCCCATCACCTTCTGTTCTTACACAAATGCTACCCTAAGCTCCTGGATCGTTTTTTACCTTTCTTTCATTTTCTCACCCTCTTCCTGTTATACTCTTCCTGTTCTCTTTGTATTTGAGCTCCACTTTCTCCCAGCTTTAAGCCTCCCTTCTCTTTCTTTTCACAGCGAAGGACAGGATAAGTCTCACAGACTCAGTTTTCACGACTGACAGGAAAAGTGTATTTGAGAGGAAGAGGTAAGAAAATACTGCTGTTGTCCTCTTACCAGCTTCCAGGAGATTAGATTTTTCTCATCATCTTTCCCCAGAGCATTTGGCTCCTCAGGATTCCCAGAGGGTCAGTTATAGAAGGAAAGTGGGGAAAGGCCCAGCATGTGGCCACCCAGGGCGTCTGTGCTGGCAGAACTGAAGCTGGATGGACTGGTTGTGTATCTGGAGAGTGTTTTTTCAGCTTCTTTTGCATTCTGAAAACCATGTCCAAAAAATAGTGTGACAGACCCCATCCTACAGCAGTAACCACGGGACTGCATCAAGGTGCTGCGTACAGACAAGGCATCTTAGTCTTCCCCAAGCAGCTCATAGCTCAAGGGCAATGCCCACTGATGTTTCCTTGTGGCACGTGGGGTCAGTGGTGCGCAGTGTGTGTATCCTTGCCTCCCCCACTAGCCGGAAATGGATAGTTCTTCATCATGTTTCTCCTTCCTTCATTGCTAAATTGGAGAGATAAGCATACACTGTACTCGAAAGATAGCACAGAGAGCTGGTATGGGAGCTGCTGTCTTTTAAGTAAAGTGCGTGTCTCTGTAAGGAAAGGAAAAAAACACGTTAGATGCTTTCTGTTGTTTGTTATCATAGGAATCTGCAAGTGCTGAGGGAATTCTGGAGTGCTCACAGCCTTAGCTTTCCCTCATAAGGCAAAGATGAAGGATGTTGACTTACCACAAGCACAAGGAGATGATTATCAGATGGAAAGTGGGGGTATGGAGTCTGTTTAGGAAATATCTCTTCATGACAGAAGCTGCATTCAGGACTATATTTGAGATGCATCGGAAAGTGCGCCCTGCTCTGCTTCACAGCTGCGATCCCCAGGACGCAGGAAGCAGAAATGCTGGCGCTCTCCCACCCCCGGGCTGCTCCAGCACTGCAGATCCCAGTGACACAAAATGGCCCTATGTGGGAGGTCTGCTCACCCCAAAGTGCAGGCCGTGGTGAGGCACCCTGCTCATCTCGCCAGAGGCACAAGTGTGCCGAGGAGTCCTGCTGCCCAGCTCTTCTGCCTTTCCAAATGGGCAATGCCTAACTCCAAGACTTCCATTTTAATTAATTTCTCTGTTTTTCTGTTGAAGTCATGTTTTGGGGCATTATGGAAGTCTCTTTCTTTCCTGCTGACTCCACAGGAAATAAATTCCCATCTGCAAGCGAAGCCATCTGAGAAACAGATTGATAGCTGACACTGGCCTTACTTAGGGCAAAAGTTCACTGTGGTTTTAAAGGTGGCATTTCTTCCACTTTCTGGGAGATGATGTCTTTACAGAAACAGCCAGGAAGCAAACTGGGATATTTACAATTTGTGAGAACATGTACACTTGGTGCATTGAACACTCCAGTGGTGTAAATAAGCATGACAGCTGAGATTCTGCCACTGACGTATGGACATTACAACCTTGAACATCTCAGTGCTGCTACCTGCCTCTATCTAGAGGCCATTGTGAATATGAGTGATCTTTTTCCTGCATATGGTTCTGAATGAGACATAAGGCAAGAAGGTTAAAATATCTCAATAGCTCCTTATTTTTAAAAATGATGTTTTAGTGTCCGGGGGACCTATCAACACACTAAAAAAAGTTCAGCATCAGTGAGAGTTCAGCTGCTGCTCAACCAGTGAGGATTTCCTGTGCTATCAGTGATCTAAACTCCATTTTCTATGTCAGTGTTTCCATCACAATCATTTGTCTGAGGGGTTTCTAGGCCTGCCCTGCCCTCTGAGGACACACTGCTCAGTACTTCTCATCCAAGCAGAACCACTGAACTAACTTCATCTAATCATAGGTAACTGGGTAACACACAGACTGCAGGATGTTTTTGTTGTAAACACAGACAAAATGTGTCTGATTTCTGGGAAAACAAAACGGGAACAACAGATTAATCTTCACACATGCCTTTACAATCCCTCACCCAGGTTTTGGTTTTAATTGACATTTTGCAAGCTGCTGTATGTAAACAAAAGCTTTTTTAATGTCTGTAATTAAAGTGGACCAATGCTTCCGCTTGTAAGAGGACTTTCTTTTCAGATGTTTACAACTTTGCCAGACTTTGTTTGGACTCGATTATAAATGCCTCGGGCTGATCTATAAAGATAAAAAGAAATGAATATCCCTCTGAAAATGTCATCTGAGAAGGCTTGGCTCCTTTTTCTAAGGAAGATGCCTTGTTTTCTTGTCTGTGTAACAAAATCCCTGACTGTTTCCTTGAACAGCCCCAGTGCTGGTGCCTGGAGGAAGGGCGGTGAGCTTGGCCAGGGCCTGTGGCTGCATGCTGCCACTGCCTCCCTGTAGGGCACCCTGTGCCCAGGGTCTGAGCACCTGGGAGGTGGCACATTGCACATGCCAGGCAAAGCTTTGTTGGTAAGTTAGCAGCAATAAAAGGCAGCCGAGTGGGCTTCTGGTGCAGAGTGATGGTGAGGTCTCTGATAGCACAGTGCCTGGGGAGAGCCGTGTTGTCTGTACCTGGGCAGCTAGCTTGCATGTCTTTGCATTGTGCAGTTTGAATATTTCTCACCTCTCTGTTCTCCCAGGAGAAAATATGGGTGATATGAACCACTCATTTACATTTTGGGGCTTTGACAGAGAAGAAAATGAACATCGTTTGACAGGAAGCAATGTGCTTTGGTGACATTACTTCCGGAAAGGCAAGAAGTGAGTCCGTGGCAGTTTCAGGGTTTCAACAACATTTAAAAATTGTACACTTGGAGGTATCCCATGTGGCAGCTAGGTGTGGGACTTCTGTAATCTTAACAACATCCTTCTGATAGAGCTTTTTCTTCATGCAGCAATACATATCACAGCCTCTCCAATGAGATCTAAATGAACAGCATTCCTATGGCTTTGCTCAAGAGTAACTGAGATCACACTTGAGCCCTCAGTTTGTTATTATGGTATTAAGGTTTCAAAAGACCCTACCAATTATGGTGGAACAAAATTAACAGGATTCTCATTTTCTATGCTTCAAAGTGTATGTAAGCTTCCTTTGGCACAGATTTCAGTCATCAGATAAGTTTATACAATACCTTGGCTAATGAGAGCTGGTTAGAGCTATGGGGCATTATTGTGATGTTAATAATAAAGATGATAATTAACCAAGGTCAAAAGAAACATTCCTTTTTTTTTTTTCTTTTTTTTTCTGAGTCCTGCACAGCCAGGTACAGCATTTAGCTCAACTATGTGCATGTTGCTATATTCTGGAATGATAGCTCTTGCCTATATCTTTGAATGACTGAGTCTCATTACAGAGTTCAGTGAGGTTATTCCTGTCAGGAAAGTACTTAGCATACTTAGTTATTGGCAGAATCAGGAACTGGGGTATTCCTTTGGCTGTGAAAATACTCTGCAGAGTGTAGGCCATGTAATAATCAATAATATTGGCTAATGATTGAAGAAGCGAGGAATCTTTGGGCAGGACAGTTTCCCACAATGCTAGAATTTTCTGAATTAATTAATGATCTAAATGCCCTTGTGTTTTGGCTAGAAGCATATGGAAGGAGGAAGCATTTTGGAAGGTGCAGAACACTCACACCCTGGGAAGCTGGTCTCTCAAAGGATCATTGAACCAGGAACTTGGTCAAGTTGATCACAAATCCTGAGCCGATTTGGAAAAGTCTATCCTCCTCTCTGGATTCTGAGAGCATCACAGAGAGGGCTCATAGTTCATGTCAGTGCAGCACTATAAATCATATCCCTAAAACAAGGCTGAATTAATACAGTGGTCAATCAGACGCAGGAACTGTACATGCGACTGCCATTACTTTGGTAAAAAGGAAAAAACAGACTTTCTAATGTGTTCTTGTAAAGGTAAGTTGCTATTATTTAAAGAATGTTGAAAGAACATGCATTGTTTCAAAGCGAAAGCCAGACGATCCTGTTCCTCAGGTCTCTTACGTATGGTTATGATGAGGATTGATTCACTCTCTGTAGAAGTTTCTCGCTGTTTCTGTATTTGGGTGTCAGACTGGATGTCACAATTGTTGTCAGACATGTCTTTGATCTGCTGGTAATCACAGACCTGGTTAAAGACACTGGGTTTACTTCTTTCATACTCAGTACCGGAGCATTTAATAAATGCTCCTTTGTACAGTGATGGTAGAAAGCAGGCATGGGTTATGGCCCAAGGCAAGGAGTGCATGACAAAGCTTGAACAGTACCACACTGCTTGATTTGTGCATGCAATAACAAGAATATGATGGGCAAGCTGTTGTTTGGACAGAAAACAAAAAGTCACCAGACTATAAGGGAAGCACTTGTGGTCATTACTTTGAGATGGAGCAGAGAGCCAGAGTGATGGGTGCAGTGTACTGACTGATGCCAGACCAGACAATCAGGTGATCAGACCCCACTGAAAAGGCTGTCTGTCTCCTGCAGTGTGTGCTCGCAGCCCCGAAAAGCAACCATATCCTGGACTGTAACAAAAGAAGGGTCGCCACTAGGATGAGGGAGATGATTGTTCCCTTTTGCTCTGCCCTTGTAAAGCCCTGTTTGGAATACTGCTTCCAAGTCTGGGGCACAAAAAAGACATGGAGCAGTTGGAGCAGGTCCAGGGGAGACCACAAGGATGTTCAGAGGGCTGGAACACCTTTCCTATGAAGAAAAACTGAGGGAGATGGGCGTGTTACACTTGGAGAAGGCTCCAGGGAAGCTATAGAGGCTCTTCTTAAAAGAGAGCCTAAATGGCAGCTGGAGAGGGACCTTTTACAGATGCAAGTAATAATGGGAGAAGGAGTAATGGCTTTAAGAAAAAAAAAAAGGGAAAATTTAGGTTAAATATAGGAAAGAAATTATTCACTATGAAGGTGAGGAGGCAATGGAACAGGTTAACCAGAGAAGCCCCATCCCTGGAGGCATTCAGGGCCAGGCTGGATGGGGCTTTGAGCAACTAGATCTAGTGGGAAGTTTCCCTGCCCATGGCAGAGGGATAGGAATAAGATAGTCTTTAATGTCCTTTCCAACCCAGACCATTCTGTGATTCTACCATTCTGTGAAACCTTCAAGACTCCCAGACTGTCTCATTAGCTGGGTAACAGATAAATTCCACATTCAAAATGGCAAGTTCCTTATGGAAGGTGGCCAGTTTTTATTCTGAAGCATTATTTTATATATACTTTTTCTTCCAATTCTGAACAAACCTTTGTGTAACAGTCACAGTGTGCTTATAAATTAAATTATACAATAAAAAGCTGTCCTATGTGAAGAATTATTGTGATGTTCTGCTGATGAGTTTTCATTTACAAAAGCAAAATGGCATTTTGAGGAGCAAAGGAGGAAAGAAGCATGAATGGAGGCATTTGAATTAGAAGACAGGTTTGCATTTCATTTTGAGAATATCTGACTAAAGATCAGTTTGTCATATTCACAGAAATATATTGCTGCTTTATGGTACTGTCATAACGGTTACTATAGCTTTTGCCATGTTTAAATCAGGCAGATGGAGATTTGTTGTTGGTAATATAGCAGACAGTGGTTACTTCTGAGCTTGAATTGTACCTTGGGCACTATTCACATGCTACATTTTGGAAAAAAATTGTGCGCTCCTTATTTGGGTGAAATTTAATGTTGTTGTGCCATCTATCTGGAGTAATTCACACAGCCATAATTAGCATAAAAATGCACTATTTATTTTCTATCTCCATGCCAGAAGAATGCTTCGAAAGCAAAATAAAACAACACGCATTGTGCCTGTGATTAGTCATTGCCAATAATTTACTTTACTCCAGTGTAACAAAGCCTACATATCACAGAAGAAAGTGGTGACTGATGAGACCTGTTTCACTCAGTTCATGTATGGAGGAAGTTTATATTTGCATGTAGGTGATGTTAGTCTGGGGTTCCTAAAAAACCTGGGAAATGCCAACAAAAAGACAGACAACTGAACAAGCTTGCTATTGCTTTATTATTATTATTATTATTATTATTATTATTATTATTATTATTTTCTTTTATTTCTTCTGCTTCTGTAAAGGCCAGAAACTTTCCTGTCCACAGCCCAGGAGAGGCTTTTTGGATGCCAGCTCCTTGAGAGGGAGATGTGGGGCTGGAAATATCGTTCCCTGTGCCCTCAAGCATTCCATCACTGAGCTGAGAGATGTTTTTCTACCACTGGTCTTTTACAAAGCCATTTTTCTGCCAACAGTTGTGCAAGCTTTTCTGTGAGCAAAGGACTCATGAGAGGATCCTTCTAGAGGTAGGTCAGCTTGAAAACAAAAAGCCATATCTGTTTTAACATGCTTGGCTTAATCCAGCTGGCAAATGCAGCACCATTAAATGTATCTTTGCCCCAAGAATTGAACTGCGAGGTAATTCCGCTTCTGTGCTAATTGCTACCATGTACTGAGAATTTCCAAAGATCTCTTGCTTGCACAAGTCCAAGTATTTCTGTCTGTTTCCTGAAAGCTCAGGAGGTGGCCAGGGTGCCGTGGCAGAGCTCAGCAGGACGTGACATGTGAAATAGCTGGCCTCAGCACTTTTTCTCTTCCACTCCCATACAGGGGCTCAACACCCCCTGTCAGCAGCAGGGAGGGCCTGCTTGCAGCCACAGGAGAACCAAGTGCCACTGATGCTGTCAGAGCTGTCAGCTTTGATACCAGCAATGGCATATTTGTTATCTTTGATGGCAGCGAGTGGAATTAATCTTGGAGTGACTCCACACTGTGGGATGAGGGCTGCCCTGCTCCGTGATGGATTTCCACGCGCAACCTGTGATTTTATTTTGAACGTGGAGAAGTTTTTGGTGGTCAGGCTCTGATCTCTTGAGAAACGGGACCCTTTCCTCAACTTGTACTTATGCCTGAGCAGCAGAGGCACAAAACCCAGCCTTGTGCTGTATGCAGGATACTGCTGTGCTCTGGAGTACACTTCCTTCACTGCACGCATCAGTCTGGACTTGTCCATCCTCCCGGCCACACTGCTAAAGGGGAAGAAAGTCCCTTTTGTCCCCATCTCTTTTAAGTCGATGGAGGGCATCTCTCCTTTTCTAATGAATTTTGTACCAGGGCTCTGGGGAGAGAGATTTAAGGCAGATTATTTGATTTAGTAAATCAAACAGCTTTCAGAAACAGCGTGGCCCAAATAGAAGGTGCCATCAAAAATAAGATCTTTTGCTTTTGTCTTAATGAATGAAGAGACTAAAAATACATTCCCAAATGAAAGCAAGTCGATAGATCTTTTACTGCTCACCGTGCTTTCACCTTTTGAAAGAAATGTCTTCTCCTTCTTTCACGTCTTGCAATCAGTTAGCTCCTAGAGCCAAAGCAGTCAAATCTGCATTATCTCAGTAGGACAGTTTTAATTTTAACACTATCTGCCCTGATCTCTCTTTGTCCAGTTAACATTTCCTTGACCTGGAGTTCAACCTCTTTTACAAAGTAACCTCGGCCTTTGATGGCAGTAATTCTACCTTCACCTCAACTGATTCTGAATACATAACCTCCAGGCCCAAAAGAGAAGATTAGCAGACTTTACCCTTATTACTTGTTATTGTGTAGTTATTAAAAACGATTTTGGCTCCAGAAAATGAGGCTGCAGCCAGACAGAAGTTAGCCTGGGGTTCAAAAGTCTAGCAATCTTTGGCTCCACAGGCCTATAAAAGCAAAGTGTTGACTGAATGCAAACAGCCTGCATTGAGAGAGGCCCCGACAGAGGCAGTGACAGCAGGCCATCAGTCACAGGGAGCCGCGGGGGGTGGGAGAGTCCCCCTAATGGCTCCTCACTGGCCTATTAATGGATGACTCCATTTGATTTCTCTGTCGGTGGGAATGCCAGACCTTGTGATGGCTGCAGCACGCGGACCTTTACATGCGTGCTCTGTTCTTGGGATTTTGGAAGGGGTGAGTCAGGTCTGATGCACAGCTGGAAAAAGTAATCCCCGGTGCACGGGATGCCTGCAACATGCTAATCTGCCACTTCTTCAGGCGCTTATTTTAGGCTGGTGTAATGAGCACCTATCAACAATTAATGATGACTGTTGCATCGGGGAAGGAACAGGAGTCCCTTTGGTGAAGTGAGAAGCAGTCAGTCAACTCCTCACCTTCAAGCATTAAATGTCGCTAGAGGTCAAAAGGTTCTGTGAGGAATGCAAAGTTTGGAATATTTTTAATTAAGCTACATCCTTTGAAATTCTTTCAAGTCAATCTTCAAACAAATCAGGTCTTAAATCAACACTCTTTAAAAACACATACACCTCTATTAAGTGCCTTCATACAAGCTCAAGTGGGTATTGCAGAAGGCAATTAATATAATTTTATGGGAGTCATGGAAAATCTCCACTTATTTTTGTGTTCAATCCCTACAGGATCTGTTAATATTCCTTTTCCCTGAATACCCAAATTCCTTATCCTTGGTTTGTGTGTGAATGGATTTGCTGTCTGAATTTAGCAATGCCTTAAGTATAAAGGTTGCAACAAGAGTTTGGAATGTCAGTGGTTTGTTAACCTAAGCCATGTCTGCTTCTTTGTTTGTTTGTTTGTTTTGCAATCTGTTTTTATGAAATGTCCATTTCTTAGAGAATTACTAAGAATTGGAAGATATCTTTATCATCCTATAAATAGAAGCTGCAGTTAACATACAAATATCTGTACTTGTGACTGGAGTTTAAGGCCCTTTTGTAAAGTTTTCTTTTCACAAAAAATTGAGCAGCTGGCTAAATCCTACAATGCTATTCACACACACACACACAAAAAAAAAAAAAAAACCCACAAAATAAAACTTGACCCAAGCATGTAAAACACATCAAATGCTGTTAAGTGACAGCAGATGATTTGGCTTCCATCCTGGCTGTCATTTTCAGATCTGCACATTTTCTGTGTTATTTTTGTGACCAGTACACATGGGATTCAAAAGACTCTGCTAACAAAGACCTTTGATCCCTGGATTAACTCTTCTAACACTCTTCTTAAGCAACTAGGAAAATAAAATTATTACCTCATTATCTATTTTGAGAGAATACTTAAAGCGGCCTCTAAGAAGGACTGGAGGTGGCACGTGAGCATCTCAAGTGAAAGTTACTGGGGAGGGGTTGCACCTATCAGTGTGAATAGTTCAAATTCCAGTCCTAAGCCCAGAACGAGTCCAGCAAAGTTGTTCTGTTGGGAATTCTGGCATCTGCCCTGCTTTCTCCGTGGCTACATCTGTGGTATAAAGGCAGCTGCTCCAGGGGCAGCCTGTGACCACAGGCCCAATGGTGATGATTCCTGTTCACAGTGCTCAGGAGTAGCTCTCAGGGCAGCATGGCAGGACTCAGGATGGAGTTGTCCCAGGTCTCCTCTGACCCTGTATGGCCCTCAGAGATTATTGTCACTTGTGCGCAATTAACTAATTCGAAGTATGTATTGCCTGCTTGAGGATTGCCATGACAGCACTTGGGGGATTTAAGGACACAAGGCCTGTTGGAGTAACATCAGATGGCTGCCACGAGCTGATGGAGTTAAACTTCTTGCAATCCAAGTCCATTTTGTTTGTCTGGAGCACAGCCTGGAGCAAGCTATTCTGTCAACTGTGTCCAGGCTTCCTCTCCAAGGAAACTGGTCGTTTCACTTCAGAAGGGAGCCTGGGATTGAGCAAGCATATATGCAGCATGAATGATGAGAGGATCAGATGCTGGCAGCAAACAGGAGTCTGAAAGTATGTGACGGAGACTTCTGTTTGATCTTTGACAGGGGGCCTGCTTCATCTATGTCAAGGGCAGCATTTGTGCTTGAAAAAAACCCACATTCACAACTTGAGGCAGACAGATTTCTTAGTTTAAATGCAGATACTCATTTACTCAGCAAGAGCCTGCATTGAAAGCTTAGCTACAAGTCCCTTTTCACTTTGAAAATGGTTACTGCACAGACACAGCTGCATCTGGTCTCAAATTTGTCCCAATCTGGAATGAAGAGAGTACCTAAAGAAACTGTAACATGGATGGCTGTACTCTGAAGGCCTGCTTTTTTTGCCACTCTTCCTTCACTTTGTGTAGTTCTATATAAATCACCCACCCTGTTTCACAAGAAGCATAACAAGGAAGCCCAGCTTCCTATGGATTTTCATCTGACCTGGCCAATGAGGATCATTGTTTCTCCCCGAAGTCCATAAGACTTCCCCAGTCCCATAGATTTCCATTCCACTCATACTGCTACAATCCTCCCATCAATCCTAATTTACTTGTATGTCAACTAATTCCCCATGTTTTTCCTCATCTTATTTCACCCCCACACCCCTCAGCTGAGCGCAGTGCTGCAGATGCTGTGGCTTATGTGCATGCTGATCAAGGAGCAGGCAAATGCATGATTCCTGTCCAGCCAATAGGTCTTGTGGAAATCATGGTGAAATTGATCTGCATCACTCATTCATCTGCTGATTTTCATGAGACTTGTGGAAACTCCATCAGAATTTGCCTCTTTCAGTCAGGCTTGATTGTCAACAGCTGTCAGATTCAAAGAGCTATCAGAGTAGGAGGTGAATGACAGACAAACCGAGATACAAACGGAGAGACAGCGGCAATGGAAAAGCTCAAGTTTCTCAGGAAATGAGGATGAAGAGAAGGTGACAATGAGATCACCTCAGAGCTCTGTTGGCAGCTGGCACAGAGAATGTAGCTGCCAAGCACGACAAAGCTGTGCTTCAGAGCTGGTTCCTGACACTTTTTCTCAAAACCTGGTGTGACCAGGTTGAAAAGGAAGTTCCTCTAAATGTGGTTACTTTATGCCTTTTTTTACACACCAGCATCAGAATATTCTCAAGGAATGCCACTGCCGTGCCTGGCAGACACTGATACCTCAATGTCACCTCTACCAATGAACAGAGGCTTTTTGAATATGCAACCTTGTTTTGTTAACTTTTACCATTTTAGCTTCTCTTACATCTAAGGTGAGTTAGCCAGTGATTATGCATCTAAAGGAAAGACATTTAGACATAGGTGGTGGAGATCTGTTCTAAATTACATGCAGTGCAAGATCTCTGAAGTCAGCAGGATTCAAACTGACACAGTACATATCCAAAGTATCGGTCTCCTGAGACCTTTTGCATTTTTGCTTTTGTGTAGATAAAATTTTGCTTAGTTTTGCTTCTGAACTTTACATCTGAAGTATATGCTGTTTTATAGTGGAGGATTTTGATCCTAAAGTAGGACCAAAGTATTTCTGGGAGGCTAAAGCCAAAAGTGTGATAGAAAAATCTGTTGGCAGAAAAATCAGCTAGGCTCATGATGTGCTTACATCTTTAACCCTACATTTTCACAGTACATAGATGTGTGCATATTCACAGAGATCTCTTCAGAGCAAAAGGACTAAAACCTGCATTTCCACCATCTAAGTCCCCTGGGAGATATGTCCCATGCTCAGAGGAACTTGAACTCATGTCAATAGCATAAGGCCTTTCAGAAAAAGCAGTATTGACTGTTTTCTTTTGAAATGATGGGAGTTTGGGAAGTGTTTATTTTTACTTTTTTTTCACCTTTTTTTTTTTTTTTTTTTTTTTTTTTGGTAACAGCTTGAATTTCTGTTCCAGAAGATCTAGAGCCCCTCTCAGAATTTCAAACCCAACTCCTGGGAAGACCCACCTGTTTCAACTGTTGTGTCAAGGACAAGCAAGGAGCAAGGACAGAAGTCTCTAAGTAACAACACCATTGCAGAGGTCCCCTGTAAGGGGCCAGCTGACTCAGAGACTTTAATATTAAAAAAATGGTGATTTCTAACACAACCCTAATCTCAGTGTTTCTTATTGATCAATTAATAATTGCCTCAGTTATTGGCTGTTCAGGCCATCTGTCTGAGGTATAAACTGTAGCTGCTCATAGTACTGGATCTTCAGTGGTCTGACAAAGACTCGTGTTCTTTAATCTCATTTTTCTAATAGCTTTGATGTATGTCATTTAGCCTGAACAGAGGACATAAGACAAAATGTGAGAAGCCATAGAGGGTATCTCAGCAGATTAACTTGGTGGCTTCTACAGGGTAAGTAGGCAAAGCAGATAGCTCAAAAACACAGTAATTTCATTCACTCTATAAATCAACGTAGCACAAATCACTCATCAGAGGAAGGTGAGGTCTATAAACAACAGCTCCTTGCCATGGACAAGTTAAATCAATGATAAAGATCTGAAACATTAGTGCGTCAGAGGTTTCCTTCTTTAAGCTGTCTTGTGTATTTGCCTGCCTCTGTTTTCACACGTCCTCTGTTAAAATAGAAAAAGAATGCTTTTTTTTTTTGCAGGACAGAACAACCCTTTATTCAGAAAGCCAAAATTAGCGGGCTTGAGTGCCAAGAGTCCTTCTGTAGCCACATCTCTTCTGTGCTGTAGGAAGTATTGATGACTGTTTTTTTGTCATTTCAGCTGCAAACACTAGAAATATACGTGGCCTCACTATTCCACACATGAATCCTATTGGCCTTTTATAGGCAGGAACCCCTAGTAGCCTGACCTGAAGCTTGTTAGGGTGGAAGAGAGGAGTTACTCAGTGGAACATCTTGATAGAGATCTCTTCACAGTATTTCTATATTTCTTTTTCCCCACATGAGTCATACAGTCTCCATGAGTACAGTGAAGGTAATAGTGCTTCACATACCACCACACCATGAGGGTTATCACATGAAAGTGCCTCAGCAAAAGAGAAGACTACTAACAAAAGTAGATCATATAAAAATTACTGCTGGTATCTTAGCCCTCCCAACAACTTGCAACAGTTCTTGCTTTTACAATTAAACCAAGCAGATGCCTGGCAGAACTATAGATCTGAAGAGAAATCTTGGTTATATCAGCAAAGTTATTGAAGAAAACCTGCTACCACTGTGCTATCTATTTGTGGAAAGCTATTTTAATGTTCCCAGAAAATAATCTTAGGTTTAACTGTTACCTGGAATAGGTCAAGAATATGAATTATGCTGCTTCTCTGCTTAGGGAATACTTATGTTTGAGGCAATGTGATGAGCCTTGTTTATGAATGTAAACATGGGCTGAAGGGGAAAGGAATGAGAAAACAATTTGTTCTGTTTCTTCAGTGCACTACATACTGTGTGATGCCACAGCAGGGGAAAATATTCTGGCAAAAGTTGCATCCATCCTACCTCTGGCTCATAATCTGATTGCTAATGTGTTTGTGAACTTGCTGCAACCAGTCATCAGCCTCCAGGGCTTCTGGCAAAACTAGTTAGGCCCTTGAGTGACCCAGATTCACCTATCTACTCATCAAAAACACTCCAGGAGGTTTCAAGTGTAGAGTTAAATCAATTTATATAAAACTTTCACTTGAAAGTGATCCTCTAGTTTAGAGGCACAGATCTTTTCCTATCTTGTGTGGCTGTATACTTGTCCCATTCTTTTATGAGAAAAGCTATTCCAGTTTATTCCTGGTTACAAGGCTTGTCTTAATTTCTGTGCTATGTTCACCCACGGGCAGTTTGCACTCAGCATTAATCACCCTGATATCACCTACCAGCTCTACTATTTTTGTTCTCTCCTCTCTTTTTACATCTGGGGTGCAGCAAGCATCACCTCACAGGTCTTGTTTTGCTAGACAAGTTAAGTGCTTTCAGTTTTCTTGCCATTACTTTGCTCACTATATTTCTTTCAGCTTGCATTCATCTTTCTTGAACAGATGCAATCAGAACTATACACCGAGGAGGTTTCACAAGTACAATGACATTAAGAGTTTCTTATCTCTCCTAAAAAAAATGGATTTATAGGGATTGCACTTGCCTTTTTCACAGTCAGATCACATTGAATGTTCATAATCATCTTGTGAGTAACTGATGTTCCCAGTTATTTCTCCATTTATCTCTAGCCAGCATGTTCTGGAAAAAAAATCTTATTAGCAATTGGAATATATTGCAATCATAATGTTGTGTTTTGTGCTATTTCTATTACTGTAGACCTCAAAGTTATCCAGTTCTTCCTTTAAAATTGCCTAGTCCCACATTACGATGAAAAATACTTTCAAGTAAGAAAAAGAACTGTCACCTGCTTTCATTACCTCATTTCTGTCTCTGTGGTGAATTCTTTGATAGCAGTACTGAACAAGTTGGAGGTCTTTCATTCATCTTATAAGGCAGTTATCAAAGAAAGATATCTAGATGGCCTAACCTGGTAAAATCACATGGTAAATTATTTGGATTATTCACTCCTCTAACATTGCTAACATTAACAGCAATAACACTCAGTAAAACCAAGGACTCATAACATTTACTTCTGGACTCAAGCGTTTCATCTGGAAATTGGAAACTGTTTTTAGCTCTCTAGGCTGGAAGGCAGCACAAAACAGTGAGACAACCTTTTCCCTGAATTGATTTCCCCACATCTACTCCAGTCAGGAGACTTTCTTTTACAATCTATGTAAATGCCACTATTAGAAATACAGTTTTTTCAAAAAGAGGACAGAGAACAGTATCCTCCTCAGGTATAATAATTAAGCAGTACTAAAAAGATCTCAGAATGTAATACTGTTTTTTTTCCCTGCTCGGATCCAGTGTGTCTCTCAATCACACCTAATTTAGGTGTTTATCATTAAGAATTGATGGGGTGTTCTTTTCAAAAGCCCCAGTGGCAGAGAGTAAATATTTGTTTATATATTGGTGCTCGCATTTGCACTCATAATGTTTTCTATGCATTACTCTATGGGGCTATGAATTACTGTGAACTTTAAGACTAAATGTAAAAAAAAACTTCTAGTTTCTGGATTTCCTTTTCCTTTTGCAAAATAGTTGTAAAATCCACCCTTAGCAGGGCTTTGTACGTAACTAAACAATGATCAGCTAATTGATCTTCAGGGATCACTTTAGTTCCCACTGAAATTAATAGAAAGGTTCCCATCTATTTTGCTGAGAGCTGGGTCATAACCCTGGTGAGAAAGTAGATTAGCTCAGGAATATATCCATGGGAATTAATAACAACTAAAACTGATCTAAAAATAATCCATAAGAAATGCTTATGCAAAAAGACTGCATAGACTCACCTTGTTTCAGAAACACTGTGTTTGATCAAAGTGTGCAGTAATGGCCTCATCCTCTGGGGAGAAATTGGTTTAACTAAAGAAAGATCTTATTACAAGGCTTCTCATTTCCTGTTTAGCAATCACAAAGTGGATGCTTTGAGAATTAAACAAACAAAAGTTGTACATAGCAAAAATGATCAATTGGCTGTGTACTGTATGAAAGCAAGGATCGTGGTTCTTTCTTCACTATCACATCAGACCTTCAGCTGCAACAGTCTGAATTAGAGATTAATCTCTACAGCAAGAGTCCATAATATGTTTGTCTTCTGGATTTTGTCATAAAGAGGGATTTGTGCCGCACATTCACCAGAAAGTTAAACAATGTAATCAGAAGTTTGTAGAGCTGTCCAGTTTGCATAAGCCTACTCACATTTAAAATAAACATTGCATATGTGGAAAGCAGAAGGAAGTAGAACATCCTTTAGAAACTAGCTGTATACTTACTGCCAGGCTTATGATGAAAGTTTGTTTTTAACTTGGATGTCACTTGTGTTCTCAGCTACTCAGTTAGTATTTTAAACATATGACCATTAATACAAAGGAATTAATTAATTTATCTATTTATTTATTCATTTCCTGTATTTAGATACATTTCTATTAGTGGGCATTTCTCTTTCAAGAGCAATAGTGGAGATGAGGAACCATAACAAGAGCCAGCTGCTTTGAGATTTGGAAAGACACGAAGATCAAGGACAAGTCATTCTATCTCTGTGAACGAATGACGAGCAGAGGTAAATATGTAATAACAGAAATTCAATTTTTAAATGAACCAAATGATAAAGACAAAAATACAGCTTTAAAAACAAAACAAAACAAAACAAAACAAAAACAACAAAAAAACCCCTTATTTATACTCTTCATAAGCTGTAACAATTCTCCCACATTGGAGATTTCACCTGGATTTGGCCATGTATGCCAACAAAGTCCCATACCTGATACCACGGGCCTGTGGGCTGTGGGCTGTTATCGGTTGTATTTACCCACAGTGCGTAACTCCTGAGTCAGAGAGCTCGTTTTACAACTTTTCTGAGAACATATGGGGAGTGCCTGGGTGTGGGATTGCCATTCTGTCAGGAAAACAACCAAACTGAAATTTATGAAAAGGAATGTTCAGAGCAGGCACCATGTATGAATGAACATCCTGTATAGGCTGCAGGCCAATTATGTCCTCCCTTTTGCTCTTTGTTTGCTAAGGCAGTGTGGTTCGGTGTATCCATATATTTATTTGTATTTCTACAAATAAAAAGTGGAAGTCCAACCTAACGAGAGTAATTTGATATGTAGTTCACTAGTTTGATAAGACTGGTCAATTAATATTTTCCACAGAGATATATATATCTGCCTGCTGAAATACTACGTGGTACCCCATGGTAGCCCACTGCTGGTTACAGCTGGTCACAGGCCAGGCTGGCACGCTTTGGAGCAAGGCTGCTAGGTCATTTCATGGACTAAATTGAAGGAAACAATGTAAAGGGATGTATGATGTAGGCATCCAGTGCACACTGTTCTATGCATCTTAACAGCGCTCATGAAAGCCACGTCATCTGCATCTGTGCAGTGCAAGAGACCAGAATCACTGGATTAATGTGGCTTCAGTGAAAACAGGTCACAGGGCTGTATCCACCTCCTTGGGGCAGCATGTAAGAATGGGGTACCTATAGGAAGGTGCATTTTGTGTAGCCACAGCTTCCTGGGGAGCTGCTCTCTGCATGGAGGATCTCAGAATTTCTGTGCCAGTCTCTGCCACATGGGACACTTGGCCCTTTCACCAGGCTATTTTGCCTATGGGCCAATGGTTCTTGAGTGTGGGAGCACAAAAGAAGAGATATGGGGTTCAGCTTCTTTCTTCTCACACAGTAAAGAAGGAGGAGTTGAAGGTGTGAAGAACAAGGGAGGAATAGGCAGCAGGCATGAAGAGGGAGTAATGAGGGATACATCATCATCTGGTACAAGTACAATAAGTACATGGCTTTAGCCCCTAACGTCTCTGACGTGTCCAGGAGGAACACAGAATATCCCAGCCAAAATCATCTAGAATATGCAGGCTAGGATTTTCCATCAGCCAGCTCCAATACTGGCTGGAAATCTAGGCTGAAGTCTGTGGTGTGTCAGCTGTCCAAGGCAGCAGTGTCCATCAGGAGGGAAGTGTACACGCACGGCTGTGTCAGCCACCTGCACTGTGTCTTCTGGGATGAATATGACACAGCCCTACTTTTCACCTTTCAGTTACAGAGCCTTTTTAAGGTCTAAGATTTTTGACCAGCTTCTAATGATTTTTAAAACTTTTAATAAACAGTTGGCATTATTGTGTCAATTGTATCATTTGGGTAAGCAGCTTAACTTAATGTCAAAAACCGAGTGCATTTGTTGAGTCTATTTTTAATCTTTAAACATGAAATCTAAATATATTTCTAGACAGTCAGAAAGGTGATTATCTCTGTTCTCTCCATCTAAGGCAATGTGCTTTCCTAATAATGTTATTTATAGCTAGAGGCTGTTAAAGTGTAGCACAGACAGTCTGCCTACATATCATGTAAAACTGCTTGCTGGAGTAATTATGCATTTTTGCTTAAGCAATGTGGTAACAGAGAGATGGCTGAGTACTAAATGGGTGCTTGCCTGGCTGCTCACATGCACATCCCTAAAGATCACTTTAGGTCCACATGTGCTGGATCTGAAGGAACCTGCCATGCTGTGTGATCTTGTGCTCCTGCGAATTTTTGTACAATGACTCTGATGCACAGTTTATTGCCCTAAATCTCCTCTAACAGAGTAAGCAGCAAAGAAATCCCACACTTCTCAGACTATAAAAACATTTTAGTATGTCCAAAAGTGAGTTTGCATAGATGTCTGTAGAGTAACAGAGAGCATCACTGCCTGTTTTACAGTGGATAGGCTCTGCTTGGGATCTGAGTATTGATCCCCAAGTATTCAGTGTCTGCCTGAAGTGTTCCTGGACACCTTTTGGAAATTATCTTCCTTCTAGATAGGAAAGATGATTTCTAGCAAAGTGAAATGTAAAGCATTACTGCTGAAGTGGTTCGATTCAAAACACGCACAAAAAAGGAATTGTTTTCACAACACATACACACATAGCAAAACTGATTGTCACAGGATATTTTGGAAGCCAGAAGTTTGCATGACTTTAAGGATTCAGACAAAGTGATGCAAGAACTCTTGCCAGCTTTTTTGTATGTGAATTTTGGCTCAGGAGGTTTGTAAGCTGACTATCTGTCAGATGCAGGTTGGATATCTCAGGGAAAGATCACTGAATTAATTGCATATGCTTCTGATGCTCCTCAAGCAACTTTTGCTATTTGTTATCAAAATGGGCAGATACGGCTAGATGGACTTTTTATCTACCCAAGTATATCAGTTCTTACATTTGTATTTTCCACTCCTAGTCTGGCTAAGAAAGAATTTCAACTAGATAATGTTTTGTTGTTGTTATTGCTGTTTTTTAATAGATGGAAGGAAAATTTAGAAAAAATTTCAGAAAAAATGTCAAAATATCAGCTGGAAGAAGCACAGTCTCAAAGTAAAGTATGACAAACTAGGAAACATGTGCCACTGGAACTGATGCACTGTTCATTGTGATAAGTTTTTGATAAAGGCTTAGATGGATAAAGAAACATTTGGGAACAGAAATGCTAAAATTTGGTACTTCATCAAGAGTGTCCCAAAAGACTCAGGTTACAGTGGATAATCATGTCTATGCAAATCTTTAACATAATGTATTTACTCTTTTATTCAAGGATAGAAAAAGAAAGATGAAAAAGGATTCTAAAAGCAGCAGCACTAGATGGGGAGGGCAGAAAGATAAAAAGGATCCATTTTCAGCAGCCAAGAAGAGGGAAGGATAAGTAATTTGAGGTAAAGAGAAAAAGCTGACAAAGAAAAACAAAGATAAGAATAAAGCTAAAGAATCCCTTCCCTCCTGTTCCCTCCCCTCCCTTCCCCCTTCCTCCACTACTTCTTTTTGTCCCTTTTCTATGTGCTTGGTATCCTTGCTGATAATTTATTAATGATAAATTTGAAAGTTGTTTTTTGGATTACTTTAATTGTGTTTCAGAGCCTAGATGTCAAAGGACAAAAGGAAGCATTTGAGACTTTCCTGGAATGACCTTAAAGACAGAAGGAAGGAAAGAAAAGCAATAGCATAATGAAAGGATGATCTGTGGGTTAAAGTATTGGACGTACTTTGAGACATCTACACTCTCTCTTTGTGTCTGACTGCCCTGAATAGTTACAGTCAAGTTTGTGGTGTTTGTGTGCGTGATCTTCGCAGACTTCTTGAGTAAAGAGCAGTCTTTCCTTCCAGCAGTTGGCTTAAGAAGAGTGTCACCTCTACAGTGAAACTATGGCTCAGCTGTAAGACGAGTGGTACTAACAGAAACAGCACGGAAATCAGTAACACAACAGTCACTTTTACTATAGGAAAATAGGAAACGTCTGAGATTATCAGACTTCCAAAAGGTGGCAATTTCTTTGTAAAGACATTGCTAAAACATTACAGTTATTTTCACCATATAAGGTAAAGAAAAGGAGCTTATGGAGGAAAGAGTTTTTTTCTGTAGGAAGGAGTATTTATTACTCAAAGAAGTTGAGATGTTACCAGAAGCAAGCTGAAAAAAACCCCAAATCAACAGCAATAAAAAACTAGGAAGAATAATAGCACTCTTACGCCAGAAGGGCTTTTTGTTACTGTTCCCAGGCAAAAATATGAATTCAAATACTTTAACTTCTTTGGAATGAGGGATGTTTCAGCAGTCCCCCGAAGTCAATCTCACTTTTACCATTTGAGTCGCTTCTATGGAATGGCTAAGAAACTATTGACTTGAGTAACTATTAGAAAAGCAAAGTTGTTCATGTAGATCACAGTTGAAGCACTAGATAAATTATAATTTAATTACAGCTATTAAATATAAAGTCATGTATGACTAATTGTAGGAATTGCCAGAAAGAATTTTAAGGGGAAGCCAAGGACTCATAATCCTGGACTCGATGATCTCTGGAGGTCCCTTCCAGCCCCTACAATTCTGTGATTCTGTGATTCTGTGATCCTGAACTTCTGAAAAGTTTTTTGGGGAGCGTGTTTGAAAATAAGACTACAGATCTATCTAGACTGTGCAGGTATGTGAACTAGTTATTTGGGGCTTGGCAGCAGCACAGATGTTAGCACAGTGCTTGGCCTGTGCACTGGGGTTGGTTAACTCTCATGAGACTTCCAGTTCAGGAGATGTATTGTTTCATACTCACTGGGGTACCACTCTGACAATGTAATGAAAGCAATAAACAGCTGAGGTTAGAAATAGAATATGTTCAAGAAGTGATAAATTTGGATATTCTCCTTTAAAGCATACATATTAACCTCAGAGAGAATACCCCCAGATGAAAGGTGAAGTTGCTCAGAGCTGAAAGAGATATGGTTATGAGGTGATTTTAGTCAGATACACTCTTAGTGATGCGCAAGCATTCATCTCATTTGTTTCTCTCAGGAGAAGACGCATGCTGAAGTCTATGCAAAGGAAACTAATCATTGCCATCCGGTAGACTTTTGTGTGTGTTTGCACTTAAAAGATACTTCTGAAGCCTTGCCAGTTCTAGAGTCAGATTTAAGGATTTTTTTAGACTAGGATGAAGTAACAGGGCATTTTTCCAACTAAGTTAGCACAAGAATAATTAAATGGAAAAGTACCATCACTTGTGCTGTAACTCACCCAGTCTTGCTCGCTTCTAGTTAGTTTGGCTAATGAATGCGAAAAGACTGATTTCTTAGTCAGAGAAGACTTTATTGATATTCCTATGCTAATTTGTTGCTGGGCTGGTACTTCAACCAGTAACCCAGGTTATTCTGAGGTGGAGCAAAGCTTTAAAGTACTGCCAGTGTGGAGATGAGGGAGTATAGCAGAAAAGACAAACTCTGCACTTTAAACAAGAAGTGTTGGTATTATATGAGGTATCAAGGTGAATGAAGGAAGGAAGGAAAACTGGATTGTTTTAAGTAGCTGAAAAAGTAAAGAGAAAACAGTAGCTCTCAAACTATGCCCTGCGGACTTGTGCATGTAGTTTCTTGACTCTGGTCAAAACAGAGTTTGGGTGTCTTGTTCCTGTGGTCCTAATCTGGAAGAACTGAAGAGTTTGGTAGTAAATCTCTATCTGAAGTAGGTTATGAGCTGTAGTTTTTGGTCATTCTGATCCATTAAATCAGTAACTGCACTGATTATGACTAGTATGCATCTGTGTGGGGCGTGTGTAGTTGTTTGCCCCAATGTGACTCATATTTCGTAGCTGTGACTATGTTTGCTAAATCCTTTCTTCAAATTTCCCAAATGGCTATATAACAGAGGTTTAAAATGAAAGAGCTGCCACAAGTTATTAAAATAGGGTCAGTTAAGGTATATTTGTTGCAACAGAAAAGATTCACTGAACTGCATGAGGTATGAGAGTTCTTTTCTGTCTGGGAAAGCTGATTTGTCCAAAGAAGTAGGGAAAGCAGGTCTATACTCCCTGGAAAAATAGAAGTGTGGGAGTTCAGCATTTCTAAATGAAGACTAAGGAAGATGTTGCAAGGCTGTTGAAAGTCATGTCAGAGAGAAATCAGAGGAGAGAGTTATCTCATAAAAATTATTATTTTTAAATAACAACGTTAAATATGTGTACTGAGAATGTAGTGTCCTTCCGAGGGAGAAAATCAGTATATGCACACAATTCTGAATAGAAAAAAGTAGGAGAAAAATCTCACCCCAGATCAGGATTTCTGACACATCTTGATTACAGTAAGAAGTAAAGTATAAATATTTGTGTGGGAGAAATAATTTCATAAACCAAATTTGAGACCAACAAACCATGGCTTTCCTGTTTTGCAACAGGAAAACCATGGTAATGCATCAACTATGATAATGCATAGTTTAATGAGCTATTGTGTTTCATTTTACCAAGCCAGAATCAAAACTAGTTTCTTTTTTTTAATACAAAAGTACAAGTAGAGAGAAAACCTATATAAATCTGCAGATCTGTAGCTTTGGGATTCTCATTGCAGCACTGCATGCCAAGTCACAGTAGTTGGGAAAATAGCAGGTGTTACCTTTTAGCATGTGTCATCGTTTGGAGCTTGTCTGATGCTTGTTTCCTGGCACTTCATTTATTGGAGTTGCTACAACAAAATATTTGTCCTCAGATATCACCACACTGATTATTTCTTGTCACGTCATACAGTAGAGAAGAAAAGGGGAATCTCAGGTTTTACTTCTCTTTTTGTTTCCATGGACACAGTTTTCTAATTCTGTAAGGAATCAAAATCTGCTTCCTTCATTAACTTCATTCTTGGAATGAACTTCCCCATCAGCTTTTACTAGTTATTGAAACAATTTGTGAAGAAGAAAAGGAAAAAAGAAAAGGAAGGAAGGAAGGAAGGAAGGAAGGAAGGAAGGAAGGAAGGAAGGAAGGAAGGAAGGAAGGAAGGAAGGAAGGAGAAAATGGCAGAAAATAACCTCATGCTACAATTCCAAGTAAACAGGAAGTTGTAGGTTAAAGCTGAACCTTTATAAAAAACAACATAATTTAATAAATTCAAGGGAATTCTATGGGAAGGTGACACAACAGTGTAATACAAAAGTCTTCTGATTTTTATTTAAAATTGGTTTTATACTTCACGGCTTTCTCTCAAGCACAGCTTGTTGCCTATTACGTGTAATACAAGCTTGTGCCCTGCGCTTGCCAGGAATCTGAGACAATAAGGTAGCTGTGTTTATCAAAAGTAATGATGTTAGGGCATTTTCACCTGGAATGTTTCTTACCTAACATCTTTTTTTAAACAACTCTTAGTAATTTCTCATTATTTTTCTGTTTCTAAGGATTACTTCATACATGCAGAAGCTATTGTTTCTCATGACAGATTAACCCCATTCCAAGTCTGATATTTAAGAAAGCAAATTCTTAGTGCTCAGTAGTGTAACGAGTTGTTGACCAGCCTTGGGTTTGCAGCAGATACAGAAAGAGCTGCTCAGGGCTAAGGGAAGGACTTGTCCATTGAATGGCAGGGCCAAGTGAACACAATAGGGTCAGGCTCCATCTGCACCATTAGTTGCAGAATTTCCTTCCTTCCCTGCCCTACACATCTGCTGGAGCTGCTCCTTACCAGCTGCCAGTTCCCACTGACCTCTGTAAGCCAAGAACATGCAGAGGTAGGTAGGACATAGTGAAAAAGTGAAGCTTGAGAAGAAGAAAAACATACACTGAGCCAGAAGTACCGGGATCAGGGAGAGGTGAAAGAAGAGGTGTATGGTCTGGTGTGTACCAGAGAGGCAAAGTGAGCCATAGAGAGCCTTACTTTTGTAAGGGGTGTCTTGGCTGAGAATAGAGAACAGGAAACAGAAGCATTTGAGAGGAAGGATTTAGAGAGGGAGCAAAGCGTACTTGAAACAAGGAACCTAGTGCTAAGTACCTTTTAATTCTAAAATCTATTAAAAGTTTATTTTCTATCCAGTGCTGCAGTTCAGTCATAAGAACAAAATTCTAGACCGTGTTTGAATAATTTCTGTGCTGCATTGCCACTGCCAATTTCTTTTCTGCTGGAAGATTTCCTTCTACACAAGGAGACCTTAAATCAGATCCTTAAAGGGAAACATTGGCCATCAGCCTTGTGGGTAGTGAGTATGCTAATCATATCAGATCTGCAGGATCTGTTTCCTTTTTTGTAAGCTTTCTACATATATGATTAAATATATGATTTCAGTGTCTTCTGAGACTAGTAAATATTTCTGAAAACAAAGAAAATGCCTTGTTAAAGTAGATTTTGCCAAATCTTCTGGAAGTGTTTTCTTTGGAATAAGGAACTAGAAGTTGTGGCCCAAAGGTTATTTTTTCTGCAAGTGGCATTGCAGCGCCTGAGAGACTTAGAATGAAACTGACGATTCAATTAAAATGATGGTTTCTTCCCATCAAAATGTACATTGCAAATTAGGATAAGTCCAGCACAGCAGAAATTAGTTAATGGAAGGTTGGCTTTGTTCCACAAAGGCGTCCTCCTTTTCTCATTGCATTCCAGATACCCAGAGATTTATTGAAGCTGCTGTTTCTCTTTGAGTTTGCTTTATTCATAGCCTTGTCTAGTCACCAAAACCAGCTTACCATTATGGAGGCTTGCAGTGCAGGGCTAATGACCCTATCCAACACATCTAACCTTAAATCTCTGAATTGTTGCATTGCAAGAGACAAATAACATCAGTACTTCTCAAAATCCTACAAAATGTAATACACTTCTATCTGATCTTTGTGCATCTCCAGAGCAACCATTCAGTTCCTTATAGGCAGGAATGTACAAACCAGTTCAAATGACTGCAGCAGCTGCAAGCACTCATGCCTCCACCCTGGAGGACGTGAGCTGCTGCTGATGGCTGCAACTCTCCCCCCCCGAATTATCCTGTCAACCCCCATTGGGGGCCATAGCCTCTAGTTTGAATGAAAATAATACCTACACATAGATCAAACAGATATTTAGAAGCCATATTTTGGAACTTAGTTGTCTGCAAAGTGTAAATAAAAATGCAGGTACATTTAGTGTTCTTTAAAGTACAGGTTCACAAAATCATTGAATCACATAATGGCTGAGGTTGGAAGGGACCTCTAGAAGTCATGTGGTCAACCCCGTTGCTCAAGGAGGGACACCCAGAGCAGGTTGCCTAAGACCATGATCAGACACACTTTGACGGTCTCCGTCATGGAGGGTCACCTCACAAAAATTCTGGACAGCCTGTTTCGGTGATTAATGATCTCCCAGTATTCTTCCTGGTGTTCAGATGGAACTTGCTGTGTTTCAGTTTTGTGCCCAGTACCTCTTTTCCTGGCACTTGTCAACTTGTCATTCGTGTGTGTGAGCATACGTGTATGTGAATGTATAGGGATATTAAACTTACAGCATCCAGTTCATATAATAGGATCTCTTAGCTTTAACAAGAGAGAGAAATGAGAAAAATATTTGGAAGGGACTTTGGAGATGGTGAAGGAGTACTGCTCAAACAGAATGGCTGTCCATTGCTAGCACCTTTGCCAACACCAGTCAGGTCAGCCATGGCTTTGTCTAGCTGAGTCCTGAAAACCTTCAGATATGGAGATTCCATCTTCCCTATGGGCAGCCTGCTCCAGGGCAGCCCTTCTTGTGAAGAAGTTTTTCCTAATGTCACTCACTGACTTGTGTCCAGTTCCTGTGATGTTGTCAAGAAAAACAAATAAGCGTGAAGTTAGACTTATCTAAACCTTTTGCGCCTCAGGTTGCATTGGAATCTGTACTGTAGCAGAACTAACACTACCAAGGCAAGTCGGGTGCTAGAGCTTGCCTGAGCATGTGTTTGTAGGCACAACCCAGGCATTAGCCCTCCTACCGGCTGCTCCATAAAGGACTGAAGTCACTGTGAGTGCTGTAATTGTGTATGTACTACTCTAACCACCTGGGATTTTGAGAAAAAAAATAAAGAGCTTGAAAGCGTGAACACGCCATATCTGTTTCCTTTAAAATGATAATTGTTCCTGACTTCAGTTTATTGTGCCAAATACAGCAGGAAGTGAATGTCAATAAAGGGTTTGTAACTGGATGTAGACATTGCTGAGGTATACAAACATTTATTAGAGGTAGCCATGGTAACTAGAACAATGTATTACACAGACTTCATATGCAGTTCTTATAAATGCAGTATTCCGCCACTCCAGAGGCTAAAGCTTTTGACTATTCCAGGTTTGAACTGGCTAGTCAAAATCAGTGTCAAATACATTACTGGGTGTAGACTTCTAAAATTCAAAGAGTTAAAACTATTTGCAGAATTACTTAAGTGCAAGAATCAATTTATAATTCACACTTCCGAGAGTGAGAACTTCCTCATTCTTCCTCAGAAAATTTTAACCTGCATTAAAAGCCTCACAAGCATATTATAGAGACATATCCAGGATCAGATTATCTTGGGTTTATGATATTTATCTTCCATCAAGTTAGAAATTTCTCTCCACTGGAATCTAACTTGTATTTGTTACTCCACTGGGTGGTACATTTAAATGTCACAGTGAACTCACACCGACACTTGCTGTGAAAACTGCCTGCAGATGCAGGCCTGGGTGTCTGCCCCTGAACTTCCACCAATAGACTGTACAAACATTTCTGGGTGGAAGATTACTCCTGTGTGACAAATAATGGCAGTGTTCTAGGGAGCAAGGTGTTAATTAAGTCTTCTTGCTTAGGAAGTCAACCTGACAGTTTTGTCATTAATCATAGAAAAACAATAACACAGGTTATCTTCCCTTAGGGGAAATCCTCCTCCATCCCAATTACACTGATCCATTTTTGCAATACCTTATACAGGTACTAGAAATAGAGGACAGCTATGTATCCCTCAAGCTTGAGACTGCCCTTTAAATCTCTAGTCTGAAAGTAGACTGATGGGTTGTGTGATGTGTGGGTGCAAATGTGCGTGTCAGGACATTACCCTGCAATTCTCTTCCTCTTTCTTCAGATCTGAACACCAAATTATGCACAGCTTCAAATCTTCATATGTTCAAATCCTTATTAGTATCACCATCTCTGTCTGCTTTAAAAAGAAGTAGATTAGCAGAGCAGGTATACAGTGCACATCTCTACTAGCCTGGTGTCTCTGTTTGCTATTTTTGGGTGAACCAGAAGGGGAAATTAAGTATTAAAGAAAATTGCATTAAAGTTGAAATTGGGAAGAGAAACCGGAGGAAAACCCTCAAGAATCAGATTAGGAAAAGGTGATTGCAGGTAGAAAGGTTATATGAAGAGAAGGAACATCTGACAAGCATGGACCTGGTCTTGCTTTAGTCCATGGCATAGAGTGTGTGATTTTTTTTGTGATGATCTATATTGTAGCTCTAAGTTCTGTGCTTCCAAAAGGATTTTTGGGAAGGTCTTATTTATTTTTTTCTTCCATTTACATGGCAGCTGTCTTTTTCTTCCAAGATCTGATGTTATGTTATGCAGTCATATGATGTCTATGCTACAGCCCTGTCTTTTGAGACCACTAGAACATCTACTTATAAATGATGCCTGCAAAATAAAGTTATTTCTAGTCCTTCTGGCTACAGTCACATAAACAAAATTGAATTTCTTTGCTCTCTTTTCTTTCCAACTAATATCCTGAGAGCTGAAGGAGAGCTTGACTGTGGATGGGGGAGTAGGTGACTGACAGACTGCACTCTTGATCAGTGATTATCAATAAAAGATATCCGTGAAAATGGATACAAATTTCTAGTTTACACTCAAGGCACTGTGCATGTCATGTTTTGACATGCAGTTGGCCCCTCAGGATTCATTTTGTGCTTTTGGCTGTACAGAGATCACTATGAATGACTCCATCTTCTGAAAAACCTGTATAACAGAGACTGTTTCTAGGTAATGAAGGTTGGTTTTAGTTGCATGAAAATATTTCAGACCACAGCAAAAGTTTTTTCCCAATTAATTCAGGAGAAAATCTAGTCATTTAAAGCTTAAGTAAATTATTGGCATCAATTAGAATGTATCACCTCTAGTTTCTGCTATCGATTAGTTCACTAATCGTCAGTGCAGGAACAAACTGGATACAAACTCTCCTAAGGGAGATCCTCTGGGATGAATATGGCTCAGCATAATGGTCAGTGTGGTGCTCACCCACTGACTTTTGTGATACTTTGAAATGAATATACTTCCATAAAATGACTTTATTTCCCTCAGGTCCTTTCTGTAAGTCTACCATGACAGGCTAAGCTACACTGGGACCTCTGTGGGACCAGAAAGAGGAGATTTTAAGAACTTCAAGCCAATTTATCAGTTTTTGTTGTTGTTGTTGTTTTCATAGAGGAAAAATGAGGACAAATATTCAATACTCATGAAATTGCAAAATTAGAAAACAAAATGTAGACCCAGGAAAAAGAAGTTCTCTTGTTCTTTCTGAAAGAAACTTGGATATTTCCTGGGCTTCTGCAAGGCTTTTGATATGGTCCCACATCACATTCGGATGTGGGAGAAAATTCTTTCTGCAATCCCACATGTGTGTACTAACTGGAAGAAAAATTAATTGAAAACAGTCCTGTGGATAAAAACTTATGGGTTTGGGGATGTGAGCCAGTAGTCTGTGTTTGCAGCCCTGAAGGCAAACGGCATCTTGACCTGCATCAAAAGAAGGGTGGCCAGCAGGAAGAGAAGGTGATTGTCTCCCTCTGCCCTTCTGAGTCCCCATCTGGAGTACTGTGTCTAGTCCTGGGGCTCCCAGCACAAGGAAGACATGAAGCTGTTAGAGCAGGTCCAGAGGAGGGACATGAAAGTGATCAGAGAGCTGGGGCACTTCTGCTATCAGGAAAGCTTGAGGAAGTTGGGCTTGTCCCGTCTGGAGAAGAGAAAACTTCAAGACCTCATTATGGCCTTTCAGCACTTAAGTGAAGCTTATATACAGGAGGGAGACTGACTTTTTACATGGGCAGATAGTGATAGGACAAGGGGAAAGGGTTTAAAACTAAAAGAGAAGAGATTTAGATCAGGTACTGGAAGAAAATTTTTTACTCAGAGGGCAGTGAGGCACTAGAACAGGTTGTCCAGAGGAGCTGTGGATTCCCCATCCCTGGAGGCATTCAAGGCCAGGTTGGACAGGGCTCTGGGCAGCCTGATCTAATGAGCGGGAGCCCTGCCCCCAACAAGAATTTTAGAACTAGATGCTCTTTAAGGTCCCTTTACTCAAACCTTTCTATGATTCTATGATTTTATTTCCATCCATGTAGATCTTCAAAAGCCAGGAGGACGTGGCCCTGGGCAGCCTGCTTTGGGTGATCCTGCATGAGAGTGAGGTTGGACAGATGACTTCCACACCTCCCTGCCAGCCTCAGCCATTTTGGAGTTCTGAGATTCTGGAAAGTTGAATTATTGTGTTTTGAACAGTAACTACTGTGAATGAAGGTTTAAATAATTTTGTTCAGTAAACCCCTAGAATGATACCATTGGCTAATACTACTTGGCTCCCATAAGTCTGTGACAAAGATGGAATCAGATTATTTAGGATAAGAAGTGCCCAGTCTTTCTTGCAGGATGAAGGTAGGATGTAAGCAGGCCAGTCTGTAGTTAGCAACACTCTGTGTATGCACCAGTATGAATATTTTTTTATAACAGTAATGCAATTGTGTTACATCTGTTGTTAAAAAGTGAAAAATATTTTGTGGCAAAATAAATTATTTCAAATGAAAAGTAAGTTTTGGTAGCATGGTAAACTTGAAATGACAATTGTTTCCACAGATTCCAGGGTAGGCGGATTCTGATGTTTACTCTGAATGGATGTAAGTGGTTGGAGTCTGCCTGGCGACTTGACAGATCTGCAGACCATACTTTAAATACTATGGATACCTATTCATGAAAAGATAGGTACTTCTAGATAAAATGACATATTTAAATATGTCTGCTATATATGGGACAAAAAGATAGGTACGTGCATATTTATAAATTTAATGGATCACAGTGACTGTATTACTCAAATGTATTGCAGATCAAAATGAGAGATCATCACTGACTCAAGAGAATTTTAGTATATAAGTCTTCTTTTAAAGCACATTACAGGAATATGCCTCCTACTCTATATTAAAAAAGCCAGACCCTTAAATGGTCAATTTCTTGAACATCCAGATAATACAAAATGACGTAGTTATTTATTGCAACCCTTGTCCAGTCAGCAACAGAGCTGGGAAACTCTGTGTGTTTACCAACTCTTGGGCATAATGGGCAAAATCCTTTCTCTATTCCTCATTCTGCCAACCTGATGTCTTCTACTTTTCACTTTCACATTCCATGCAAGTCAACCATGAATTACTCAGGGTACAGTTTCAATCACCTTCATTTTACATTGCTTGTAATTTACAATGGAGAATCAGACTGAATGGCTCTATGCATTTTGTTAAATCATTGAGGATTTCACTCCATGTCATTCTGATTACCTAAAGATTTTTTTTTTTTTAATTAGCTTTATATAACAGAGAACTAAAGTCTTGATGTCTTGACAAGAAGATATATTTTTTACTAGAAAAAAAAGTAGTGCCCTATGCATGTATGATTCACCCTGTGTATATTTATTATCTATTTGCTTGGACAATATCTGCATCAAAATGCAGTATAAGTCAAATACAGTAGAATAAGCTCGGACTTTTAAAATAGTGCAATATAGAAAGGTGCATGTAAGAGATTTCATACTGAGTTTCCTTTTACATTGAGCTGTGAAGAAATGAAAAATTAGCAACATTTTTTTTTATAAACTGAGACGATTTTCTGCTTTTAAGCCTGCTCTGGAGAACAGAAAAGATGTATTCCAGATACCTTGAACTATCTGGCTTTTATGGCAACCCGAATTAATCTCCCCATACCTTCCAGTTGTACCTCTTAGATGAAAACAAAGAGCCAGACTCATAGATTACGCTGTTTTTGTTTGGAGTGTAGGAGGACGTTAATTAAAACTCCATTCTACTGGGTGGAGATCAAATGACCTGGGTTACAACTTAAAGTTACTGAGGGCAAATCCCTCAGGTTTTGTGCCTTGGAGGATCCCTTTGTCCCCACAGACTTGTCGCTGGTGGTCTTGGCAGGAGCCTCCTTGTGTCTGATTTTTGTCTCAGGCAGCTGGACCACCCAGGCCTGGGAGGTACAGCCCTAGAGAGCACAAGCAGAGCAGCTGTTCTCATGTTTTAAAAGAAGTTTTGGGGATGAATTGGAGGAGAAAAGGGATCTGGATTAATGTACCCCAACACTTTATCATAGAATCTCCAAATAATAGAATTGTTTGAGTTGGAAGGGGATCTTTAAAGGTTGTCTAGTCCAATTCCTCTGCATTGAACAGGTACACCTACAGCTAGATCAGGTTGCTCAGAGCCCCATCCAACCCTTGAATATTTCCAAGGACAGGGGTTCCACCCCTTCTCTGGGCAACTTGCTCCAGTGCCTCACCACCCTCATTGTAAAACACATTTTCCTAATCTCCAATCTAAACCTTCCTTCTTTTAGTTTGAAACCATTTCCCCTTGTCCTATCATAACAGACCCTGCTAAAGAGTCTGTCCCCTTCTTCTTATAGTCCTCACCTTCCTTGATTTGCTGACCACACTTCTTTTGATGCAGCCCAGGATACAGTTGTCTTTCTGGGCTGGAGTTACATCCTGTAAATATTTAGCTAGGGCTCACTGCTAACAAGAAAATATTTTTATAAATAAAAATATAAATGATCTGGCTTTAGTCCTGCCTGCCCCATTTCCTTTGTTTACTTGTAAATGGGTATGAATCTTCATATACAGGATGTTCCAAAGGTTCATGACCCACGTTCAGAAAATAATAGTCAATATGTATATATATTTTTTCTAAATTCTAAAACCTCTGCAGTGGTGGTATAAATCAGAGTTACACTGCCATGCCTGTGGAACAGAAATGATACACATGAATTCTGCAACCAATTACAAAGAGACAATAGAGTTCATATTTCAGTGTTTTCAACAAACTGTTTGAAGATGTCCTTAATCTGCTGCCTTTACCGATGACTCTTTGCAAGTTGTCTGGTGAAATCAATTCCATATACTTTTTTCTGTGTTACTGGTGGGAACCTTTGTAAACAACATGAAAAAGAGCATAACCAGCAACTAACAAAAGAAGAGCTAGTCTTCACAATGCTGTGATAATTCCTTTATCTGAGAAAGTCATTTCCTCTTTGCCAGCAGAAAGTTGGAATTTGTCAGGTAAACCATTCATTATCCTTGCTGCAGACAAGGAGGTGTGTGACATGCAGAAAAGCTCTGAGCAAAAGGGAAGCACAGTGCAAAAAACAACAGGTAATAACTCTTAATGTTAGAGGGAAAATATAACTGTTATGAATGCTATAAAACATTAATCTTCGTAGTAAAGCACTAAAAGCTGAAATTCGCCTGTTTTCCATTGCTAAGGCACTAAAATGAAACGAACTCAGATCTATAGACCCCACAGAGATGCATCACATTTTCATTTCCTCCTTCTCCTTTGGAAATAAGAACAGATCCCTGAAGGTTGTTCCTCTTGTCTAGTTAAGGCTAATGACTTGTGTTTGATGATGCTAAAACCTGCTTCTGTTTGGGCTGCTTTGACAGGTGACTGACAGCCAACCAGGGAGTGTGGGAGAAGGGGAAACCCACAGCAGCCTGCCTCACTGTAAATCTCAGTGCTGAACTGCGTACCATGGAATGAAACTGAAGTTTCCTCCCTGGTCACAGCATCTTCTGCTCCATGGTCAAGGGGTTGGCAGGACCAAACCCACAGGCACTGCTGTGAGTGGATGAAACTGGGTGCTTGGGGTTCAAAAGGTATCTGGGAGAACCAGGTGCCCAACACCTGCCACAGGAGAGCAAATGGGATGGTCATTCGTCTCTGTGCTGGTTTCAGTCTCATCCAGGGAACATGAGAAAAATATTTTTCTGGCCACATGAAGTGAGGACTTCATAGCAGGGAAGCTGATATGTCTCTGTAACCTTGACAAAATTTTTCTAGGAATTATTAAAAGTGCGTTCTCCTGGCATCTCTTTTCCTAGAGTGGGGTTGAAAAAAGAGTAATCATTCACACATATCTTTGTGGGGTGCAATTTTCTTACATCTCAAGTCTTAAAGATTAGCATGTCACAGATATCTCTGTTACCTAGAAACTCGGATAAGGCCAAGAAGGAGGCCTAAATATCAAGTCTTTACAAGCAGTATAGAATTTAATACACTAAGCTTTAAACTCTGAGTTTTTCCTTTATTACTAATGAAACTATCATGCCTTTTCCTAACATAGTAAAGAAATTGCTATCTTAATGAATTCTGCTGCTATTGATCTGTTTTATTTATTTATTTATTTTTAAAGCAGCCCTTGTACTCTTCAAATGTTTTGCCAGCACAGCTTTACGCCATAAATCTTTTATGTTAGCCACTGAACATCAAAATTACTCCGATGGCATCTGGTGTGATGAAAATAAACAAGATAATTCCTTATCTAGAGAAGCCTGAAAGCAAATCTCATCTTTGAACAATCTCAAATATTGTGGTAAGATGCAAACCTGACCCATACCTTGCATTTTGCTTTAGAACTTTCACCTTTGAAAAGGACAACACAGTCCTGAGAAACCTGGGATAAGTAGCACAACAGACCTTTCTCACTAAGTTCAGCCACAAAGGTATTCACACCAGTTAAAAAAGTCTCTATTTCAGCTGCTCCAAGAGTCATTATATAGGGAAAGGGATTGCTCCTTAAGACAGGATAGGGGCCAAGTCTCTATCAGGATCTCAGAAAAAAAGGCAGTCCTTTGGGGATAGCAGAACTTGTGGCAAGCTTTGCAGTAATCTTCCAGTGGGATGAAAATGACTCTAAAAATTCCTGTTCCCAGAAGCCAAACATGACCTTCTGATTCACTTAGCTTGCAGGCAGAGCTCATGAGTAACAGTTCTACACAGATGCAATTAAAACCAGAATTTGACCCAAGATTCTTCTGTACTTGAATTGGTTTGTTTACTCTCTAGATGCCAGCAAAGCTTGTCAAGAAGGACTGTTGGAGCAACAGTATTTTCAGAGAAAAATCAACAGATATGAGAGAAGACTGTGAATTTGACTGTTGTCTGCACTCTACCTGTGTGTAATCACTTGCCGTGGAAACACTATATTTAAACAGTTCAAACCAAATTCTGTTTTTTCGTTTCAGTAATTCCACCAGCATCAACTTTTTCCACTGTTCACATTATTGTGTGACGAAGCCTAGTCAAGGATGATTCTGCTTGATTATGTACATAATTATGATTATGTAATAATTGCTTGATTTGGCAGCACAAGCCACACACAGTTTCTTCAGCATCTGAACTTCTTCAACACAACTCTTTCTCTCATTGTTGTCATTGTTTGCCTTTTCTGATCTTCATTCTGACCTAAACCTGAAGTAAAAGAAACCTCATACCTGTGAATGTAACAGTCATGAAAAAAGATAACATAATTTCTCAGCACTTACTTAAAACAGTCTAAGTTTAAATTTCCCTGCTCCTACTAGCGAGATATTACAGGACTGAAACTGATTTCAGAATATCAAACTCTCTCCAATTATCACCTCTTCTTGAACAAATTTTCACAAACCCACCAATTTTAACAAAGGACTTCAGCTTAAGTGGCAATGCCTGTAGCACATTAAGTACAGTATCTGATTTTTGGCTATGGTACTAGAAATTGGCAGTCTTGTTCTTAATCCCAGCTCAGGGATATCTTGCATGCTGCTGAGGCAGTGCCTTAAGCAGGGTACGTCCTCTGTGCAGTCACTTTAAGGGAATAAGAAGGAATAAGAGATCCAAAGCTACTCATGTTCTACATGATCTGCAATGCTCAATTAATTTTGAGAGAACTGGAATTTTTTCAGTTTTCTCCATTTCCCTTCCCAAATCTTCCTACTTCGGGTTCCATTCAACCTTATGAAGATATAAGTGATGGATCCAATACTGGTTGGATGTGAGTAGATGTTCAAGTTCCTTTGAAAAGAAATTGTTTTCATCTTATTTATTTATCTATCATGTTCTTGTACTTCTAGTTTTTGTTAATCTTCCTCCTATATTGTCATATTTAGCTTCTTGGGGCACAAGGGAAAGAACAGAGCCAGCTCTTGCATGGAAAAAGGAAAGCAGTTTTCTACTACTTACAACATTCAGTTTTTTTGTAGCTTTCCTATCAAACTCTATTTTGTCATTTGTTTGATTAGTATGTTTGTTTTACCTGGTGGTAAACTGGGAAGTTTGAGATCTAGCTGTTCTTGGACTTTTCTGTGAAAATAGAGAAAGTAGAAATTGGTAGTCTGGGGGTAATGTTTTCATGCCATTATTCTAAATTTTTTTCCCGGGAACATAATTCTGTGAGTTGAAGTTAAAGTTAAGTCCACCTACAGCTCTGAAACTTGTGTCTCACTTTGTGATGGGAGGGCGGGTTTCCTACAGATTATAGCTCAGGGCAGAATCCACAATTTCCCCCCCCCCCCTCCCCACGTATGTAGGAAGTTATGAATCAGCAAGCATAAATCCAGAATGCCTTCTTAAGGCCGGCTATTTCTCATCCTTATGAGTCAGTAGCACCTTTTCCATCCAGTTTGACTGTCTCTCCACCTACTCTTATGGAAAATAAAAATAATGTGAAAAAAAGGAATTCAAAGGATTTAATTCAAAACTTCCACAGTACTCCCACACAAAGACTGCCCTTGCCATTTTAGATGTACAATCACACATGAGAAAACTGAATAACGCAAAGTCTTGTATACTCTAGTTAGAAAGAACATACTGTCTACTTCAGAGAGCTCCGATGTTGCTACAGCAGTCCCATATGTATTGCCTTTCTTCTACAGGCTGTGTCTTTCTCACCTCTAGCTTAGAAATGAGAATTTTTCCTACACCCAGATTTGGAAATTGTGACAAACAAGCTGACCAACATGCACAGCAAGAAGACTTGAGCAAACTGAAACAATGGTGAGGCCACCTCTCCTAGGCTCTGCTGACACCATTATCACAAAGGCTGACGTCACATCAGCACAGAAGTGGTTATGGTAGGAGACGTGGAGTCCATGGTGTGGGGGTCTGCCAGGAAGTGGTGGTGGAATATGACGTCTACTGCAAACCTACTCAGCATCACTCCAGATGGGTAGTACCATTATCCAGTTGTGCTTGATGTAAATAATAATGAAAATCAATTATTTATGTGACTTGAGAAATACATGCCTAACACTCTGCCATGCACTGAGTGAGGTCAAAAGAGAACTTTGCCTCCAGATCTACGTAAACATACAAGTTATCTGGTACAGATAAAATGAAGCAGACCACCCAATGTGAGAGCTGGGATGCTTTGGAGCAAGAGGATTTGCTGTAGATGCTTTGGTATTTTAAATGAGAACAGAATACACTACAAAGTATTTGGGAAAGAGTAATAAAACAAATGTTTCAGATGTGTGTGTGGGGGTACATATGGTGAAGTGATAAGGTATGTATTAGTCCTGTATTACCTATTAGATTCTTAAAGATTCATCAAAATCGTGTTTAATTTTAAAAACATTAATAATTTATATAAGCTCAGAATATAGTTTTCAATTCTTTTACATTTACTTCTGTGAAAAATAAAATAAAGAATCAGTGAGATGGCAAAGCAGAGTTTTTATAATGTCAGACAAAACAGAATTAAGGTTGTACACGGTTCAGTATGATATTTATATTATATATATATTTATAATTCCTTTTATTCAGAACTTCTAACCCAAACAATGCAGTGTGAGGCTCTTCTCTAGAAACTGGTCAGCAACATGAGGTGAGAAATCTGCTCTCGCAGATTGCTGCCTGCACTGTGGAGAAATTTAGATGTGTAGTGACTGAAGCCAAAAATATGAGAAACTGAAAGGCTGATTTCATGTTTGAGGTACTTATAATTTGGTCATGAAGGAAATATTTGAACTCTTCCTTGCAGTATGGAATTCTTCTTCTGTCTCTGCCAGAGTCCTTACACATGATGATGAGCCAGACTTTGACAATATGTCTCCAGACTTTCGTTATTTGTGTTAATCCATGTGAACTTCTGTGCTCTCTCAGATACAGTTGAAGGCAGATGGGCTTCCCATCCAAGGTTGCTAATTAGTTTAAGAAGCCAAGCTGCAGGTATCTGGCTGCTCCTTATTGGTGGATAGTCTGACCTTACTTGGAGACACTAAATACTTGGAGTCCTAAAATAAACAAGGATCGTCTGGCCCCTTCCTCTCACATATCAGTATATGGAAAAGCAACTTTGTTTCTATGATGATAACAGATATTAAAAATCTTTGAGGCAAATAATTATTCTGCTTTCAGAGAGGGTGAGTGCTATGCAGTAAATAAGGCTTGAAGAAACTAACTGGAGGAAAAGCAAAATATTGAAGACTTACTGATGAAATGGCAGTGATAACTGAGGCAAGGATAGATGAGGCATCTTATGCAAATAATAGCAATATGTAATCAGCTGGTTATCGTGTTGCTTGTGGTTGCTCAAGCAAATCATCTAGCCCTTCCTAACGTTCTGAGTAGGCTGTTCCACTTTTTTCATGTCCTTAGAATATATTTTTTGTATTATTTTGTGGATTTTGAAAAATGGCAAAGTGAAATTCTATCATCTCATATTACATTGGCTTCTACAACAGGAAGATAGACAGATTAGTTCCAGAAGCAGATGTCTGCAGTGCCTCTGGAGCTAATGGATTGAGTGGTATCCAGTGGTTAGCGTTTGAAACAGGTAGTTTTCTCTGGCAAATTAGCTCTGGGAGGGTTGAAATGTGCACCCTGGTTTCCAGTCTGGAGAAGAGATACTAGTCCCAGTTCTTCGTTCATACTTCCATGTCAGATGCCATTTTGTCAAACTGCCCCTCTGCCATCTGTTGCACAGCAACAGAATATAACGGAATATTGGTCGGAAGATTCAACATGCTACCAACTCTGTTTATGATGTTGTGGGCTAATATAATAAAATAGAAGGGATTAGAAGACCTCTACAACATAATCTCAGTGCTGCAGAATCTCACTCTTTTTCTTTTTCTTCTCTCTCTGTGCAGTCCTAACACACACCAGGACATGCATAAGGAATAATATAAGGAGAGCAGTTGGACAAATAAAGATCCATCAACATCTTTGCTATTAAGCATTTTGATTTAGGGCCCTACACTGCTAATCTGAGAGCCAAGGTTTGGCACATAAAATGTCAGGTCAGAAACTCTTGCTGTATAAAAGATGCAAATCTAAACACTTCTGCCATTTTTTATCTTGTGAAGAAAAAGATTAATATCATTGACGCTGTAGGGAAGTTTCAGTCTCAGACAGCTGTTGTCATTCATCCCACTATTGTTAACAATAAAGATTTACTTGTATCTCCTAAGAGGAAAAGTGTCTGTTGTATGTACAAGGTAATTAATATCGACTTAATGAAATGTGTATATCTTTCTTTCTTTTGTGAACTGGGTAAACACCTTGGAATAAATGTGATTTCTTTATCTAGTAACAGATTACGTTTTTTCTGCTAGCTGCCATGGGAAGAAAAATGAGATCCAGTGCTATTAGTATGGATGCCACTGTTCTCTTCTAGAGGCTGGAAAATGTTAATAATAAACAGGGATATGTTAGTCTGTACCATAAAATAAAGGAACTGAACATGGTCTTCCTCCCTTAGACAAATAGTGTTTAAAAATGGTTGCAGCCGCTGTCAAGAATGATTTCTCAGTGAGTCATTCACCACCATAAAAAATTAGTTTAGCTTACCAAGAAAATGTTTGTTTCCTGTTATAACAAGAATTCAGTATATCAGCAAGAAAATTGAATCATCTCACTTGGCTGTAATGAACAGCTGACTTATACTGAAATCACAACTAAGTACAGCAATCAGGTACCTTGGCAAACTAGAAGTGAAGCTTAAGGTGAGTAACAGAAACTAATAAATTCTGAATGAAAAATTGATTTCATCTAACCAAAACCAAGCCCAAATGCTCACATCGAGAAATTGCCAGGTAATGGTCTGTGCAATACAGTGGGTGATGATCTGGAAAAAGCAGACCCATGAGGAGCTTACAGGAACTTATCATGACCCCTGCTGTACTCTTATCAATACTTCTATAATTGGATGACACCAAAACCTACAGGTTTTGTCCAACTCATGTTAAGGTCCTGGGGATCAAAGTTAACAAGAGAGGGAAAAAAAAAAAAAACAACCAACAATGCCTACACAAAATACAAGAGAATAAAAATACAGAGTGTCATCAATCTATTGATGGCTTTTAAAACACTCATTCCTCACACTTGCAACCCTAAGCACTGCATGAAGCTATAAGAGAGATAGGGAAAAAGAGAGATGGAGAAAAGGAAAAAGGCAAAAGGAGATATAAGGGAACTGGAAAGCCAATGCCTGCTATAATTTCTCTTCTTGTGATATCCTTTTCTGGTAAGCTTGTAGGTCTACATGTGTGAATGATAATGACAGAGAAAGAGAGCAACTACAAAAATCAAATAAAATCAGGGTTCAGAAGTAGGTGGAATTGTCTGAAGCAAAATGGACAGAGATGACTTCTTACAAGGTTTATGATCTTTCTTAGGCCAGATAAATCACCTGAAAGGCATTATTAGAAAAGACAAGACTAGCTGCCTACAAAAAGAATCCTTGTGTTACCTCCCCACTTTCCAGAGGGAGAGATGATGCTTGAATGTAATAGTACTGCATGGAATATGAATGTATACTTAAGGATAGGGCCAAAAATAAGCAAGAGCAATCCCACCTGAAGGGTAGTTAAGGGTAACAGTAATAGTGTGTCCATGTTACACTCTAAGATGTTTCCTAAATAGTCTTGTATAGCACAGCTGTGTGCTTCCAGTTTCTTAATGAACTCAACAACACATAACATATTAAGGAATATAATGCTGTACTAAAATGAATAACAATGCTATGGGTTCAAGGAAGAAGGAGCTGGATGCAAAGTGACTGGTTAGGATCTGCTCCTGACGGAAGGAATATAGACCAAAGCTCTGCTTTTTGATGTCTTTTTACAACTCTATATTAAAAATACTGCCTTTTCTTAATTGACTGAAAAAACACCTTTAGCAACTTTCACTACCTGTTGCTTCAGACCTTTGCTGTGGGGGAATCTAGGGATCAACTCTTCTCTCTCTCTCCACTGACCCTGTGCTTTGTTATGGCTTTACCCCATGCTCCAGCCCTCTGGGTTGTGAGCAGTCAGACAGCTTACCTGGGGAATATCCTTGCCAAAAGGAGAAATCTGGAGAGACTGGAAAGAAAACTATGTGAGCAGAATTAAAGACATGGGAATAAAAATAGATCAGCACAGGCAAGACTGCTTGGAAGAGGGGAGTAGGGTGGACTTGTGGAGAGATGGATAAACTAGGAAAATCAGCACACTGAGTAATATGCAGGTGCATAGGAGGAAAGGGTACATTTTTGGTGTTTGTACAAAGACTATCTTAAACCTCATTATAATCCTGTTATGTCACACACTGGAAGGGTCCAAGAAATCCTCTGTACCCTTTACATAAAAGTTTGCAAAATCACAGTTCAGAGAAGTGCTACAGACAGCAGAGTGACTAATCTCCCCACACCACCTCAAATCTGTCTCATAATCAAGTTCTTCTTGCACGGAAGAGCTTGCCCACATCTGTGGTGCTTTCTCTGGAACAAGAGAAACAGAAGCAAAGGATGACAAACTGGCCAGAGCATGACCTAACCAGGCAATCAGTGTTTTAAGCACAAGGTTAAATCTGAATCATTCTCATGAACAATGAGCCCCCACTCTTCAGTACTAGTCAGTGACTAAGGACACAACGCTAAGACCACTAATGTTCTAAGAGCTGTTAAGCAAGTTGATTTGCATGACAGTCCAACCAGTCTCAAGAAATCTTATTTAATTCTGAAAGACTCCAGGTTATTTCCTTTTCCCTAACCTTCCGTATCAGAGCAGTTATTACAGATCAGCAGTGGTCCATCTCCAGCAACATCCAATCTATCTCAGGGTTACTCTGGCTTTTCCCAAGCACAGCATATGACATAATACATTGGATTGTAGTGTTATTTGGAGAAGATTTGGAGAAGCTTTTACCGTGGAACAGGCTCATATGCAGGTGAATTTTTCTCTTTGACATTCAAAACAGTAATAACACATGGCTTTTCACATAGAAGAAATCATGCCGATTTACTCAAGGATGTATTTTTCACCCTAAATATAAGATGTGGCAGAAGAGGACAGGATAAGGAAGACGTTCTTTGCAAAAGATACTGAAATCCACAGTTCATCATATCTAGCTTGACCAGGGTACGTCTAAGAGGGCTTGGGGGTTTATCAAACAGGATTGGATAATATGAAAGTTTTGTCATATCATTCAGTAATACTGATGGATGATAATCTACTTACTGCTTTGTCATCTGTTTTTGCTGTCCAATTAGTAGGAATCACCCAAGATATTTTTTAGATTTATTGAAAGATTGTAAGAAATAGATGTGGATTTGATGCCTCTTCTGTTACTTTACATGTAATGTAAATAAACCCACATAAAAGCTTGAGAGAATCTCATAGTGTCCAACAGCAAACGCTTGAACTGACTGTATGAAAACAAGTAGAATACAAAGGAAAGAAGAATTTGCATGTTGAATCAAGACAGCTTAAATTCACAAGTTATCTCACTGTATGCAAGTGACCACATCAATGTACTCCATGTCATGCTCTATCACACATGATCCCTAAACATGCTGCAAAGCTCTCCATTTTGAATGAAGTTTACAGTCTCTGCATGGTGAGGAGATTTCCACACTCTTGCCAGGTTTATAAGGGTAAGTGAAGTTGAAATGATGGGAAATGTTGCTGTCACAGGTCACTTGATGCCAAGATCCGTGCTTTAAAGTTTTGAAAACTTAGGAGTCAAACAAGCATGAACATGGCAGCAGCAACATGCTCTCCAAGAACAATACATCTGAGTGTACCTTTCTAGAACTGTAATATATATAACAGTTATGTTATAAAGAAAGCTCCATTTCAGAAAGTCACAAAAATAAAAGTAAGGGAAAATAAGTCCTGCTTTGATGGAGTTATTGCTAATTTTTAATAGTGCATGTGTGATCCTCCAAGTCTTGAATTGTTAAGCCACTTCCAGGCAACTGCATTTGGCAGCTAGTTAGCATAGATATGACTGAAAATGCCCACAGTAACTGGCCTATAGGCAAATTTTCTTAGCTCTACTGGGTTATGGACAGAGAGCCATGTGCTTTTAGTTCTTATTTCTGATGGGTTTTACAGTAGCATTATGTAAGACCAGAACAAAAGTGAGCTAATATCATGTGACACTTTAGTTGACTTAACACAACCTGAAAAAATGCCCTAAATTCTTGGGATTATTAAGTAATTGTGGGACTTTCAAGAAATTAGAGCAATTCACATTTTAATATCTGGGTTCTTTGGTGGTGGTACACACCTTGGTGAGTAATGTCAGTCAAATCTGTAATGGATTTCATACTTGCTGGGGTTTTAACTAGGAACTCGTGTTGTTTTTATGCCCTACCTTAGTACATATATATACTTGCAGAGGAATCAACCTTGCTCTTACTGAAAGGAAGGAGAATCTAATGTTTTTCTTCCCCTCAGTGAAGGCAATAAAATAATCAATAAAATCAACAGAAATTAATGTAGGCAACTCTCTCCGGATGTTGTCACATTTTCTTTTGGGGAGCACAGGTCATGAAAGGACCTCAAGATTCACCTCTCCAGTCTCCTCTCTACTTTTTGCTACTCTCTGACCTCATATACTGTAAAGATTAACTCTAAGTCATTCTGTGATGCATATTCTGTCCTTTTCTGTAGAAAAGTGTGCAGAACTCAAGCTCCTAGAGAGGATTTCTTCTCTGTATGTGGGCTTTTGTGAAATGGATGTCCATATTTTGTCAGCAGCTTTTTTGAAGGTTTGGCAGGACAGAATGCTGAGTTTGAAAACTCAGTTATTTCTTTTATACTCTATTGAGGAGGCTTCCTGTTGTGGGCTTCTGCTGCACTAAAAATGGGGATCAGTGGGAGCAGCAATGACTTACTTTCGGATCACTCTCTCTTGGAAGCAGTCATTATAGAAATGTTCTTTTTTTTATTGACTTTGCAGGGGATGGATTGCACTCAGCCTGGGTATGTAAACCTGTTCTTTATTCACCAGAAAAGAGATTTTTTTTTTTTTTTTTTTTTTGCTAAAATTGTTCCAGAATCTACTAAACTAGTCAACTTACAATATGTAAAAAAGATTTGACAGTCCTAAAGTGCACCCAAATTTGCCACAGGTTTGTCACACATAATTTAAAATTATTTTTACAAAGCACTGAGAACTTACAGCTGCCATTAAGGAATAGGCAGGGAGAAAGAATAGACAGGAAAAGGTGATTGGTGCCTCAGAAGTAGGTTCTTCAGCTTCAGGCATTTGGAAACATGTAACAGGATCAGAAAGGATGCTTCTCTTCAATTGACTATCCATTTGTTAGCAATAAGAAGAATCCAAACATCTCACTTTCCCTCAATAACTGCAGATACATTAAATAAAGCTGTAAGATCATTTATGAGGCAGACAGGCTACAAAAGAGAACAGTTTTCTTCCTTGATCTGGGAAGATTCTGAATACACTCTGTGGCTTAATCCTGAGCATGACATTCCTGGGAGTAGCAAGGAAATTGCATATCACCATGTACCTCAGCACTCATTGCCTAATATTACCTCCAGTTTTGGTAAACCTATGATGCTCAGAGAAAGGCTGTCCTCTCCTTCATCTTGCAAAACCCAAGGACCAAGTTGAGCACCAAGAATAGGCAGGATTGGAATTCTTTTTCCAGTCTACCACAGGACCACTGAAGCACAGCATTAAATGCATCAGAAACCAGGTACAAATAAGTAGCACCTTCAGAATACTAATGCAACATCCTTCAAAATACTAGCGTACTGAATGCTCACAAGCTCAGGTAACAAATATAAAATTTCCAGTGGTCGTGAGACTGTTATTGCTTTGTGTTTTTTGTCTAGTCTGTCTGCTATCTTAGCTTTAGAAATATTTAACAATATTTTGGAGATGACAGTGCCTTGATAGAAATTTAAGAACAGAAAGGGCAAGTTATCTCAACCTCAGAATATGTCAGAAGAACTGTACTGCCCCACAATCATCTGGCTGTCTACGAAATGTTTTCTTTTTCTTTCCATTGATCTTCTTGACCTTTATTTGACTTGATTTTAGGCTTTCCTTTTTCCTGGATTTTCTTCAACTTCAGACACATAGTTTTTTAAACTCTCTTTTGCTGTAAGTTTGCCATTCCCTTCCTCTGGCTTTGCATTTCTGTTTCCTTATGGCTCTACTCAGAGATTCCATGTCAGGGAACACATCACAAATACAAGTTTGCAGACCACAGTTACTGCTCCAAATATTATCTTCCACAACAAGATAATGGTTGTGAATAGCAATCTTAAAGCTTCTGTTACAACTCAGCAGAAAACACTAAATAAGGTACTAAAACTTCTGGCCAGTTGGAAGGTTAAATGAATGCAGTGGATTCAGATACCAGTGTTTTGAACAAGGAAGATTAGTAGCAATCTTTAACACCTTTGCACTGCAGCAGCTAGCTCCCTTTCATCATGCTCAGTTTCAGCCACCTTCGAGTCATAAATCTCCCAGGTTTTAAAAGTGGTTGCTTGTGTTTCATCCTCACCATTTCATTCACCAACATCAATCTGTCTATATTTCCTAAAAAGTGAAGGTCAGGAGAGCCAGGGAGCAGGGGAGTTAAAGTTGTGCTTTAGCTGTGAATCTTCAGAGATGAAAAAGCAATTAAGTTTGTCCACATTTATAACTTGTATGAAGCATTCTTTTTTTTTTTTCTTTTTTCTTTTTTTTTTTTTCTGATGGGCTTTCCTGTAACTGCAAGTTCAGAAAATCGACACAACTGCCATTAAAACCCTTCTTCCTTCCTTCCTTCCTTCCTTCCTTCCTTCCTTCCTTCCTTCCTTCCTTCCTTCCTTCCTTCCTTCCTTCCTTCCTTCCTTCCTTCCTTCCTTCCTTCCTTCCTTCCTTCCTTCCTTCCTTCCTTCCTTCCTTCCTTCCTTCCTTCCTTCCTTCCTTCCTTCCTTCCTTCCTTCCTTCCTTCCTTCCTTCCTTCCTTCCTTCCTTCCTTCCTTCCTTCCTTCCTTCCTTCCTTCCTTCCTTCCTTCCTTCCTTCCTTCCTTCCTTCCTTCCTTCCTTCCTTCCTTCCGTTCTAATTTATCTTTCTTATTTTTTTAAGGTCTTGTGACATTGATAAAGACAATGATATTACTGTCTGTACTCTGATAACCAAAACCAGCTTCCAAAGCCCTTGTATTTATCAGTATCCCAAGCACCATCTCCATAGTTACACATACTCATGTCAGTTAATGGCTTCTTGCTTGTGGGCATTGCTTAAAGACTGCAGGAAAAAAAAAACACATGCAAAAAAAAAAAAAACAAAAACAAAAAAGAAACACAAAAACACAGCCTGAAAATGTCCTTTTGTTTGTTCTGTCTGCTTTTGTGCACTTAATCTACTCTTAGTGTGAACATACACTCTCTAGTTAGAAACTGTCCTCAGGGACAAGGTATTTGTCGTAAGCCCTCAGATTAGTTCACACGTTATTTGAGATGATGATTTCCTCAAAATCATAGCTACATATAAAAAACCAGCCAACCAAATAAAACTCACACACAAAAAAAAACTCTCATAAAAGTTAGGAAACTAAGATATAAGACTGCAAGATCATCATCCAAAGAGCAGTTCTAAGCAGGAACAAAAAAATTTTGCCTCAGTGCTAGGAGAGAGCTTCACTATAGATGAAGGACATAACCCAAATGTGGCAGCAAGGACATTTTCCCCTACTATTTTACTAGCAAGTTTTTGAGATGTTTCCCAGAAGAAATGGTCTATGGGACATGTAAAGCTGAGCAGTCACAATGGCTCTCCAAAGCCTGAACCTAGGGCAGGTTAAGTTGGCAGGGTGGGCAGTAAGTTTTCTTGTGCCTTGGGAATCGATCCACGGAGACTCATACTGAGAAGCCCAGAATGATTTGGGTAGTTTACATCCAATCATTCAGTCTTCCTATTTAGGGAGAAAGAAAGAGTGGTTTATTTTGTTTTGCATTTTGATTTTCCTTGGAGTGGAAAAATAAATTTTAAAAAATCAAAGCAGAAGCACATCGTTTCCTACAGAATAATTGGAAATATCTGCAAGTAATTCTGCTTTACTAGTTCTTCCAAGGGCATGTATCTGTTTAATTTAGTATGGCAGCTTCAATTAAACAATCCCTGGTAGCATGTTGTGGTTAATTGCTTACTGTTTACCAGAGCCTTTTTTTCCTTTGAAAAAGGATCCTTCCTTTCCCCAAAGTGTGCCTGGTCTACATTGAAGCTAGTGCTTTGAGTCTGATTATTTAAATTTAAATGCCCAAAGCAATTAAAAAAAAAAAAAAAAGAAGAAGTCAAATAAATGAATTTACACTCCTGGCCATCTGTTTAGCAGGTGACAGAGAGCATATGCTATTTTCTGACTTTATTAGAGAATTATAGTGTGTTAGTGATTTAAAATGTGCATACAGAGTTAACAATCATTACAATAGCTAATAGGGTTTGTATGCTGGACAGCAAAAATAAATTTATCCACCTGGAGAGTTCACAATAGACTTTGGGTTCAGTATGCTTTATTTCTTTAGGAAAAGAAGCCATATATTCCCCCTTGTCCTTTCTCCTCCTGAAGCAGTCAGTTTATGTTGCGCTCCTAATGTGTTTAATATATATATATATATATATATATATTTTTTTTTTTTTTCCAAATTAGTTGGAGGATTTGTGGAAAATACAAAATGTATTAGGGAAAGAAGTCATGAAACGAGAAAGAAGAAATTGTACACTTGCCTTATTTTTAAGCATTCTTGGTATGTCTTCAAGATATATTTAAGGAAATAGGGAAGGCTGCCAAGATCAGGGAGTTGGGCGAAAATCCTGGAAAATCGGCCTTGCTGACTCTTCTGGAAGAATATGAGCAATGACTGCTGCTTCTGGGAATAACTGCTCCTAGTGATAGCTGCTCTTACACATTCCCATGCCACAGCAGCACTCCTGGCTTGCTAATGTTGTGGCACCCCCAGGACAGAAACTGGTTACAAGGACTAGGGCCAGTGTGCTGCTCTCAGACATTTCTTGCTTTAAACAGCTGCCAACTTTACCTATGCTTAGTGGTGATCTTGTGGCAACTAGTTGGATACTGGTTGAATGTTTCTTTAAAATTATCAGAATCATTTAAAACTGTGCTGGAGAGATTTTCCAGGTCATTTTCATTCTTTCTACATAAGAAGGATTAGCAAAATTTCACAAGCAAAATTTTTCTTTACAGAAAAATGGATTTTCAAGTTGAAAGAAACAATCCATGACATCACCTAAATCAGAGAAAAATCAGAGAAAATGCATAAATTCTACCTCAACTTGTATATTCTGAAATGAAACATGAAATTTGTTTCAAACTGTGCTTAATTTTTAAATTTCTTTAAATATAAGGAAGTCTGACAATCTTGTATTAGTCTTTCAGGGGAGGAGAGTGTTTTCTGAGAACTGTGGGCTATAAACCAGATAATCAGCTCTTGGTGCATGTCCAATAGGCACAGCTTCCATCTTCCTCAGATCTGAAGTTTCTGAAAATTTGCTCAAAACAGGTACTAAAGTTCAATCCAGGAACTGCATAATACCTGACTGGACTCAAACAAGGTTGGTGTATACTCTTCACTAAGAACCATTAATATATTCCTGAAGAAGGGAAAAGCCTTTACCTTGGATGTGCAGTGGTTGGCTCTTTCCAAAAGATGGCTTTGTCATAGCAGTTGTCTTTCTGGTCCAGACCTCAGCAGCAACAGTCTCAGAGTTTTGCTAACAGCCATTAAGAGAAATAAATGAATACGGAGGTTTGCATAATACTTTATAGCAAGCCTTTTTTTATTTATGCACCTGTGTTATTTATGTCAAGTTTTGTTATGTATATTATTTATGTGAATACACAAAGGAAGCAAACAAGTGCCTCTCTGACTTGCTACAGATTCAGGCTCCCTCTTGGAGGGAGAGTCACATTTCCAGGACCAGGATCTGGGGCCTGAGGAGTGATGCAGAAGCATGCAGAGCTGCTCTAGATCCCACTGTTACAGTCAAGGCAAGTGAAGGCATTACTCCATGTATAGCTATTCCATCAGGACAAATGAGTTTTCTTAGGCTGTTCAAGTGCTCCCCAAAGACGGTCACAACTCCAGAGTTGCCAACTATACTTGAAAAAATGAGACCTGTTAACTCTTGGGCAAGTTGCATTCATGTTTTATTTGTTATCTATAACCTGTTTTCTGTGATGGAAAGCAAATCGGAATAAAATACAGATAGGGTTTAAGAAAGCTACACAATGCTATGAGAGTTATGTTGAGAAAAAACACTGAGATGTGATTACAAAAGAATTCCTCACTACCTGTCTGATTGTGACCATGGAAACACGCTGATGCAAAGCCCTGTGATGTTCCAGCATGCTCTTTCAAGCCATTCTTGTTTGATCTACTTCTAGGAGATTCTGAAAGACTCTTTAGGTTATTTTAAACCCAAAGCCCCTGTCTAATTAATGTTAGCAATGTCACAGAAACTGAACCAACACTCTGCCGTTATTCTGATCAGAATCAAAGCTTCATAGACTTGATATTCTTCCTAGTGAAATCTTAGTAATAAAATCTCATATACACTGTATGACACTGTTTCTCCTTTGTGTCTATCTAGTGGATCAGTTCTTTTTTTGCCCCCTTCCCTCATCGATTCTTGCCAAAATAACAAGCTGCATTTTGTCATATATTACAGGCTTTGAAATCAGCATTCAATTTTAGAAGTAGAGAGTAAGCATAGGCGTATTCCAAAAATACTGAAACTATTTCTCTTATGATGAGTTGGTGATGGTATAGGATGACATTTATCACATGTCCACAATGAAAGGAGTCCATGAGAAATTTTGGCTTTATTAGCTCACTGGCTGTGCTTGCTGTCATGTCAACCTCAGGTACTGTTTCAGTAGCTCTATCATTCACAACTTCCCTTTTCCCAGGAGAGAGCTCTCATTATCCTTCAAAAGAACAAAAACGTACTTGAGAGATACAATAGAGGAAAAGCATAGCAAATGCTGAGAGATGTCTAACTATGTGCATTTTTGCCAAAACAGAGTAATTGGCATATTTGATCAACTAAGAGATCAACAATCCTTTATTCTTGTAAGAGTAATAATACAAAACACCCCAAAGATATTTCTCACATTCCAACCTTCTTGTTTCCTGATGGCTTTGTTCTCTGTCAAAACTGGGTGACTGCACAAGTCACTCTGGCTTGCAGCCTTGCCACAGGTGCCCAGGTTTCTGGTGACCGTTCTCCCTCTTTAATTTAAACTGCTGCCAAATTTCAAAACACTCACAGAGCCAGGGAGACATGACCCTGGCAAAGGAGTTACTCTAGGTCTTTCAGCAGAAGGGACAAACCAATCCCCTTGGCTTGCTGGTGTTAAGAAGCCTTGCAAAAGTCTTGCCCTTTCTATCAAAAGCACTACTTGCTCTTGTGTTCTTGTAGAAAGATGAACGCAATTCAAGCACACTTTAACAATATTTTTTTCTGCTTTTCCAACGTC